>NC_047631.2:2727500-3327500 GCF_009650485.2 Drosophila albomicans | reverse complement strand
CGCACCGAAAAATAAGAATATGTACAAAAGAAGATGAAGAACCAGAAATGACAACTACTGACAACGTCATAGGTCAGGTCTCTGGGTTTGCAGGGCAACCTTAATTCATATGCAATAACTTGCCCCTCCTCACTCCACGAGCCTCTCAGAAACTGTGCATCGCCCACAGACCTGAATGTAGTCTTAACGTCAACGAAACAGAGGTGAAATCTGAGTCATCAACTGGTTGTTCAACTTCAATGCAGACTCAACGATAATTTATTCAAGACTTCGTTGAACAGTTTGGAATCTGAATACAGCGTTGTAAAATGCACTGCCTTGAGAATATAACCAGACAAATATATTTAAATTTATATCAACATTTATGAAATTTTTAATATTCCGGATAGGTTTTGCTTTAAACATAGCAAAGATTGATATTCAAATTAAGAAGAAAGCATATGATCCAGAACGAAAATGGAAACCTTATAGTAAGAAAAAATAAGGTTTTTTGTAAATCCATATCATATCATAAATCAGACACAATCTTAAAGCACAAGATGGCAAATCACTTGATAAGTCTCGCTAAGCTACAAAGACAATGGCAAACGGCAATCGGAGAGATATTCGCTTAAATAATGTGAAAATGTATTCGAAACCAGGGTCTATTATTCGATTTCGTATTTTACTTGAGACATTATCTCATAATTTACAATGCTTCATTGTTGTTGTAGATGTTCGCTGTTCCTACCCGGCTATTGAAATATTACTCAATCTTTTCAAATGGGTCACGTACCAGAAAGTGTCAAAATCAAATCCTAAAGTGCTGAACGTGACTCACAGCTGATGCTGGTCTGCTTTATCTTCTTGTCCGATACTGGCCACAAACTATCCATGGAAGCATCCAAAATTATCAAATGATCAACCATTGCAGCTACCATCTAATGTGAATCCGGTTTTTACCCAAAACGGGTTTTCAACATGGAATCACATTCTATGAAAGTCAGCATTGGATTCGGTTTCTATATTTGGTTTTTGTTCTTTCATTTCATCGTCGAAGTCTGCGATTCGATCATTTGCATTCAATGCGTATTTTCTATTAGCCCAAGAGCCCATTATCAGCGTTTTATGTAAAAGTAAAAGTAAATGCATAATGCATTCTTAAAAAGTTCTTTGTTATTTTTCTGACTTTAATTAAAAAAAAAAAACAAAACAACATTATATGTGGCACGGCTTCAGACTCCAATACCGGCTTCGCCTCCAACTCAGTCTCAACCTTCGCCGCTCATTTTGCTTTTGCATAGATTCGCGCCAGCGTTGAATACACCGGCGTTGTCTTAGCTTCATTTTAAATGCAACTCTTAACACAAGTTAAGGCTTTTGTTTTACGACCTTCTCGCTCGTTAACATAATCCGCCAGTCAGTCAGACAAACAGTCTAAGAGTCGATGACTGTTGGAAAGCATTATATTTTGAGCTTCTTCGTTCTGCACATTAGTTCGAAAAAATGAATGAGTTACAAAAGTTATCTATATTTTTAAAATGCTACTAAGTATGTTATGTCAGTAATATTTGTTAAACGTCCTCGAGAACCTTACTCAGAAGAAGTTTTAATGGTCAACTTCAAAGCAATAAAATACGACACGTAAATATCATATTAGATAATTAATTATTTAATTCCCATATTTACTCTTTCAATGAATCTACTGGATTAGCACAACAGTAAAACAGTGTCGCATTATTCTTAAAATATACCGAAAAATTACAAAAATATACCGAAAACTATGGTTCGCAACAACAAAACAGATATTTTTGATTGTATTATTATGGAACCGATGTAAGTATTGATATAACTTAAGTAATTGGTAATTTTTGACGAAAAAAGGGAAATGAGTTATGAGGTTGTCTCATAAAATTGAGAAAATAAGCAAATGCGTTTTAAGAAAAAGCCAGAAAACGCCTAAATCTAGTAAATACCTTAGTATGCGTCGTTTTCACCACCCCTTTATTTTTTTCATATTTTTTATAGAAGTACCTACTAATGTACATATATAGCATTAAATGCATAGTTTTTATATGTTTGAAATTAATTTAATTAAATTTTTTGTCATATCATATTTTTAATATACTAAAATGTTACAATGGGAATTAATTGAAATGTGTCATTAAAGAATTCTACGTAGCTTATTATAAAATGTCAAAATGGATAGTTATTGCAATTGTCTAACCTCAAAATGCTTGATTAAAGCGTGCCCAAAATAAACGGCAAGTGGAATACAAACAATAATTTCCACGTACTGTCATACTGAACCGAAATAAATAGTACAATAATTTTGGCATTAAGCTTATAAATAAATAATTGACTTGTGCTTTGTGCGATACTTTTAGCACGGAAAATAAATTAAAGACAGTGGCGATTTCAACATGTGCGAAAAATGTGCTAAAAAGGCCAACATTTATATGTACATATATTCATATGTACACACATATGTGCATATGTTCGGTTATACATACATACACCCAAATCTAAATTATAACAAAAGCACTGAGAAAATAATATGTAGAAGGTGTAATTAAACAAACACAAACACAAAACTTAGAAGAAAAAAAAACGTTTTAAAAAAACACCAGCAACAATGACGCGAAGTAAAACCAAATGATGTTGAAAGTCGTTTTGCGAGTTTGAGCTAAGCTTGAAACTGGACAGCCAACCACAGAGACTGTTTGAAAAAGAGAGACAGAAAAGAGGAAGAGAGAGAACGATAAAGAAACAGACAACAGGCAGCAAAAGCTCCACTTGACGTATACTGTGCTGTTTGTACTAGAATACTCAGAGCTTAGTGAGACTTACCGGAATATGTTTTTGTTGCACTCGTACTTCTATTGTAGTTGGAGTTGGTGTCGCTGCCGTTGTTGCTGAACTTAACTCATGCTAATGATATTTGTTGTAAATGTATGCGAACAATTGAGCAATAACATTATGATATTGCGAATATATTTATTTTCCACTCAGCAGTCTCAGCGAGTGCGGCTGCGCTGCTTCCGCCTCGAGCTGAAGCTCAACAAAACGTTGAATACAATTTTATATTTTTCACACTTTCTTTATAATTATCACATTTAAATGATTTCTAATAAAACCCATTAGCGATAATAACAAATTTTCATTAACAAATAATTGAAATTTCATTCAAAGCGCATACACACATATACATGTATGTATTTTTATACGTAGAGATGTAATTATTTCATCTGCATTTTGGCTTTGTTTTCGTTTTTGTTTTTCACTCACGTTTCCTGTCGCACTTGTTGCTTTTGGTGACTCTGTTGTATTTATGAGACTGTTTTTATGCTTGCAGCTTTTCACATTTTTGTTTATTAACACAATTTTTATTTAGTTATTTGGCGGGCGAACTACGAAACGAACCGAGAGGCGCGGTGCAAAAGCAAACCGATAGCTGAACGCAGCGAGCGCACGACCGCTCTGTTCAATGGCGCTCACTGAAATGCGACTCGACAACGAAACCGAAGAGAGCACAAGAGCCAATCGCTGCTGCTGGAATAGAGTTGCGAATGCGACTGCGGCAGCGACGTAGCGCAGAAAATCTTAGCCGCGCATGTCCAGCGCACGTTAGGGTGTTTCATGATGTTCAGTCCAAAATATGATTATGACTAATCAGCGTCAACAGCAGAGTCAATTTTGTTTTAGATCAGATCAAGTTTGTTTTAGATTTTTGTTACACCCACTTCCATCCTCACAAATCAATAAAATTGAATATAGTAATTTTTAATCTAAGGTCGCGATTTTTGGTACATACTACTAAAATAATTATAGATTCTCGATCAGAAATTTTTTTTTTAATTATTTAAAAAACAATTTGATATTGCAAAAAACGATGTTGCTGCCGGGTCTTTGGCTGACAATCTGGCATGCTTTGCACTCTATTCTTAATGTATTATTATATATACATACATACATATAAAGCAATCGATATATTTTAGAATTTGGTTGGGTATATTTTAAGATTAATAACGTACTGTTTTCCTTTTTATCTCACAATTGAGCACTCTTGACTATAACTTTCATTTAATATAATGGCTTATATCCTGATTACACCAACAGCATCTGCACCAAAACATCGTTGTCAAAAGATGTTTGAATTTGATCTGTTGCTACTGCTTATGGAAAGATTCGGAGGGTAGGTGTTTGTCTTTTCAGAAATTCTTTCTTATTAATGTTACCAGTCAAAATTAGCAAACCCAACAGAACGAAAAAGTTGAATTTTTTCTTATATTAATGACAATGGTACTTTTTTTTGAGTTATTCATTCGAGTAATGCTTGCCACACTGTGCACTATGTTTATAAACTGCCTGGCAACAACAAAAATGCACCTATAACACAAATCACAAACCTGTTTTTGACGATGATGTTGTTATTTGTCAAACAAAATGTAACTGCAAACAGTTCAGTCAACGCCAACATAAATGCAGCAGCGACTGCAACACAACAATAAAAACAACAGCAGCTGCTGTTTGTCAGCAACAGGAAATTATACTACGAAATATTTTGAAGGGCGTTGCACAGCAATAAGTATTTCAAAGTAAACGCCTCCCAAATGATAGTCTGTACCAATTACCATTACAATTGTACACCCCTTTTTTCGCAGTTAATTCAACAACAACAACTGCAGTAATAAAGTCCGCACGCAACTAAACTAACTAAAAATCATCAATTAGTAAGTTTAATGCAACATTTATTTTTTCAGACAACTCAAGTGAAAGTAAATGAGAGGCGGACCCGGCGCAAGCCAAGCGTTGGTTTTGGTTTTAACATATTAATTAGATCAAAACATATTTGCATGAAAAGTGAAAATCGAAATCCGAAATACACGCAAATTTTTTGATTTCATAAATGGTATTCAATGGAGCTATCGATAACATTCGATATCAGCTTATTGGCTACACTTAAAACATTTATTGCAGGGCGGTATGCTGCCAATCGGTGATATTTAGTTGCGGCTTCAATCGCTTTATGGGACCTAAAAGATAATACAAAATTGAATTTAAAGAACAATTAAATTCACCATAGCTAACTCACTTATCAACACATAACGCTGCTCCTTTTGCAGCGCCATGTAATCGATATTGGGTCCGGTCAAGTGTTGCGATGTGCCGCCCATTAGTTCAGGTATCCAAATGGAGTCCAAAGATGCCTGCACCACAGACATGACGCTTGCGTACTGTTGCTGCAATTCCGCCGCCCGTTCGTCCTCCGTGTGGAGCTGCATTAGTGCTTTGCATGTGTCACGCACAAGTTGTTGTTGTTTCTGATGTGCAATCTTTGTAACTTGGTTGTGAAGCGCATCGATGAGCGCGATGTCTTCAAATGGATTGCCTGGCTTCAAACTGAGCAGTTTGCGTTCGTGCTTGCGTCGATTTTTGCTCGAGCGAAAGGTTTTCCTAATAAAAGTGAAAATTCAATCACAACGATTCACTCGAAACTTGATGACCATGCAATTGTTTACCCTGTGCCAGTACTCCGGGAGCTATGGCTATAGCGAGATGAATGCATGCTACTGGTATCTGATAGCAGATCTACCTCATCAATTTCCACATCGTGATTAGCCAAACCATCGCGCTCGTCAACAGTCGCCTGACGTTGACGAATGTCCAGCAATCGCTGTTTGTATTCCAGAAACAAGTTCTCATCCGCGCTGAGAGATGCCTTCAACTGATCCACAAAGCCAATCAGTGATGGTCGTATCCGACTTTCTATAAAGATTAATGTCAAAACAAGCCAATGAATCATTTCATTTCAATAGGAATTTTTTGAAATAAATAAAATCAAATAATGTACCAAATCGATTCTTCTTTTTGCCAAAATTAACTGACACAAATGATTCTTGTTAAGGATTAATAAAGATTGCTATAGTGTTAGGCATTGACAGCTTATTTTTTAATCGTAGTTTTTTCTTTAGTATCGTCATCACTTGAGGCTACCGTTGTAGAGTTTTAGTTTTCATAATTTCGAGGTGTGGGCGATCGATTTTGAGACATTCATGCCGTAAAAATGTCAAAATTTTTCAAAACTCAAAATTTCGAAAACGAAAATTTTTTTCGAAAAACTAAAAGATGGGCAAACATGGGCAAACCATTTTAAAGCGATTTCCGCAAAAAAATTTTGAAAAAAAAAATTTTTGAATTTTCGAAAAAAAAAAATTTTTTTATAATTTCGAAACTAAGGGTGGGCAAAAAAAAATGTTTCCTGGGCAAACATAGGCAAACGATTTAAAGCAATGGGCACCAATTTTTGTTTGAATATCTCAAATCACTGGACCCAGCTTCTCTGAGCTCAATTATCATGATAATTAGCATATCATTTAAGACTTTAAGTTTATAATTACTTCCTATTCCCCATTTTTAAAAACCTTACAAAACAGTGAGTTAATTTGTTTGTTGAATTCACATTGTGCGAAACTCTGTACGTTAAAATAAATAATTTTTTATTGATTCCCTACACTCTTCATTGTATGTAATGTATGTTTGCTTTTGGTTTGATCAATTGAACAATATTCCTAATAAGGAATGCATTCAAATTATATGTCATTATCAACACGAATAATATCGAATGTGTTTAATGATTAAGGAACGTCGCCTCATTTTTATCTACTGCAATAGAATTAAAAGTGCTCAAATGAGCAAAATTAAAATAGAAATAAACTTTCAATTACTTTCTTCTTCATTTGAAAATTTGCACAAATTGTTTACGAAATATGAAATGTTGCCAGCAATTTTTAAGACGTAGCAAATACAGTAAAGCTAAGGACAGTCCAAATTTTTGCATCAGAAGAAATCAATAGAACTTACCCAAAGCATCATCTGAAAGTTCTTCTCGTAGTAAGCTAGCCTCAAAAATGGCACGACCATAGAGATGTCCATCGATAAGTATCTGCAACGGAGGAACGTCTGTCCACGTGGTGAACTGTTTGCTTAGTTCGTAGGCTTCGAGATGTCGATCCTGCTGCTGCAGTGGCGTCACCATTGAGCTGGCTACCTGTTCAATCGGTTCACCAGTACGTTTAGCCAAATTAATGACACGCTGCCAGTCCAAAGTGTGCTTGGCACTGAGTAGCGCTTGCTGGAGCTGACCGCCCCGTTCATACATGAGGCTTGCCGCCTCTAATTGCGCATTGGCACGCAAATGATCCGCATAGGCCACATGGATGCGTTGCTGCATGGCTGTGTGATCTCGATAAATGAGCAATGCCTTTCTGTATATATTGTGCTGCTTAATGAGATCCAAGGCCAAGTCGTAATGCTCTTCTCCGCATGCAGCTAGGTGAGTCAGGGCGCAATCGTATCGCTTGAGATGTTCATCAATTTTAAACTTGCGATAGTCCTCCGGTAGAGCCTTCAGCTCATTCAGATACGGCAGAAACTCCTTGGGATCCTTTTGCGACTTTTGGGCAACGAAAAGAACGAGTCCAAACAAATATGTGCCCAGGGCGACATTGTACAGCTCATTGACATCGACCAGATACAGTAAATACTTGAGCAACTGATCCGCCAGGTGCGCATCTGTGTGCTTATGCTTCCAAATAAGAAGCAGAGCATTCTCAAGCTTGCCCAACTTCACATAAGTCGTTATGATGGGCAGACGAAAGTCGCCTGGCATCTTCTCCATGCATTCGCACAGCAATCCACAGATATACTCGACTTTGATATCAACGTTGTACCCCGTCGGATAACTCTGCTGAGATGCTTCATAATTGCTGGCATACATCCCTAGAGCGTAATCCTCGTTCTTCAGCTCACTGAGGAATAGACACAGCCATTGAGGGTCGCTAATTTCACCTAGAAACACATGTGGCTCGGAACAAAATGATTGAACATTGTGATCACAAATGATATTCGGATTTATCCTGTGCGTACGAATCATACGCATTGCATCATTGTAACGTTTGTCGTTTAGCAAAGAACCGATTAGCTCTAGGACCAGTACACGGGGATAAATCACTTCCAGATTACCGCGAGGCAATTGCAACACCAAGCGGGCATCCGGAGCATGCATCACCAGTTTTGCACCTCGTTCGATGCTTCTTGTGGATACCTTGCGACGATTGCTTATCTCCACAAAGTGCAGCGCATTAAGCTGAGTGTAGATCACATAATTGTTGGTAACGATAAAAGAGGTCACATCCTCATCAATGAGTTCGTCGTCGATCTGCAGCAATTGTTGTGAGCGCAGTGTAATGACAGCAACTATTGAAACATGGAAATATTTATTGCATTTGCCTTGGGCTTTATATATATTTCAACGCCTACATACCTTTCGATGTTTTCAGATTGTCCTTGTCCTTGGGTATCCAACAATCAATGTAATCAGCAGGTTGTTTCAATTGGTAGTGCCAACCAATGTGCTCAATATTGCCGGCTTCTGCTAATGAAATCTCAAAGATTTGTCCATTGTTTACTGTATGCGCGTAAACATTGCCGTTAAGACCCTCGACTGAGGCGTTAACTATGCCGCTCAGAACTCGTGACGACACCACGCGATATTCGCCATTCGGAACGTATGCCACACTGAGAACATGTGTGTTCTTGCCCAAGGTTCGCGTGGCTAGAAGTTGATGCCCTGCATGATGATGCAGCAAACTAGCCATTTGGATTTGCGACTCCTCGCTTCTTCCGGGTGTCGATTTCCCCTCACTCCCCAACGGAAACGCGCCACGTTCATCGTTAAGAATATTGTAAGAGAATATGTTATGCTCGCTAGAGTAAAGGCACATAAAACTTTCACTGCAAGCGATAGCATTGATGTATTCGTCCACCTGCAGGACATGTTGACTCATGGGCGGCGGCACCACAGCCTCATGCAGATTTGTCAATAGCACACGTTTGCCATCAGTGACGCAAACAACATTGCGAAAGCGGTCAATAGCCCAGTTCCAGCTGTAAATGTAACGCTTGCCGCTCTCCAACAATACGTATAACGTATGGTCACGACCACTGGACCACTGGCAGCAAGCCAACCGATCAGTCATCTTGAAGGTCAGCACTTGCTTTAAATACCAATGATAGTTGCCAATCGTATAGAGATAGATTCTATGATCTGTCGCTGTACGTGTCTGCAGTGCCAGCACATCTGAATCTGTGCTCCAATGCAGTTGCTCAATGTATTCCGTTTGCAAATCGAATGGCAATTCAAATTCCCGATGGCGCAAACCATTCTTCTCGAACAACGAAATTGTTGACGGTCGATTGGAAAAACTTTGGGGCTGAGCTATCCAATTACCGCTGGGACGCCATGCGAGTGGCGACTGCAATCCATTCCATTTCTCAGCCATGTGTTGCAGCTTGCCCTCGTTGTCATACACGCTAAACGTGCGCCCCACATTGCTAGCTACATAGGATACGGCAAAGAAAGCGCCATCGCCGCGCCAAGAAATGTGCACATCCTATTAGGATTGGAATGTTTAGAACATGAAGTATATGAAGTTCAGAGTTATATTGTACCTGCGGGAGCTCTTGCACATCCCCGGGCGTCTGGAATTCGGGCGATTGCTTGGCTGCCTGCTTGCCGGCTGTGCCATGAAATTGCGTCTCCTTTTTGCCCCAGCCAACGTTAACAAATTGCTGATCTGCGGCAAGCTCTGCATCCAGGGCTTGCTCACCTAGCACCTCATACGTGCAGGTCATGACCACCACATTTTTTGTCTTGGTTACAAACACAACCACCTCTTGATTGGGGGACCAGGCCATGCACTCAATACCCACATCGCAATAGGTGCCCTCAGTAGTGTCAAAAGTATCCAGATTTATGAGCAAAACCTCACCAGCTTCCGTCGCCACGCAGATGGAATTATTTAACTGCAAGACTTCTGCACCAACTATGTCCGGAAGATCCGCAACTATTTGAGACTTTAACTCATCGTTGTCATTGCCGGTTTCGTTCACGGCGTAGATTTTGCTGTCGGTTACAACGTAGGTGGTGTTCCTTTCTTTGTCATTGTATTCGGTATCGGGTAGCAGCAACAGTTGCCTGGCATTTTGAATGCTTGTCGTGTCTTCCTTGCAAAATCGCAGTTTAAGATTGCGCATTTTAATGCTATATTATTGCCATGCGATGTGACAACACAACAACGTGCGCGAAACAATTACCAATCCAGTGTGGCCGCATAATTTGACCTCATACCATTTGGCAATAATACCAGTATTCTATAAACACTGATAGATTGAGCGCAAACTTTTAAATTGTTATATCCACTATTTTTAAAATGATGTTTAATAGCTTTGATAAGTTGATCCGATTTATATTTAACATTATATATGTTTCAAATACTCAGACCTTAACTCAAATGACACGAAGCTGTCCAGACGAATATATACATTGGCCTTCGCAGATAATTTTAAATTAGTAATTTAAAAATACATACTTCCTTAAATATGAAATTCTAAGACTCAACAAAAGGGTATCAATTTGGCCGCTGTACAATGATTTTGACCATTTAAATCATCGATTGAAGTTTGATGAGGGGGAAAGCTATCGATTATTTGGATATTGATATTTTTATATTTATCACTGGTTTTCACGATAAGTAGCTTTCTGTTATAAAATACTCAAAATTCCAAAACAGCTTTCTGGTATTTTTCGAGCTTCGATTTACTGCCACTTATCCGTCGTTGCTTCACCACCATTCGTCGGAAAAGGGATAACCACTGCTTATTTATCCATTTGTAATTTTTCGTGGAAATAGCGACAGTATGGAGAAAACACTTAAAAATTTTTCAGGACGATATATTTTTTTTTAAAACATAAAATTAGCAACTGTTTAAAATAAGGCGCTCTTTTACACTTTTGAAAAATTTTGCAATCTCTATAAAAGTGGAACCAAGTGCCATAATCGGTATATTTTGGTATATCTATTTTGCGTTTAAAGATATATTTTTGAAAGGTTGCCTATGGTCACACCCCGACAAATAAAGCAGCTTTAGGAAAGCTCTTTTTTTAAGAAACAAAAAGTCTGAAAGAATAATTTTCGTCGAAAATAAATGCAATTTTTAATAATATATGTTGCTTAGCTGCCAAAAAACATCGATGTTTGTCACTAAAAATCGATGTTTTAAAAGATTTTAAAAACATCGATGCATCGATTTTGCCATCGATGTTTCTTCACCTCTACAAAGATGGCTGCTTTATTTTTCATGGAATTTTTTGTTGCCGTAAAGTGTTTAGTGCGCGTTCATAGTTCGTAATTTTTGAGTGTTAAAATATAGTTATATGTCTACGGCGTGTTAGTACTGATACTAAATCATAGTTAATTGCTCCCAATAACTAAGCCGAGTCAACAAAAGCGTAACAAATGTGTTGCAGGTAGCAAAAGAAAAACGTCGAAAAACTCCACAAAAAAAAGCAGCAAGTTGGCCACTCAAAAAAAAGTGTGCCCGAGTGTATATGCGTGTGCTTGTGTGTGCAAATGTTTATAAATAATTTATAACATTCAAAATAAAAATGTGCATGTGTCGAATCGCTGCTTGATGGTCGTCCACCGTCGAAGTTGTCATCCGCAGCATCAGCGGAGATTGAAGGCGTAGTGGAATGCCAGACGACTGCAGCAATCGCTGCAGCAGGGACAGAGTAGCAAAGCAATAGGAATATCAGGTAAGTTGTATCACTGAAAGTAAATATGTAATATCAACACACACATACCTATGTATGGGTATATTCGTGAATGTGTGCGCAATCTGAGTATTTTGTTGAAAGGATGGTCAGACACCCAACGCCCTTTACAAGCGACGCGCTGTCTGTCTAATATTTGTATCTATGCGCGAGTGTGTTTGTGCGCGTAAGTCTGCTGTAAGCATGTGTGTGTAAAAGTGACGAAAGTTTGAGCAAAAAGGATAAAAACTAATTGTATACCAAACACCACCCAAGTTATTTATTATTATGCTTTTTTCTCTTCTGTTTCTCTGTTTTTATTAAACATTGCTCGTATGTTTCTTCAGGGGCGCGACTTGACAGCTGTCTATGGATTGTTGTGTGTGTGTTGTTAGAGACTTTGTGAGTGTGTGTGTTTGTTTGGAAATGTTTGCATAATTTTCAACTGTTAACTATTGCGTAAAGTTGGCGATGTTGTCAGAATTGTTTGCATAAAGGCCGCAATAATATTTTCTAATCACACATTTCATGAGTGTTTGTTGGTGTTCTATAGATGGAAATCACACACAAATTTCCTCATATACACCTGTGTGTGAAATATGCTTATTGTCTAAGGTCAAACCACAGTTATATTAGAAATCGGCATCAGGGGATATGCGCACTTATACATAAATGTATACTATTTATTTATTAGTATTGTATAGAAAAAATTGAAAGCAAAAACAACAAACTACGCAATTTTGTCCATCGAGCGACAACAACAAAAGCATCAGAGGCAGCAGCTACTGCAAAACAAAAACACGTTTTACAACTCAGCGCTCCAATGGCGCGCAATTTTGTTGTTTCTCTTGGCTTTAAGGCGTATTGTGAATAGCAAACGAGGCTCCACATTCACACAGCCAACTAGGCGCACACATGCAAAACGAACAGCAGCTCCATGAATGACCAAATTCAATACACTACATATGTACATTCATACATATGTATGTATATACTCCATACACCTACAGCAACAACAATAACGAAATCAGCAAACAGTGAAAACACAGCAGCACCAACAATAATTAACGGCAATAACCGAAGCGTAGCGAGAGCGCATCGTAGTTTCCGTCGTACGAGTAGTATACATAAGTATATGCGTAGTTGTTATATCTGTTGGGCTTTAATGGTCAGTTGGTCCGGTGCGTAGTCGTCAACTTCGGGAAAACAATTCGTGCGCTGACGTCACACTTCACACGCACTGAAGTCAGTTGATGTCTTGCCTTGTTGTTGTGGTCGTGGCGCCAAAGCTTTTGGTTTATTTGTGTATTGCAATTCGCGTGGGCGTTATACACAAGCTCCTCTTGTTTATTCTGCGTCTGCCTTAGTTCTGTTTCTCTTTCGCGCACTCTCTGAAATTTTTGCTATGTGTGCGTGTCAGAGTTCAAAAATGAGTATTTTTTGCATTGGCATTTTATAAATTAACTGAGACCTTTTCTTTGTCTTTACGTTGTGTTCGCTTCTCGCTAGATGCATTAATAATCTGGCACATATTGCTTGTCTAGTTGATGAAAAAACTTTATTATAGTTTCTATAGTTTGTCAAGAATGTTGATATTTCGACAGAAAATGTATATCATATTATTATTAATTAATGTTTATGGCGGGTGAAAGACAGATCTTTATTAATTTAATATCAGTCTCCACATATAGTTTTTATTACACGTACTTTGTCAATTTACGCCAAAATCTTATCACATTCTGTATTTAATTGTTGTTATCAATGTGTCATTATTGATGTACAAAATGCAACAATATTAAACCAAAGTAACTGATTACACTTATCAGAATACCTTTCATGCATATATAAGAACATAGCGTTATAATCAATTGTATAATGTGTGGGTCTTTAATAATATAAAATAACAACACCTGTGATTATCATAATTGTTATTGCAGCTATCACTTTGATGTGCCAAAGAGCGAGGGAGAAAAAAAGTCCAAGAGATATTTATATTTGTACAGTATTCGTTAATATCTGAACAAAAATATCGCAGATCTTTCTTTTTATGAAGAGTTTTAGCTCAGAAAAATAATTTGCGATCAATGTAACTGTCAAATGATAATGCGCATCCGTTTAAAATAAAAATAAAACACAAAAATATATTTACTTTAATCGTACATTTCGATAATTGCATCTTTTTTAGCGTAAGAGTTTGAGTGTGCAATTATCGACATTATGCTGTATTCAATACATATGTATATATACATACATATGTACGTTTGTTAAATGCATATAAGTTTCTTCGATCTCTTAGCTCTTGCATATTTGACCTGTGTGCCTTTCGCTTATGTTTGCTTTTGTAAATTCATACATATTTTATTTTTAGCACCCATTGGGAGCTGAGTGTATGAGTGTTGGTGTATGTGAAGGGAATTGTGGGTCAACAAATTCCACTTCAAGCATCCTGCATTATTGGTGACGTAAGCTCATTTCTAATTTGTTTACGTATTCACAATTCCCTCTCCTCTCATCCTATGATGTTTTCTGCGTTCTTCTTCGTATATATGCAATTTCTCTCTTCACAGTCGATCGCTAATATTGCACAGTTAAAGATGAATATCACGAGAGAAGTTGGGTCGGGTTGTAATGTGGGCGTGAGAAGCTTGGGGGCCACGTCATGGAATCGCCAAGTGCTAATTGCATGTGCTTGAGAAATGCACATTAAGTTTCAAAAGCGTAAATTGAGAAAATATCACGGACAAAACGCGCGCACTTCTGAACAATTCAGCAAGCGCGACTCTACGCAACATAAATATCACATATTTTGGCATACCCTGCATGATTAGAATTTCCTGTGAGGAACATGATTTATTTATTATTGGTTTTAAAATACATATATTTGAAGAATTAAATCTTGACCGATTTAAAAACTTTATTGAATAATATAACCGGTCTATAAAGAAAGTTCTTAGATCAGTGGCTGTTTACTGCGTCAATTGAATCAAAATTCTGTAAATATTTTGAGTTTTAAGGGGTTGTACAAAAGATCAGGGAATTAGGCAATACTTTGTTTATATAATGGATTGTAATAACTTTTCTGATCAATCAAATTTTAAAAAAATAAATAACATAAACAACCTTCTACATGAATGAAATACTTTTGTGTATTTCTTTCATTCGTCCATTACATCAAGGACATTTATGTGTTTATTTAGCGTTTTTTTTTCTTTGGACAATATAAATATTGATTTGGTCCTTACACGTGTCAACGACACAAAAATTGACTCCAAACTGACAAAACAAAAGGGGGAAATTGACTAATTGAACAAAAGAAGTGAAAAATAAAAATCGACGACGTCACCATCACCAGGAGGATGGAAACAATTTCAATATACATACAAAATTAATTCAAGTGGAGTATGTAGTTATTCGACAAATACGATATTGACTTTACAATTGAGTAGATCAACTAAATAATAATAATAATATGAAATACTTAAGTTGTATCAAGGTGATAGCGAAAATTATTTCAACATAAATTAATTTGCATAATCGGCCAATAATTGCTTAATTAATGGCAGCAAAAGCTTATACGAAATAAATATAATTTTCTCACAACATTTCCCAACAGCAATCATTACTTCAAGGCTTTTGATAAAGACAACAACAACAAAAGTTTACTTTCAATGTTGGCCAGTTGGGTCTCTCTTTCGCAAAAGTTGCTGCCTTCGTTTACTGAAAATGAGGTAAAATCAATGATGAATAAAATATATATGTTAAAGAAAAATACACAGTCCACACAAAAGGTGTTGCTTACTTATTCTGTGGCCCAACGAAATTGGTCAAAGGTACATCAACAAATAGCTCAAAGATCAAAAAGAATATTACAAAATTGATCATCTGTTTTTTGGCATTGGTTAATTAGTCTTTGACAATTCACAAATACGACAACATGTACTATTAAAAGGTAATAGCAACTTAATTGTGTATAGCATGCGATAAGTATGCACTGAGCTCTTTACATTTATCCCATGCGAGACAAGTGCAAGATTCATAATATTCGTTATGCTTGAGACTTATATTACAAACGAACGGCTGCATATAAATAGCATGCGAGAGAAGCTCAACAATACCAATCACACACTCGCAAGCACGAAAATGCATAAAGAAAGCTCTACTCGTGTCGCACTTCGGTGTGTTTTTCATATCGCTCTCTTCTACACTCTTAAATTTTGAGAGCCCCTCAAACTTGTTGCCGGTCGAGACATTTGAGTCAGTTGGAAACTTGCAAGCAAAGCGCGCGGTTAGTGAAGTTCGCACCGCTCAAGCGCAGCAGGCTTGAAGCCCGGTTGAAATCGCGCATCGCGTGTTTAAATTATTGCCAATAATCAATTGTTTTATGTTGATGCAATATCTTATAACAATAATTAGTGTGTGCAAATTCATAAAGCTCAAAAAGCCAACCCCTATGGTGTAATCAAGTTAAAAATTGTTTATTAATTCAATGCATGCAAAGTGCGAAATTTCTGTTGTTTGCCCTCAAGAAAGCAGCTCTCATTCAATATGCAAATTAGTCTGCTAATCAACATGTAAAAGCTGGCAAAATATATTGCATAGAAAATAAAACTGTATAAATAATGGAAACTATATAAATATGATATATGATGGCTATTTAATGCTTTACTTTTATGAACTTGACGTGACTTTCTGACTATCTAGTGATGTAATGGCCTTTTGTGAATTTTCGGATGTTGGCTAAATTATAGTATTTAGGTCAAAGGTGTTACATGAACTGTAAGATAAAAAAATTTGCTTACAATTTGTACATCGTTAATAAGAAAGACTACTTGTATAAGAAAGTGTTATTAAAGGAAGAAATTTGAATCTTTTTGTTTTCATCAGGTCGATCTCGTCTTGTTTATCTTACTCAGCTTTTTTCAATTCGTTTTCCCATTTGTGTTAGCGAAATAATATAATTTCATGACATGCTTATAAAAGCCCATGTAAAACCTCACCAACGCACAACTTTTTTAAATTGCATGAATCATTAGCTCATGCAATTGATTTCCATGCTAAATTTGGCGACGTGCAGGCATTGCGAGACTAGAGTTTGACAAAATGCTCGTGGGTTGAAGCTGTTTTAACCACCAATTCGCCAGGTAAAAACAATTTTCAATTTTCCAGAGCATTAGTCATCGTTTTGGGTTCCTTAAACTCTAACTAGTTTTTGATCGCAACTCTGTGATCACTGTCGATGTTTCTCTCGTTGTTTCCCCGTCCAATTTTTGTGGCTGATCTACGAAAAACGTCATCATCCTGAGAGATTTGCCAAGAGCCAAGTGAAAGTGGACAGTGCGCTGCGCAAGGCATCGAAAAAAAAAACAATTACAAAAACTACAACAATTGCAGACGCGTGAATTAATTTTTGATGTTTTTTTAGCGACCGTGCATTGCTTTTTTATTTATGTACATATTTCCCATCTACTTAAGCAATTTGCCATTCACTGCACACGGCCAAAACCCAAAAAGAAAAATGAAAAGCAAACCGAACAAAAAACGTTAACAACAAATAATCAAACGCAAATGCCCACGAGCCATTGGCGCATTTCATTTTTCAATTGCGCATGCGCCGCATTCATTTGATTTTTCCATTTTGTTTTACGAGTAATCTTTCATCTTCTTTCTTTGCCTTTTTCAAGTGTACGTGCTAAGTTCGACTAATGTACGTAACGCATATTTCAAGCTATGTATGTGTTATCATCAATAGTTTTATAGTAATTACTTTGATATATTTACCATATCTATTTTAGCTACTGGCTTCCTCAACTGATCAAAACTCTTAACGTACTTCATCATAGAATTGAATTACTCGAATTTTGTGGAGGATGGTTTCACAGAATTTGTTCAAATTTGAGGGACATTTGAAAAGATATCGATTAACTTTTTAATAAATAATTTTCTTAAACATATTACATTCAAAATAGTGTATCGAATTTTCGACTTACTCAATAAATATTTTGTTTATTGTCTTTAAAGCTGTTAATTGATTAAACACTTTAATAGCTAATCAATTTTAGCTGCAACTGTGCAACACCCTACAAAAAGCGTAACTTTCACTGCAAAAATAACACATACAAAGATGTACATACATTTATGTTGTTATGTACATCTATCGCATACACTTGCTATATACCTTACATATATATATGCAACAGGTAATGTAACGAGTTGACCAAAGCTAAAAAAAAAATATGTCTGAGGATATCCGCCGTGCCTTGCTGCACAGCACGGCGCCTCACGCATTTCCAACTTGCCGTTGTTTTCTTAGTTCGCGCTGTGGTTGTATGATTTTTATGGTCTTATTGTTTCGATTACTAGCCACTTCATTTTTACCCAAGATCAGGTTTTTTTGTGGTCTCTTGTTTTGATTTCGCTTTTCATTTTGCATTTTGTCTACACGGCAAAGACAACAAAAGCTTGTTGTGTTATATTTAAGATTTGGTTGTTGTTTTAAATTAGTTTTTGTTTTCACTAGTGTTGTTTTTGTTTTTTTTTTTCTACATGCTTCTTCTTTGACGGCACTCGAACGTTAAAAGTTTCTTCTCTTTCGGCTTCCCGTCAGACTCGAAATATTCAGAAATAGAATTTAATATTGGAGCTCCCTCTCTTGATAAGTAATCACTTTCCACGTGTCCAATTCTAATGATTGAGCTCATTTCCATAGTTAATTGTTGGCAGTAGACGTAACATTAGGAGAGAAGAGTTCTCCAAACATAATAATAATGTGATTAGAAAGTGAAAAGCTTTTAGGAAGCCACTAATTAAACTGAACAGCGCTTTGCCAAACTTGAAGTTTTGTTAAAAATATCAAGTTCATCAGCTAAGTGAATTGAATTCAAGTTGAACTTTAAGATTTAAACGAACAATAACAGATTTGTAATCGGGAATATTGAACACAAAAATTAAAATAATTACAATGGGACTTGATAAGTTATAAATATTGTTTTTTTTTTAGTTATGCTTTTATGGCTTCTTTCGAAAGTAGCTCACTTTAAAAATAATTTTTACATATTTTTTGAACTTGTGTTGATTATTTCTTTTTCCATTCAACTCCCTGTGAAGACAATGCACTATCAGCACTTCACATGCAATTATGTGGTGCTAATACGTAGATCCACATACCTATCTGTCCATCGCATGAGTATCTCGAATTCACAACTTTGATCAGCACATTGTGTCGACTTCTGTAACATTTCACCTGATTATTTACGTACTTTCCCAAGCCGAGTGCCTGACTTGAATAAAATACAATATATACAATGCATTTCAAATACAACTAAGTATAACAATGGGCGTTGTCCACGTTCCCACGCCCAAAATATAGTATGTTTGTCTGCCTATGTTTATAGTATGTATACTCATTTATATAAGACTGAATGTATTTGCACAAGATGTGTGCAAGAGTATGTACGCTTTTCATACATACAAGCACAACACACATTTCCAGTAAATTCCAATTCAATTCATGCGACTTGGTTCGTGTTTTCCCAACCCTCCAAAAAGTTGCTGGCACAAAAATAGTTTAAAATAGTTGACTAGCAGACACTCCGTATTTGGCTCGCTTTTCCTTCATTAGATCAGAATCACAACCAAATGAAAATTGTTATAAATAAATAGATCATGAGTTGTGTTTAATAACCTCAATCCATCGAGGTACAGAGTGTATGTAGATTAAATTAAAGCTAAACACACCAAAACTGAAATAAAACAAGCCTTGCGAGTACAAATTGTACTATATATGGGCTTATTTATTTATTCGATGTGCTTACAGCCATGTTTTTGTGTTTTCTCTTTACTCAGTTACAGTTAATGTGGCAAATTGACTTCACAAAATGCCAAGAAAAAAGGAAAAAAGACAGCAACACAATTACTATTATTACTACTTACTGAAAACCTCTTGCCTCTGTCTATCCAGTTGACAAATATGGAGCACGGCTTCGAATCAAGACAACCAATTTTTGCTGCTTTTTGTTTCACACTGCCTCTTTTTTTACGCTTCGCATTTTCTCCATAGATATTTCCCATTTGCGCTAGTATTTCTCTCCAGCCGAATTTTATCATTATTTGTAGTTCTTTTATTGCTTTTGCTTTTCTATTGATTCTTTTCGTTGGGTCTTTTGTTGTCGAGGGACCAAATCACAAATTGCGCTTAAAAATAATAAACAACAACAACTTTAATTAGCATTATTACAAGAGAAAACAATTTGCAGTGCACATTGTTTGCTTCGGTATTAGCCTCGATTCAGACAGGCCAGAAGTAAAATGAGGGAACTAGTCTAACCATTGTGGATGGGTTCAATTGTTCACTTTTTGCTCTTAGAGATATTGCCAAGGCAAATACAGTTTATAAATTTTAGACGCATTTAAAGCTATTTTTGATATTAAACCGTACAGCAGTGAACTAAACAGTCATTGTACCATCATAATTAAGGTCAAAAAATATAAACACAACTAAGTGCAGTGAAGTGAAGAAGTGTTGGTCCAAAAATTATTAATAAAGTTATGAAATGAATGAAATGCTGCATGGAACATGGTGACAACAATTAAAATCACTTGCGATGGCGTCTTCATCCAATCCAATTCATATCTCACGCCAACGCAATCGAACGCAGCGGCAATCAAAGGAAAGACAAGGGAAACAACAGCTGCGGCAGCACTCGCTGAATTGGCGGCCAATTCCCTGAGCAACGAGAGTGATAATTCACAGACGAGCAGTGGAAGTCAGACCACCGGAGGCAGCAGCACAACAAATACCAAAAAATCTGCTCGCACTACTTGCAGTAGGCGTCGAGTAAGTGGATCGATTGGTTCGCAGGATTCACGCCGACGCTATTATTATTTTGGCAGTAAGGATGTCTACTGGTGCAAACAGAGCTTGACCCGCAGTGCCAGCAGCTTGAGCCACCGCGAGACTCTTGCCACCGCCAGTGCCACAAATGGACTTGCTGTTGGTGGCCAGCTGATTGCAAAGGCTCGACGTCGACCACTGCAGCTCTGCAGTAGCTTAAGTGCGGCCTATGCACCACAAAAGCGAAAGGAGTTTTACTTTTGCGATAAATATGCTCCAACGTCAAGTGGTAGCGGGAGTGCTACCGGGAAAAGAAGCACTGCATCCTCGACGTCGTCCGATCAGCCGATCGATATACGTTTGCTGAACTTTTTGCGCAATGCACAGCGTAAATTTCAGTCAGTAGCAACGACAACAACTAAGCCAAAGTCTGAACACAGCAGCGGTAACAACTACAACAACGAAAGCAACACCAAAGAAAGATCGTCAACCAGAAACCGAAACAGCAACATCAATAACATGAACAGCAACAGCAGCAGCTCACTCCCGCCTATAAACAGTACAGATGATTGGTTTGGTTAGTACAGCCAATTACATTTATTTATTTCGTTAATCAACAGACTCTGGTATCCTGGTAACTTCAAAGAATTCTAGAGCAAAAATAAGTTTGTAAAAAAAGTCAGACTTTCGGATCATTATAAGTCTTGAAAGTATCATGTCTGTCCAAAACATAGTCATAAGTCGAAACAAGTATGAAAGCTAGTGTCTAGTGTGCTGTAAGATACCCGCTACCTATTTTGAATAAAAGCAAAATAGCGAAATATTATTCGTAAAAGATTATTATGTGGTATACCGCAAAATTACTCTAAAATGACGAAGGGATGAATTATGAAGTTTTACATTTGAAATATACCATAGAGGTCAACATATACCAGATTGTCAGCCAAAGGAGCTAAAAATTTTTTTTTAATAACTTCTACAATTTTTATCCGATGACAACAAAATTCTCAGGAATAATAAATAATATAGTTATTATTATGAAGGCAAGTTATAAATTTGAAACAAACTTGATCTGCGTGCAAACATAACAAGTGCTGTTGACGTTGATCAAGAACAGTGATAGCGACCTATGCGTTTAAAATTAAAAATACTGTTATAAACACAACTTCCAGATACAATTAGTTATAACAGCATAAAGTATTTATTTTTTTAATAATTAAACACTTTTTTCAATTTGGCTAATTCAATATTTTAGCGAATATGGATAATAACAAATGAAATTGGGTGCTTTATAAATGACTTTGAAATAGCCGTGTCAAAAGAAAAATTTAATAAATTGCAAAAATCATATAAATATCTTAATCCTACTACATTGCGAGTTGAATACGACCTTATAATTTGTTGTATAGCTTTTATTGGCTATTAGAACCTCACAGCTACGTGGCATGGAGTCCACTAAGTCTTCACAACGCTTGCAGGGATTCTGGCTCATACCTCATGCACAACTTGTCGAAGGTGTGGCTTAAATCTCGGGGATTTCTTGGCAACATAAGATCCCAATCGGATTTAAATCTGGCATTACATTAGTTTTTTCTTGACCAAACCACTCCGTGACCAGTTGGCCGGTGTGTTTAGGTTTCGTTGCTCTGCTGAAAAGTCCATATTTATTGGGGGCATTTCATCCTGAGAGTACTTTAGCATGATGTTTCTCAATATATTTTAAAAGACATTGTTGGTCAATGAACCCATCGATCTACACCACTTTTGGTGGTCAACGGACATATTGTCTTGAACCTTTCCACCAAATAACACCAGTTTAGACTAATTTTTGTAAAGGATATTATTCCATTTGGTTAGTGGCCAGTTCGAGTGGCGCTTGGCAAATTCCAACCTGGCTTTGAGATGTCTTTTGCCAAGTAAGCACCTTTGGACTTCGAGTGTTCAAATTTGTGTCCACCAGTCTTTGGCCAATAGCCACTTCACTTATTCCCCAACTGAGCACTGCTTTAATATTCCTAGAGGATTAGTTTAGCTGAATAGCACTACAATTGTGGTTTTTCGTATCGCTCCACGGTTTTCGGGCTTCGATTCATAATTTATGTCACACAGACGGACAGACGGAGATGCCTCCTTCTACCTGTTACATACATTTCCTGCCGGCACAAAGTTATAATACCCTTCTACCCTATGGGTCGCGGGTATAACAACTGCTATTCCAAAGTGCAGCCCAAGAGTGGTGCACTTATGTAAGAATATCAAAAACTGAACAAATCTAACGGGGTTTTTTGTTGTTTCCTCTATGTTCCATTTTACAAAAATAATGTGCCAGGGATCAACTAACAAAAAGGAATATGGGTAATTCTCTGGTAAATGTCGCGTGCGAACAGCTTTACAGTGACAAAAAAGCATAAACTAAAACAATTTTAAAATTAAGTGAAGGTTATTCTTAAAGTTTTGGATTAGCACTATTTTTAGAGCTAAGATTGATTTTAGTAACTTATTCTGTTTTACGATAAAATATATAAATTCGTTAATTTTTTGGTTTTGCGTACGAATTTGTTAATTTTTGCATTTATCAGAACAGAAAACAACACAGAAAAAAAAATTCCAAAACCATTCTTAGCTCTAATTAAAGTACTAATCTAGAGCTATAAAAATAAAATTTACTTATTTTTAAAATTGTTTCAGAATATGTTTTTTTTTTTTGTAACTGAAAAGCTGGTCGCACGCGACATCCCTTAGAGAATTACCCATATGCAAAAAAACCGTTGTTTAGTTTTCTTCTGTCGCACTGCTATTTCAAAGTTCACAGCTGTATATACTTTGTGGAGTCTGAGATGCCTCCTTTTGCCTATTACAACCTTTCCTGCCTGCACAAAGTTATAACATCCTTCTACCCTATGGTCAGCGGGTACAAAAACACATATATCGTGCGTATTAAACCACTACAAGGTATTACGAAGAAACTGAAAAACCCAAAGCAGCCCTGTGTCCAATGTCGCAAGTGCTGCATTGCATACATATAAAGTTACCATCGTCGCGCTTGGTAAACTAAATCCAACAGAGCACAATTTCGAAACCAGCCAAGAGCCCCTTCGCTTTGGTTTGAGTTGACATTGATGGTGGTTTTAAGTTTTTGGGTTTAAGCAAAAACCTAACAATTGGCAGTAGTCTCCAGTTGCAAACGACTAAAGCCTTACTGACAACTCACCCAATGAGTAACAATAAGGCGTTGTTGCTGAACAAGAGTATAAGTTGCGTGATATTCATTCTCAATTCGATAAACTGCAATTAAATATAATTTCTAAGCGAAATATACATCAATGTTTAACGGAAAATGTGCAAGGAATATGATGATGCCCTATTACAGCGATCTTTTTCTTTTCTTTGGTGTATGCTCAGAAAGGTAGTAGTCGCATTCTTAACTAACTGACGGACTGCTTAGGCACTGCACTGAGAGAAAGAAGTGAAGAAATTGTATATGCGGGAATTGAGTAGGAAAGAAACTACAGTTCAACACCCATAGAGGTAACAAGTACGTGAGAATCTTTTGTATTGCTTCCTCATTGTGTATGAGTGAGAAAGGAACCAGGAGAAGTTAAGAGTGTTGGAAACAGGGAAGGGAACGGACTGATGAATGAAAACACAAGAGCAAAGACATGTAAATACGAGGCATCACAATCATTTCGTGCAGTTTCGAGCTGGAAAGTGTAAAATAATAATGAAAGACTGAAAGAGATAACTTTAGTCAACTGAGTTAGTCTGTCAGGAGAAGCATAACAAACGGCTTGAATGAAACGAGAGTCGGCCCACTATTCACAGACAGACGATGATAATGACGGAGTGTTACTGCAATATAATGAGTTAAGTCAAAAAAGGAGGGAGGGGACTTGCTCTGCTGGCATTTTGGTCAACAATTTGCATATTACATGCTTTGCAATGAAGCTCAGGAAAAACGCAAGCAGACACCCGGACTGTCAGACTGACAGCAGGAAGAAGGAAGCCAAGCAACAAGGAAAATATATGAACCTGCGCTACCACGCCACCTATGTATATCAACTTATATGCTTGTGAAGGTAGTACTAATTACCTAAATAGCTGTGTCAAGTGGGAAGCCCCAGCATCTATTCACTGATCTTTGTGAATGGGTTTTCCTAATACTGACGCCTTGGCTGATAATTGAGTATATTTTTATAAAGGTTATTGTTTCTAAAAGACAGATCGAAATTAAAATGTCGTCCTCGTTTTACAAAATGAAGAAGTAACTATATATAACACATGGGCTGAAAAGTCCCGGGCCTAACAAAGAAAACACGCTTTTTTTGGATCAAAATTGGCGTTACTCATTAATTTAATCTTTATCAAGAGCATCGCAATCATTCCAGAGCCTCTGTAACATTTCAATATAAATTTTTTAGAACGATTTATTTTTTGCCTCAAAATAGGCTTCAATTTCAGTGATAACCTCTTCATTCTTACGAAATTTTTTACCGGCGAATATTTTTTCAGGACTGCGAACATCCAGAAGTCGCTGGGAGCCTAATCTGGCGAATACGGTGGATGTGGGAGCAATTCGAAGTTAAATTCATGTAGTTTTGTCACTGTCATTGAATCATGAAAACATTCTTGTTGATGGTCAAAAGTGAGCAAACGCGGCAGCCACTTTGAAGAGAGCTTTCTCATAGTCAAATGTTCATGCAATATTAGGCCAACATGTTCTTTTAATATCTTTACGATGTTAGTTAACTCATGCAAATTTAAATTTCAATCATTCAAAACGATTTTTTGGATTTTTTTGATGTTTTCTGGTGTGACCTCCCCATTTGGACGTCCACTGGGGTCTGCATCATCGGTGTCTCTACGACCACGTTTGATTTCAGCAAACCAACGTTTAATTGTTGTTTCTGATGGAGAGGAGTACCCATAACACTATTCAAGCCAAAACTGTGCTTGAATGGTTTTTTTTCCCATCAAGAAGCAGTGTAAGATTAGAACACGAAATTGCTTTTGATCCATTGTTTTGAAAATAGCAAAAGTAGTGTCACTCTTAGCTCAATAACTTACAAACTAATGAATAGAATATCATGAAATTTTAGCAGCTGTCTTCTGAAGGATTGTATTAACTGAAAAAAAGGTGACTGCAATAAAAATAGCGCCACCTATGTGTAAGGCCCGGGACTTTTCAGCCCACGTGTTATATATGTAAGTCATTTTATGCATGCAATGCATCCAAAAGAATGCATTTATTATTTAGGTTTTCCAATTGGCAGAAGCTAATATACAAAATAATATACATATATACAAAAGTAAAACCCCTTTTGCACCCACATCAGTCTTGCTACAAACTAACGAACAAACTGCCAACAAATTCTGTTCACAAAAATCTTATGTATGACAAAAATAATTACCAATGAATCATTTTAGTTAATGCGAGGCCTTGCAAATGAATTTTGTTGCATGTCCGGCAGATAATTGTGGTTATTTTTAAACACTTTTTCCTAAATTTATTTTTATTTTTGCATTGTATTTACAATACTCAAATATTCATAAGAATAGCATTTTAATAATGTTACTGACAGCTCGAACTGCTTTGTTACTTTATTATAAATCATTTTTCAACAATTTACTTCAGAGTAGGAAATAAATATTATTTCAGTTTTGACTTCTTTTTAATGTACTGAATAATGAGTAGCTTATATTTGTCAGATTTTGTAAAACCTCGAAAGAATAACAACAACATAAGTATAAGTTTAAAATAGTTTTTTTTAGTTTTGACGTTTCGATAAAAACCATATTTACATGTGTTACGTACTTTTTAGTAGCACTACCAACTCGTCTTTAATAAAGTATATTGTTAGGTAAAAGCCGCAAATGAATTTGAAGTGAGGTGAAGTCATCGATGACAGTTATTTACAGACAGCCACTCGTTGCCTCTCTACTGTCGAATTGTTTGTGTTAATATGTAAATACAACTACACTTGCCTCTCGTCTCAGCACTCTTTTCCGTTTACACAATATTTCGACTTTGTTCTGTAACAAGAGTGTAAAATGCTGAATGTACAAAGCTTAGCATATATACAGTACGTATACATATCGATGTACTTACTATATGCATACAATATGTATCCCTGAGTCATACCAGTGACATCGAAAACCGTGAGTTATGAACTGGGACACAATTTAAGAGAGATGCAGTCAGCAATGGCAACAGCTTTGTTGAAAGTGGAGGGCAATGATCAATTAAGAAGAATTTGAAATCAGAATGAGAGAGATAAAATCACGATACTTAAAGAGCAGATAAAACAAATAAAAACCACATTTTCGTATCATAAATACTGTAGTTATTGTAATTATTGTTATTAAAATTTGAAAACAAAAAATTATATTTCGATATTGTAGTTTTTTAAATCCAGAGTTCCATACAGACAGACAGACCGACGAAAATGACTATATCGCCTCGGCTTTCTACGCTGGTCAGGAATATATATACCTTATGGGGTCGGAGACTCTTTCTGCCTGTTACATACAGACACAAGGTTATAATACCTTTTTATCAGTAGTTATAAAAATGTATATTCTGCAAATTAACGAAGTATGATTTTTTATTAATATGTATATTTATTCAGTAATAAAGTTAGAGACTATAGTCCTATTTTAGAATATACATATAATATTTTGATTCACAAATTTTAAGTTTTTAACATTTTCTAAAAATCTCAAGATGTTATTAACATTAGCTTTCCACTTATTTGAACTCGTAACAGCAATAGAGAACTCATTAAAAACAATTGACTCTTGTACGACTAAAGTACGAAGTGATTTGAATCAATGACCAAAGATCAATCGGCGCATCTGACATAATATGACTCAACTTAATGATTTTCTGTATAATATAATATATAGTGTCAAAAAAAACTCTACAAAATAACTTGCTAAAAGAAAATTATTAGGTTAATTGCCATTTGAGGTATTGTTAGATAATATTTGGAGTGTCGGAGACAATATAGCGTGACTCTGATTCAGGAAGCGAACGATGCCGATAACGTCTAAAATAATGATCACTGCATGCAATTCCGTATGCTAGGCATTTTATAAAGTCATGTTAAAATGGTATATTATCGCGAGAGTGTGGCTAATTGCAATTGCATGAGTTTCTATAGTTGATTAAAAGACGGATATGGATCAAAATTTAAATTGAGCAAGGTCGCGGCATGCCAAAGTGGGAAGCTAGTTAATTTTCTAGGCTTTTACTCGTAATCCATAATTGGCTTTTAACTTTACCAACCTTTCATATAATCAAAACGAAGCCCACGATAAATTTCCGAAACTATTATATTCTCGTGACTAAAATTAAGAACTGAATATGCAAAAACTGTTTCCGCAATTAAATTTACATAAATTTTGGAAAATTAACCAGGCTACAGAATCAAAAACACGACAACAATGTTGTGCTTGAGAAAATCGAAACACTCCTCGAAATTTTGTTTAATCACAATTACGAGCAAAACCCAAATTAAAAGTGAATAAGTTTTTTTTTGCTTCACGAATTAATGGCTTAATTCAAATTCAAGTGCTCTGAAAATTTCATTACCAAGCATAATTTAAAGAGTAACGTTTTAGTATAGCAAACAGCCAAGGAATATCCGTCACAAAATAATTAAACCAAAAACGACTTTTGATACTAATGAAATATATATTCATCATTTATTTGAGCTTCGTATACCAAGCTTACAGGGTATAACGATATCGTTAGCTCAAACCTTACAGAAATTGCGCAGTAAAATTTTTAATTATGCATGTCACATGCAAATGTTTTATACTCGCCAAAATTACTTCTCATCCTCTCTCTCTCTACCTTCTCTCGCTCTTGATTTTTCTATCTTTGTCTGTCACCATGTGGGCGTTGCCACAGTGTTGACTTAAGCGCAGATACTTGATCGGCATTACGAGTAACCCAAAGCTCCGGAGTGTGCTCAACTGTGAGATACTCCGACTTCAATTACCGAAGCTCTAGGAGTGCATTTGCAATAGAAATGTCAATGTAATTGATGTTGAGTCCTGATAAATAAATTTTGCACACTTTCGTTGTTGATAATATGCCATAAGCAACTAAATACGGTATAACTTTAAATGACATGAATATTCGTTTACATTTAGAATTGACTTTCAATAAAACAATTGAATAAAGAAAAACTAATATTTATGGTCTACATCTATTGATAATCATAATGAATTATTAAACTACACAAATTCTAATAAAAAAAACATAAATATTTGAGCAAATCTGTAATGTCTAAATTCTATATATTCAATATTAAAGTCTGAGGATGAAGAGTTTTAATATTGAAGAAATAATTGAATGAGAAGTATAGAACCATTATTTAATTCCGAAAAATGCATTTATTTAGTTATACATTCAGTTATTCGTGAGTACAAAATATACGAGAATAATACGGTTAAAGCAAGGAGTTGCCAGATCAATTGCTGAATCAAGTGAGCTCATTGTGAATTTTGAATGAGCTGCATTTAGATATGAATTTGAACTTGAAATCCTATTAGCGAATTCATGAGTAATGCTCAAGCGGATTGTTTGATATGCTTATTGTTGTTGATGAATGCGTGTTGTATGATTTATGCATATATAATGAGTTAAACAAATAATAACAAGAACTTATTCCCATTGTATGAACCAGCAAACAGTTTACAAAAGCAGCTATAGCTGTTAACCACTCGTATATACGTACAATTTGAGTGAGTGAGTGTGTGGGCTATCTGTTGAGTGTATTTACGTGTGTCTGTGTTTTGATTAGATTAGCATGGTTTTGTTGGCAATTGACTAAAACATATTTCACTGTTACAGACGAAGAAGCCACAGCGAAGGCAACTGAAGCAAAGTCCAAGGAAACCCCATCAAGGCCAGCAAAGACAAGAACAACAAGAACAAGGACAAAAGCAATCGGCGAGAGTGGTGCGCTGATAACCGTGGAAATTAAGCAGGGGCAACTGCAAGACAAACAACTGCAGTGTCAACAGCAACTACCCCGAGTGATTGCGGCCGCAAAGCCGTCTAAAATAACAGCAGAAACCACAACAAACAGAACAGGAGTCGTAGCGGAAACCGTCAGCAAAGCTGCAACTTCAACAGGTGGCAGTTGCAAAGTCGAGGATATGAACAGTCACGCGACTGCCACACAGAACGGACAAACAACGGTCGTTGGACATCATCGCGGTTTCTCGCAGCCCTCAGTCGCCGCGGCAGCTGCGTCTGGCGGGACAGCTGGTGATCCATGGTATCTGCAGGCCACCGGGCATCAAATGCCGCCTACAGCACCCCTACGACACAATAAACGACCTGCGCCTCAGCCCAATTCAATGGGTGTTGGTGTTGGTGTTGGAGTAACAGGCACTTCACTGCTGCATCAGCATCAATTAAGCCAATCACAGCCGCACATTGTACCGCCGAGCATACCACCACATCACCATCATCGTGACAACAATTTGGTAAGTTTGACGATAAGTTCTCCTGCAGCTGCATTTGTATCATGCAAAGCCCATGGCAACTTTAAAGCAAGGCAATGCACCTAGATAGCTTAAGCTTAGACAACCGACATAAAACAATATCACTGTTGATCTCATGGAAACACACATGTCAATCAATATTGCATGTATAGGCAAACGAATATAAATAAATATAAATAAACTTCTAAACACAAGTATCTCTGCTTCTGCTGTGTTCATCATCTCTCCGAAATATTTACTAACTTGATTTGCATAATTTAATTGCAGCATCAGACACAACCGATGGGAGGAACGTCGGCGGGCGCAACAGCGGCAGCAGCTTTGCATCTGTCAACGCACGCATTGAATAGTCATAATTTAATCAACAAACATTCGCCAAAATCGCCCAATCAAACACAGCAACAGCAGCAGCCGACAACAATACATCAGCAACAGCAACATAGCATACTGTCAACATTTGCACCAGCGGGAGCATCAACGGCAACCGATCAGTCTGCATCTGCATCGATATCGGCAACCGCCGCTGCTGTTGCTGCCGTCACACAGCAGCAGCAGCAACAACATATGCAGCTTCTGGCCAACTGCGCTTCTAGCAATAATATAATGTCCTCCTCACTTACGTTACACACTGCTCCAGTCGGGGCATTGCCGCCAAAGAGTTTGGCGCACGGCAACAACAGTGGCACCAGCAGCAGCAGTAGCAACAACATGTTGCTACAGTCCACACAGCCAACAACTGCCGCGACAAGTGGGAGCAACATCAATAATAATAACACCAATATTATTAGCAACAACACTACGACTTCTGGCATGTCCACCTCTCTTCACAGTTTTGACATCAACGGCGGCGGGATGGAGAAATGGACAAGTAGCTCCACGACGGCCATGAATCATGCTTCTCTGTCACCCACAAGTGCTCCACAGCAGCAGCAGCATCACAATCTGCGTAAATGCGAAGTCAAACTCAATGCAATGCCGTAAGTACTTAAATGCATGGAAAAACACGAATTAGAAATAAAATTGATTATATTTATTTTCTTCTTTTTGTAGATGGTTCCATGGCAGCATAACACGTGATGAAGCGGAGCATTTGCTGCAGCCACGTGAGGATGGACTCTTCCTTGTGCGAGAGTCAACAAATTTTCCCGGTGACTACACGTTGTGCGTCTGCTTTCAGGGCAAAGTCGAGCATTATCGTGTCAAATATCTAGAGAACAAGTTGACTATCGACGATGAGGAATACTTTGAGAATCTTGGACAACTTGTTGCCGTAAGTTAATTGCAATAATCACCATCTATTCGCAATTAATGCTAAAAAATGTACCTTCGTCATCGTATCACTTTTATAGCATTATGAAGCAGACGCAGATGGCCTCTGCACCCAGTTAATCAATTGTTTGCCTAAACTTGGAAAACAAGAGTTTTGCATCAACTCCAAAGAGTTTGTCGACAAGGGTTGGGTCATACCTGAGTCGGAACTGCAACTAAGAGAGAGTATTGGAAAGGGCGAGTTTGGTGACGTCATGTTGGGCATATTGCGCAACGAGAAAGTCGCTGTCAAAATGTTGAAAGATGAGGGCGCTGTGCAAAAGTTTCTAGCTGAGGCATCGGTCATGACGTATGTATAGCTTTTCCATGCATAGACAATTACATCAATTTCTAATCTAAATCCTTAAATACAATATAATTTTAGTACGCTGGAGCACGAAAATTTGGTCAAGTTTATTGGCCTCGTTTTTACCAGCAAGCATCTGTACTTGGTAACGGAATACATGAGCAAAGGATCGCTGGTTGATTATTTGCGTTCGCGTGGACGACAGCACATAACCAAAAAGGATCAGATTAATTTCGCCTTGTAAGTGGCAATATGAATATATTTTTGACGACCAGTGGTAATAGTGAATGCGTTTCATAGTGACACCGCCTCTGGCATGGAATACCTGGAGGCTAAAAAGGTTGTGCATCGTGATTTGGCTGCTCGAAATGTCCTAATCTCAGAGGATTGTGTGGCCAAGGTTTCAGATTTTGGTCTGGCACGTGAGGAATGCTATAATCTCGATGTCGGCAAGCTGCCCATTAAATGGACCGCACCCGAGGCACTCAAGAATGGTGTATGTGGACTTTCATATTACGCACATACTTCTAGAGATTGTCAACTAATTATTTGTTTATTGTTTCTAGCGATTCTCCAACAAATCAGATATGTGGAGCTATGGCATACTCCTGTGGGAAATATATTCATTTGGACGTGTGCCCTATCCTAGAATTGTATGTATCAGAACGAAATGACTAACCTAACTGGAATATGTATAAATGCATTTTATTCTCCCCAGCCATTGGCGGATGTTGTGAAGCATGTCGAAGTTGGATATAAAATGGAAGCGCCTGAGGGTTGTCCAGCAGAAATTTACGAGATGATGCGCCAAGCGTGGGAGTTGAACCCTGCTAAACGGCCTACATTTGCAGAATTAAAGGTTAAGCTACAGCTACTGAACAATGCAACAGCGTGAGATGAGCATTAAGCTAAATAAATGGCAGAAACTAACGAAATGAAAAGATTGTTTAAAATGACTTGATTTAACACAGACACTGAACGCAACAATTTTTCGTACCAATAAATATATATAAAAATTTATTTATATATATTTATTTACAACAATTTATTTACATACATAATATATGCGATAAGTTTTTGTAAGCTTAAGCGAAACCCAACACAATCAAGCAATGTTAGTGAGATGCGCCCAGCTAACGATCTATATAATACAACATGTAACAATATATACTTATATATATATATATATATACAGGTATATTTACTGAAATGCCGCACTGTATTTCAAATCGATTAATCAAGTGCAAGCTGAAAGGGCATACGTGTAGTTTACTATTATGATTACAATTATCAATTATTATATACATACATACTGTACTATGCTGTCTGTAGTCTCCCCACTTTACTTCCCTCATTGTATAGATTTATTTCATTTTCTCTTTCTCTGATACATTAAATATATATAGGTATATATATTAAATATATATATAGATTTTTATGTTACAGAATACGGATACATATGAGCGCCAAACTGCAGGGCACTTGTAGTCCTTGACACCAGGTGCAATTTCGTTTTACAAAATTGTTAATATATTGTTTTTCTTTTAAATCATTTTCTGTTTGTAGCTCAAGCAACACAGCAACAATAAAAACTTGTTCAACAAGTTGCTGTATAACAACAAGAACAACTGCAAAATATATAAATCAAATTAGTTAAATTTAGTTACATTTTACATTTCTATATCTAATCAAAATGAGAGAAAATTTAAAAAAATAAATTAAAATCGATGTAAAGAAAATAAATCATCTTTTCTTCGATTAGTCCTTGAAATGAAAGAAACAATACAAAATGGATAAGAAGAAAACACTTGTGAAAATATGCATTACATAAATACTACTACATATAAATATAAAACAAATTACATACAATTTAATTACGACTCTTAAATACTTATTAGCATATGTGGCATGATTAATATTTAACAAACAGACGTATAATAATACATTATTAACTTATTACGCGCAAGATTCCAATGTACGTACATTTTTGCATACCTTGAGTCCTAGATTATTTACTGTCTTTTTATCCTTTTTGTTTACAACAAAATTTTTTTAACAGAGGAATCTCTTGAACTTTTATATATACATTTACATATGTATATTCTTACACCGCTTTAAAAATAATAAATCGATAATCGATAAGAGTAATTTATTTATCTATCTCATATATATACACTTAACAATTTACGTTTTATGTTGTCGTCCCCATAAAGCCTTGTACAATTTTGCTTTACACTTACGTTTATTTTATGTATAACACTCACACAAGCACACTAAACACACATACACGTCCATATACATTTATAATTAATTTAAATTTAAAGTTATTACATTTTTAAAATACGAAAAAGGAAACATCAATTTTGTCAAAAGTTAATTTAACAAAATCCGAAAAATTATATACAAAATTTCGCAAGAACACACCTTATACTTATAAATGGAATGAATGGAAATCGAGTTGGAGCTGAAGTTGGGGGTTGAAAATGATATGAAAATTTTAAATAAAAGAAGAAAATCATACATCGACCTTAGATTCGTTGGGATATTTGGGAATTTTCTTCAATAAAGAGTACCATTAATCTGAATAAAACTATTTTTATGTGTTACTCGCATTTAATCACGACATATACATATATTCCAGCAGAGCCTTTTTGTACATAAATACCAACAACATTTATTGTTTTTCAGCAGAATAAACCATTGAATAGGTTTAAATTCTAAATCTTGAATATTTTGTAAGAAGATTACGATTGTTTTCAATTTTATGATCATCCATTGGAAAATATATAAAACGGTTGGAAATTTTATTTTCAGTCTAAATTGATTCAGTTTATGTTAAATTGTTCGAATAATTTATTTATCTGAGTAACCATCAATAAATTTTCCTAAAAAACTTTAATTGTATAACTATGTTGATATGCGAATAGGTATAAATAGAAGTGGATTTTTTTCTATAATGGTTACTAGTGTTGACATAAAGAAATGAAACAAACGCAATTGATCTGGAATATATTGCTTTGCATGGCAATAATTAGTCATGCCGAAAAGGTGGGTACTTGGATTAGATTAAAATACAACCTTTCTTCACTTTTTTTTGCATAGAAAATCATTTTTACGAATATTGGATGTGCAGTTAACAGTAATATTTTGACGAAAATTAACTGTTACTTGGAGAACAAAAGCACAATTAATCTTGAAATAACGTCAAACAAAACCGATGTAAACAGTTTGGTAGGAATTTCGGAACTAAATTTATTTATTCACGGGCGAAACAAGGTGATGAGATTAAACGGTATACGTCTGGATATTTGCCAAATGTTGGGTAGCAATAAAAGACAAAACTTGGTAACATTTCTGTACAAGGGAATTCTGCAAACAAAGAAAAATCTTCCCAAAAAATGTCCATTCTTACGAGTAAGTTTCGGGTTGAGAACAAGAAAACCCATTCTCATTCCTAATCTTTTCCAGAACACCACTTATGTATTGTATGACATGAAATTCGATGGAAACTATTTGCCATATTACTTGCCCGAATATAATTTCACATTTGAAGGATTGTTCCATGCAAACGATATTAAAACTTTTGAAATTCATGTAGCTGGCTCATTTTGCGAATTTAACAACGATTGTACCGGTTATGCAGAACCCAAAAAACGCGTGACAAGAAACAATTAAATACAGCATATGTACATTACGGACAAATAAATATGCACGAAAAATACTTGAGCTTATTAACTTCTCAATTTATTAAATCTGATTACAAATTGCTGACAATTTATTTAGAATGTAAATATAATAATCTATAGCTGTAAACATATGTATAATTGAGTGTTACATTCATATTCATATTCAATTCAATTGGTCTTTTATCTTAATTCTAAAATGCTAAAGATTCTCCAGATGAAGTTCCTACTTCTGGAGACGCCTTGTGGCGCGTCTTATTGGTCGATTTTCCGGTGTGTTAGGCAATGCGAATACATTACCGCTGTTCACTTGCTGTGCCGTGGGGCCTCCATGCATATCGGGCCTAGGTGCGTTTCCTGGAACTGGTGACGTTGTGCTACCGAAATTAAATGCTGGTCCACCGTGTGTGGGAGCTGGGGTGGGGCTGGCAAAAATATTTGGAGTTGGTGTCGTGGCTGAAGTGGCACCGAATGCAAACGGTTTGGGGGTGCTGTTCATCTGAGGCAGAGATGTGGCACCTCCAAATGCAAATGGAGCATTAGCATTTGCCGGTGCTGGCGCAACGCCATTACTATTGTTTGTTGTCGAGAAGAAACCACCTGGCTTGTTTTGTTGTTGCTGTGTAGCGGCTACAGCACTTGCAAATAGATTACCTCCCATGGGTGAGGCGACATCACTTGCTGGCGGACCTGCCCCAAATGTAAACGGTTTGCTAACAGGCGCCGCTGGTGTTGCAAAGCCCCCAAATGCAGTAGGTGCTGGTGCGGTTGTTCCTGTTGATGTCATTGAGGGAACGTGATTGCCGCCAAAATTAAAACTCGGATTAACAACGCTTGTGGCTGCCAGTGTGCCAAACAAATTGACGGATTCATTTTTCTGAGCTACAGCGGCAAAAGAGAAACCTCCGCCTCCGCCTCCAGGCGCCGCTGCTACTGTTGACTGCGGCTGTTGCTCCGTTGCGGCAGCGGTACCGCCAAATGTAAATGGTTTAGCTGCAGTTGCATTCTCCGTTGTGCCGCTACCAAATATGGGGGTCTGCTTGGGCGTGGCATTGAAACTAAAGCTGTTTTTATTCGCTGCTGGTGGAGCAGTTGGCGTAGCACTAAAATTTAAGCTGCTCGATGCTGTAGCTGTTGCTGGAGTCTTCGTCGTGATTCCTCCAGTCCCTCCGCCAAAGCTGAATACATTGGTTTTATTGCTAGTGGGCAATGAAAATGGTGTGGCCTTTGCCACAGGCTTCACAACTGCTGGAGTGCCTCCAGTTCCACTTGCTGCAAAGGTGAATATACCCGGACTGTTATTAGAAGAAGTTGACGCAGCCAGTGGAGCTGTTGTTGTTGCTGTTGTAGCACTGTTAAAACTAAATGAAGGCGTTGCCACTGCCTGGCCAAAAATTGGTGTACCCGTTGGTACAATTGCCCCAGCAACACTGGGTGTGGTCGTGCTCGTATTGGTGCCAAAACTAAAAGCTTTGCTTGCTGCCGTAGTGTTCTGTACGTTTGTTGGAGCAGCTGTTGATGTCGGGGCCTTAAAAGTATTGTCTAAATTCTGGCTACTGTCAGACACCGTTTCCAAAGGCTTTGGAGCCCAATTATCCATTTTAAACGCTGGCACAGCTTTGTTGTTGCTAATATTGCCAAATGAGAATGTTGTTGTTTTATTGGTGGTTGTCGAGTCTGCTACCATTGTTGACTTTGTTGGTGCAGCACTGCCAAAAGTAAACATTAAAGATTTAGCTGACGCATCAGTTGCAGTTGTTGGTACTGCTGTTGCCGCAGAAGCTGCTGGTGTTGTAGCGTTACAAAATGTAAACGTTGGTGATGTGATTGGTGACGTTGTCACACTCACTGCAGAAGCATTAGTCGTTGTTGCAGCTGTGACTGTCGTATTACCAAACGAGAATACTCCTGTGCTTGTTGTGGTGCTTGTTAATACAGGCACAGTTGGAGCTATCGACTTTTTTATCGAGGCAGCTTCGTTTTGATTCGTTGTATCTGCTGTCTTTGAACTAGCAAATGTAATGGGTGCAGTTGCGGCATTGGTCGTATTTGTTGTCAGCTTAAGTCCACTTAGAACAGAACTGCTATTTGCTTTCAGATTTGATGACACTTCGCTGTTAGCTGGTGGTAAGGGTTTTGCGGTGGTCGCCGAGTTGTTGAATGAAATCAAATTTAAGCTATTGTTTGATGTTTGCGCTGTGCTCGATGCAGGGGTTATGGTCGTCATGCTTAATATAACTGACTTTGTTGTTGGTATTACTGTTTCTGCTGCTGTAGTTGTTGGTATTGCTGTTACTGTGGATGCAGAAATTGCTATTTTTGCATCTGCTGGCTTCGTAATTGTTGCATCTGATGCTGCTGTTGTTAATGTTGTTGAAGTTGTTTTTTCCGATGATGTCCCTGTTATCGTTGGCGTTGTTGCCGTTACTGTTGTCACAACAAGTGTTGCCGCTGTTGTCGTCGTCACTATCGGCTGTAGTTGCTTTGCATCTGGTTCATCACTTAGTCGCGCCTCTGACTCCGCATCGTTTTGATAAATTTCCCCTTTTAAGCTGCTTAACATAAGTGCCAATTTGGTTTTTTGTGTTCGCTCCACATGGGAATTCTTGATACCATTGAATGAATTCTGTTGCTTAGGTTTAACGAAATGTATGCCCGCATATTCACCAGCATCCACATCGGTATCAGGACTCTCTGCACCAACTGTGCGCTCCGGTTGCTTCCATTGTAGCTGCTGCGTGTTGAACAATGTCAGTTTTGGCCTCGGTGATGCTGTCGCTACCGTCTCCGTTTTTTCCTGGATTATTGCTTGTGGCAAAGTCGGCGCCGAGACCGCACGCTGTGCTGGCGTTGCTGGCAAAGTTGTAATAGGTGTACTCTGTGACTTTGTTAAATGCTCCAGCCGTAAATCGGCTGCCGTTGGCTGCCGACGCTGTATTTTGGCTGCATGTTGTGTGGGCGAATTGTCAGGCGATCTGCTGCCACCGCTTGTCGCGAAACTTGTGTTGCCAGTGTCCAAGCGCACTTTCTCACGCATATCGTAGAGTTTTCTCTTATTGCTATGCAGCTTACTGGAGCTCAGCGAACTGCTAATATCGTTGCTGTAACTGCAATTGCGACGCTTTGCTATCTGTTCCGGCGATTGCTGCGGCGAGTGGTTGTTGTTGCTACCTCCATATTTCATATGAAGTTGATTTTGCTGTTGCTGCTGCTGTAGTTGGTGGTTTTGCAGATGTTGCTGTTGCTGCTGCTGCAGATGGTGGTGCTGCAGTGGGAGAACTATTGGTGAATGATGCATACGCAAAGGCACCGCGACACTCAATTCACGATGTCGTTTAACTCCAGTTGGCGTTTGCAGCGCCGACAACGGTTGTGAATGTGGATAAGGATGTGAATGCATATTATGATGATCGACAAAGTCTACCACGCGATTACAACTCTTTTTGGTGTTGTACTCATTTTGTTGAATATCCTGTAAACATTTGTGGCTAATTAAACCGCTGGAACTTGCACTCGAAATTGGTTGACTTACGTCACTATTAATACGCTTACGCGATATCTCCTTTAACTCCTCCAGGACGCTGCGTGTGGGTTCGTTTTCGTGTTCCAACGGCTGCGGATGCAGAATGGGACGATTTTCGCGTGAAAGCTGATCACTGCACTTCTCGATTCCCAACAACGAATTCGAACGCAATAAACTGGGCAGAGTGTTGCCGCAATAAAAACTGCGCTCTGGTGGCGCTATTCGTGTCATTGATAATGACGGCAGACTGGGCTTATGGCTGAGAGGCGATGTAGCGATGCTGCTGCGTCGAGGCTGTATAATTGGCTGATGTATATGGTTAAAGGACATGCTTCGTTGCAGACCGCCTCGACTCTCCATATGGTATTTCACAATGCGGGAGGCCAAACCGCTGCTGTGCACGTCTGCATAGGTTCTAATGCGTGGAAATCATTAATTATTTATTAAATAATTATTTACATTCTGTTACTTACTTTGGATCAACTTGGCTAAGATTTAACCTTTGACGCGTCCCTCTGGAGATATTCGTTGATGTTTGATGCAGGGTATTATTTTGTGGAGCCTCATTTGCATAACTTCCATTGAGACAAACGCTCGAATTGCTGCGATGTTTCGGACTTAGCTGGCATATTGTTGGCCGACTCAAGCTAGACAACAAGTTGGCAATGTTAATTCACTGGCGGTTAGATGCTGCTATGATTTTGTTACTTACGTTGACTGTCCATCTATCCATGTGGAATCAGCAATTGGATTTGATAGTCGTGCGGAATTAATACTTAAGCTGAAACGGTGATCCATTGGAATTCAAGTGAGTTCAGAATTATAATTGTAACAATCTCGTTTGATAAATTTGTCTCACAATGTGAAATTCCAAACACACGCTGATGATGAAGAAACATCGATCACACTTTCGATAAAATTTAAATGTTAATAAACATCGATAATTCAGGGTTTCGAAATTTCTGAAATTTTTTCAGCCTGACACATCAAACACTTGCGATATATACCAAAGCCCCAGAGCAGATACTAGTGTTTTTCAGCGTTATAATCAATTGGTTTTTTTAATTTAAGAAAAAAAGAAAAAAAAATGATCTGACTTTGTATACATGATAATAATAAGACTGCATTATTTTCCGGATTTGCCAACCAATGACCGCACCAAATTCTAAAAATGGTCACATTGCTATTCATGCCCTAGGGCTGCCACCTATCGATTAATTTTCACAACGCATGGTAACTCTATCAATTTCCGTCCTCCATCTTTCTGCATTGAATCTTCACGATGGTGAGTTCGGCTGCTGTAGTTTTTATAAAAATATTTTGTATTGGACGTGAAAATAGCTTCAAAATTGACAAATGATCAACACAAAATGTTTGGACTGAATTGTGCTTTAAGATTTGTGATGGATAATGCCATATCATTAAGTGAAACCATCCATTCATGTTACAAACAAACATGTAGAGACCATAACCTCGAAAGCGAATGTCCCTCACATACAATAAAGCGTATTAGTGCGGCAATTATAATAGTATTTTGTGACCTGTTTTAAAAGTGTCTCATTTTTTGTTATTTTCTATAGCCGCCTAAGAAGGACGCAAAGTCGTCGGCCAAGCAGCCGCAAAAAACACAGAAGAAGAAGGAGGGCTCAGGCGGCGGCAAGGCCAAGAAGAAGAAGTGGTCCAAAGGCAAAGTCAGGGATAAGCTGAACAACCAAGTTTTGTTCGATAAGGCTACTTATGAGAAGCTGTACAAGGAGGTGCCCGCCTACAAGCTTATCACGCCCTCCGTTGTCTCTGAGCGTTTGAAGATTCGCGGTTCTTTGGCCAAGCGTGCTCTGATTGAGCTGCGCGAAAAGGGTAAGAATTTTGGATTTGATAGATTGACATTCTCATAGTCAATGTTGCTAATGTGCTGTCCTTTAATGTTTACAGGTCTGATCAAGCAGGTCGTGCAACATCATTCCCAGGTTATCTACACACGTGCTACCAAGGGTGATGAGGCGTAAACTTTACAACATATGTTCAGTAGTCTCATTCGGATTTTACAATTTAACATGAATTGTATGAAAAAAGTACTACGACTATACTGCTATGTGTAGTAGAGTTTTTAATAAACTTGCTTTTTGATGTAAGGAATACATGCGTATAACTCCATTATTCTGTTATCTGCTGAACCAACTTTCTTACTTGGATCAAACGGCCAATGTAAAGGTTTTGGTGTCAGCGTTGAATAGCAAGACACACAATTTTAGGTCGGAACTACGTTAATACAATTGCATATGCGAAGTTTGTATATTTTCTCGATCTTCTGGAAACTGGAGACTACCGCACTACATTTAGATTCACGGTTCCATTAAATGATAAGCACATCGGTTATATTTCATATTAATAAACGAGTTGTCTATTACATGTTCGACCCATTAGGTAGAAGAATGTGTAAGTCAGAGCCTACTAAAATTCTGAAATGAAAGAATAATTTCTCAGCTCCACCACACAAATTTTTGCATTTAAAACACAGACTAGTGAATAGTTTGAATTAAAAAATAATAATGTTTCGGCTCTAGCCGATGAGCACTCGATTAATTTATTGAAATCTCGGCACGACACGTCTTGAACGGTCGATAGTTTTCGGTGAATGGCAAATGGTCACGTTCAGAAGAACAAAAAGTCAGTGTTAACAGACTGAATTTGCTGAATTAGTTTTAGTGAATGTGATTCGTTGAAGAACCCTAATAATAATGGTCAATAATTAAATAAAATATGCATTAGCTAAAGAAATAAAAACAAGCGACAAATAAATTAGATTTTTTTTTGTGTACAATAAATATTCTTACTTCGTAACTACTAAATAAAACTATAAATAAATTATTGATGATTCCCTAACTACGCTTTATGATCAAACGTTACGTTCCGATAGTTGTAATACGTCATACGTCGTGTTGCTGAACGCACCCATTTACTTTATTAGATTAATGCAACCCTGTTAGCTTAGTGGGTAGTCAAATGTTTACTGGGGTACGTTGACGTCTAGCTTAATGACAACACGGCAGATTGGTGCGGGTTTCGTCTTTTTCCACTCATCTATAAAATGAATTAAATTTGAAGTGTTGAACAAAAACCATCGACAACAATTGTGCTAAATCCACCTGTGTAAATAAGTGCCAACCTGTGCGTTTAACTTACGTCTCCAGGAAGCGTTTCATGCGCTAATTTAGCAAGACACTTGCTGCCGCCGACGACGCTCCCAAGAAATTCTTTAGCCTTAAGCATTCGCATCACAAGAGTCGTCAGCCAGCTGGAGCGGGAAGCGAGAGAGCTTTGCCTAACGATAATACCACGTATGCAAACAAAACAATAAAACAAAAAATTAAATAAAGCGTGCGTGTGTGTTTGATAACACGTTAATGCGTGTCTTTTTATTTATTTGATGATTTTGAATTAAAGGTAGCTTATCTCTTTGGCAAGATGATTCCGCTAACGCACAAGGATCGAAGCAATTTTGGCTACCGTATCAAGGAGAAGTTAAACAGCTGGAAGCGTCTCATATTCTCCGATCGCAATTCCCGCAATTTGTTTCTTTTCCTATTGCTCAACTTGAGTTTTGCTTTCGTTGAGCTGTTTTATGGCATTTTGACAAACAGCTTAGGTCTGTTTATAATCTAATCCAGCAACTGTACAATTGCCAATTCATACTTTCATATTTTTTTCAGGCCTCATCTCCGATTCGTTTCACATGTTCTTCGACTGCACGGGTCTTTTAGCTGGTCTGGCTGCGTCAGTGATAACAAAGTGGAAGGCCAATGATAAGTTCTCTTATGGCTATGTGCGAGCTGAGGTATTGGCGGGCTTTGTGAATAGCTTGTTTTTGCTCTTCATTGCCTTCTTCATACTGTCGGAGGGCGTAGAGAGACTAATCGAACCGCCAGAAGTGAAGCACGAACGGTTATTTGTCGTATCCGTGCTTGGTCTACTCGTCAATCTCGTTGGCATATACGCCTTTAATCACGGGGGTCATGGTCACTCCCATGGCGGAGGTGGTGGTCATGGACATGGGCATTCTCATGGCGGCGGCGGTTCCAGTCATGGACACTCCCATAACCACAATGATCTCAACAATCACAACCATCAAGCGATTTCATTGGATAATGGTAAAAGTCACTTCAATAATTAATACTTAAAATACTAAAATTGCAATTCACGTGCCTATTTCAGGACATGGTCATTCACACGATCACAGCGGGAGCAGCAGCAGCCATGGACACTCCCATGATTTAAGTGGAAGCGGCAGCAATTCGCAGATAATGCGTGGTGTCTTCCTTCACATTCTGGCCGACACCCTTGGCTCCGTGGGCGTCATTATATCGGCAGTGCTAATGCAAATGTTTGGATGGATGATCGCGGATCCGATTTGTTCAATTTTCATCGCAATTTTAATAGCTCTAAGTGTGCTAAGTTTAATTAAGGAATCCATACTAATCCTTATGCAGCGTCAGCCCAGCGCATTGGACCGATCGCTGTTGCAGTGCTACCAGAAAGTGACTGGCTTGGCTGGTGTTTATTCCGTGCAGGAGCCGCACTTTTGGACCCTCTGTTCAGATGTCTTTGTGGGTGCCATCAAGCTTGAGGTGTCGAAGAATGTTGATCCCACATATGTGGTGACGCATACGCGAATGATCTTTGAGTCTGTTGGTGTCAAGCAAATCTATGTACAGCTCGATTATGTGTGATTAACGAAGATCTAAACATTATGCCTAATAACACCTAATATATATATATATATATATATATATATATATATATGTTTGATCACTATGTATATTGAGCAGCGTGTTGTGTATGTAGTATGTAACCATGAGTGTTTTTTACCTAAATTTTAGTTAATTAAGCTGAATGCGATGCGCGATAAAATTGAATCAAAAGAGCGGACTGTAAAGTATAATCTAATCGTACCGATAAGCTTGTCGAAAGTTTTGTTAATTTATTTTTTGTAAATTGTTAATACAATTCATTCCAAACATACATATAACATATATCAAAGCCTATCACAATGAACTTAGTGCAACATTGCAGCTGTTGCTGTTTCCATATACAAACTTAGTGTAATTGTAATATATAAGTGTAAAATTTTACGTTGAAAATAGTACACACAATTATCTGAGAAGTCCTTTTTTTTTAAACATAGACAGAACAAACTAACACTTAAATCATTTGACTGAAAAAAATAATTTAAAGACTCATTCTATTTTGCTTAAATGGGAGTCTAAAAACAAAATGCAATTATAAACAATTGTGCCGCATCAAAATTATGAACGAAATAAAACGAAATTGTTAATATATTTTATAAAAAAAAAATGGACCAATTAATGAACGTCGCGCATGTTTTCCTTTTTATGCTATTAACTATTGCTCAGGCCCATTTGCATATACATATGTACATCCGACTTACATTTATGCTAATATATTTTTTAAACAATATTTTGAACAAATTACGTGCTTGACTGTAACTTCACAATTTTTTGCGATTTTGGCACGGAAAATACTTAATACCGTTAAATCGTTGTTTCATTTCAAAATTATTTGCGGTTCACCAAATACGTTACCAAACATTTTTTAATTATTAACCTAATATTCTTCTTCTACTGTATTTTCTTTACATAAGAGAATCAGAAAGTCGAATGCTGGAAGTTGAAGTTGACTATACTACGCTGTTAAATTGGCCGAATCATTACAAATTTTTTAAAAATTGAACCTTTTGCCGTATTACAGATATGTAGATCTGAAATGTAGAAACTAAATAATTAAATTTAAAACTTGTTTTTGCTTTTAACGTGACATTAAATTTCTTCTGGAAGTTTGTAAATTATTATGTGCATTAAATTTAATTATTTAGTAACTACTAGTTTTATTTTGATTTTTTTAAAACCCTACTTCTTTTGGTTAACTTTATTGAAAATCGCCTGGTCGATATCCATTAAAATAATTCAGCCCAATTACAAAAAATATGTAATTAATTTTTTGATGGCAGCACTCGATTGAATTTTCTTTCTAAATTTCCATAATTACAAATAGAGATTATATTATTCATATAGCTTTACATAATATTATACATAGATACTAGACGCATGCAGTGGATATTGTGTTCTTTGTAATGTATTCTAATTAACACATTTTTTTAAAAGTACCGTTCTAAACAAAAAATTGGTACAACTACTTAAGAACTATACGCTGATATACGAAGTAAAACGAACGTGAAGTAGCTAGATGATGAATAAACTTGTAAGTAACCTTGTGAAAATTGGACATCGTACAAATGTATTTTTGTAAGTGTATTAACAACAGTAAGAATAAATCCACTCTTGGGTAGGCAGGTTATGTTCAATGCCGCAAAACGCAAGAAATGTAGGACACATTCTTTCAGCAATCATGTACTGCTGCATTGCGCAGGTCTGTTTCAATTCACTGTCAAAGGTCAATAACTTTTTGCTTGCCCCAACCAATAGCTGACTCATTCAACTTTGTTCTGTAACTGTTAACATGATATGTGCTGGAAAAATGCATGGGACCTTTAAAATTAAAACATCAATTGAGAATGCAGTAAATGTATAAGGTTTTCGTTTATTTTTTTTTCGTACATACAAATATGATCTTTACCTCCGATTCTTTTTGACATTTTTAATTGAAAACGTAAACAAAAGTATACATAAATGTGGTTGATATAAAACATTAAATTACGTTTCTCTCCAGATACCACAAATTCGTTAGATTTTGCTACTGTATGTGGCTCCTGATGGCGCAGTCTTTTGCTTTAACTAAAATTTTTTTTTCATAATACATCCAAATTATAATGGTTGAGAGTTGTCAATTTCGAACTATTGCAAAATATTGTGTGTAAATAGAAAAATCGTTTAGAATAGGCATGTGTGAGTATGTTAGTGATCGATGTACACATGCACTTTGTTGTTATGGGCGTTGATTTTCGTTCCTGTTGTTGTTGTTTCCACATGAAAGCCGCAATTGAAATTTATGTATGGTACATCAATCATTAACGCAAGTCGAAAGAAATTAGCACTTCTCCTCCTCAAGGCCGTGCTTAAAGAACATAAGAACTGGAGTGCTTGCGCCATTGATATCACGATATTCACACATTGCAACCATTCCGTCGCAGTCCATGGACTCGCCGGTGAAGAACTGCAAATCCTTGAAGCGGCCCAGAATATCCTTCATGGCTTTGTTCATGTTCGTCTTGAAGACATCGACTTGGTCGGGCGCACTTGCCGACAACTTTTCCAGAACCTTCTTCATGTAATCTTTCAGATAGAGAGTGAAGCTCTTTTTGTCACCGAAAGCGAAGCATTCAGACAGACGATGGTTCAACACCACATCAACGCCAGTTTCGACATTTAACTCTGTGCCCTCGTCAGCTTCTTCGGCTGATGGATTTGAGCCAGCGAGAACAATGTCGTCGCTTTTTCTACTGACCAATTTACCGTAGACTTCATAGATAACCTCATCAACTAGTTTCATCTTGTAGGTGTCTGCGAACATTTCATCGCCGGTGATGATATCCTTGTAGATTTTCATATTGAAGCAGTGAGTTGTGTTATTAAATAAGGATAGACCGAATTTTAGCTTGCAAATTTGCAATTACAACTGCACCGAACAGGGAACCACGCTTGCCACGCGCTGAAACAGCGAAAAAAGAAGGAACGAAGAAAAAATATGGCGCTTTACTGTTAACTTAACATTTTTCGATAGCTGCTATTAACAGCAAATGTAAACTTAGTTTAGTATTAATAACATTTTCAAGTGGAAATTGCAATTTGCAATTTTTTTTTACTTGCAATTCTTGATTTATATATAATTTGCGAAACATATTTATATTGTATTAGCCTTTTACAAACAAATTTTTATCAGTCACAATTGAATATTTAACATTCACAAATTGATTTATTAACACTGGCTCATTTGAAACATCGAGCCACTATCGATACAATAGCTCTTCTTTTTATCATGCGAATAAAATATCCTATTCTGATTATATTTTCATGATATATGTAGATATATATCTTAATAAAAAAAAAAAAATCATTTATCAAAACCAGTTTGATTTTTTTTTTAATATATAACGGTTGTAATCGACATGGTTGAAATCGAAAATTATAGCCTATTTCCACCGCTTCCAAAACCTCGGTTTTCTTTGGTTTTTTCACGTTCAGGCCGAATGTTACGTTCGCCCCATGTAAAAACCCATAAGAAAAAAAGTCGGTTCGCGAGCTACGTAGAAATAGCGAACGCACTTTTTGGGTAATTACGCGATATTTTGATCGATATGACAACGAAAAAGAGGTCACCACTAAACAAACATCTGACATTTAAGTGCGCCAAGGTATGAAAATAGAAAAATTAAAATTTTATTTTGGTTTTTAAGGCAAATTTGTTATATTTTAGATGAGCCAAAAAACTCGAAAGCCGTCAATATCGTGGAGTGGCATCCACAAGGCAATGTTGTTCGAGTTATGGGAGGAGAAATGTAGTCCCTTTTTTGGCCAATCCACAGAGGCGCTCCACAAGGGTGCCAAACTCCTCCCTATTAATTCGAAAATTATCTTCAAAAAATGATTCGTTGTTTCCAGGAACATCGCGCTCCCAAAAACACCCATGCTGTTGCTGAAAATCAAAATCCTCATAAAAATCCTGAAATTTAATAAAATTTTTCATTTTAAAATGCGCGTGCTGTTTTTTGAATTGTTCGCCAACTCGTGTTTACATTTAAACAGCTGACATTTCAAAGCGGCCATATTGAGAATTTTATCGTTGCCCATATTTCTCGGTTCGTGCAAATGGAAACCCCGAAACGGGACTTTAAAAAACGTAGAAAAACTGAGTGAGGTGGAAATAGGCTATTATATTGCATATCGCGTTTTTTCATGAAAGGTTGCTTTTCAAATGCAGTATTTATAATTTATTTCATATTAGTGTGTTATGAAGTTTTGTAGTTGTAAAAAAGTTTTTAAAAATTCACCTCCGATTCCATTTCACAACCTTTCAGAGCAGCGATTATATTTCTAGCCGTGATTCGCGACATTTCCTTACGAGTCTCTATGTCAGCGCTACCAATATGCGGAAGAACTACTACATTATCCAACTTAAGAAGAGGATCGTTTAGTGGAAGGGGCTCAGGGGTTGTCACATCTAGTCCAGCAGCCATGATACGTTTTGAGATAAGTGCTTCGGTTAATGCTTTTTGGTCCACAACACCACCCCGAGCTGTGTTGATAAAAATGCAGTGAGGTTTCATTTTTTCGAAAGCGGATGAATTAAAGACTTCCTTTGTTTCGGGGGTTAAAGCACAGCAGACAATAATGAAGTCCGACAAGCTCAGCATTTCATCGAAGCCAACATGCTTAGCATTGACCTTGGCAGCCTCTTCCGGCTTCGGCGAACGTGTCGTATACGTTATCTGACTGGGCTTGAAAGGTACAATACGCGCAGCAATCTCTTGCCCTATGCGTCCAAAACCATACAAGGCGACACGTGAATTCTTCAATCCTTTTCCACACATCCACATGGGCGACCATGATTTCCAGCCACCGTTGTACACTTCCCTGTTGGCTTCAAACAGACGACGATTGGTGGCCAGTAGCAACGCCAATGTCAGCTCCGCTGTGGCATCCGTCAGCACATCGGGTGTGTAACCCACTCGAATGCCACGTCGCTTACACTCGTGGACATCGATGTGCTCGTAACCCACAGAAATGGTCGCAATACACTTAAGTTGATCACCTGCAGCATCCAACACAGCAGCATCAATTCGATCAGTGAGCGCACAGAATAGCGCCTCCTTGCCCTTAATTTCGCGCAACAGGTCTTCCCGTGGAATTGCCGAGGCTTTCGACCAAGTGGTCACATTGCAGCTAAGAATATCAAGTACACAACAATGTTAAAACCATTCGCAAAACAATTTTATGAGCAAACCTTTCTCGTAGTAGATCCAGTCCACTTTCATCGACATCTGGTCGAGTCACATAAACACTAGGCTTAGAACTCATTCTGGCGATGTTTGTGAGCTGAGAATATCTTATGACAGTCTGGATAAGATGTGATGTTCTTTTATACAACATGATGTACACTCATATTCATCATATTAGAACACTTTTATTTATTTACAAAATTGAATAGACTTAAAATACCAATAAGTTAAAATTATTTTTAATTCTACTACAAGTAAAAAAACCTAACATATACATATAAATTATAACTACTACTACAATAAAAAAAACAGTAAAATATTAAAATCAGATAAAAAAAATATACAATTCGCTGCACTTCCGAGTTTTGGTCTTACAGTGAATATGCATTTTTGTTTTTCCAGCATAGGGTCACACCGCTCGGATGCTAGCATTCAGTTGCTACAATTTTGGCAGGCTGGCTTACTTGACTTTGTAATCTTTAATAATATTCATACAGCAATGGATTGGTATATAGGTCAGGAATGGAACGATCGGGTCCGAGGTCTGAGCAAAAAGGTTTTGAACTTGCAGTTCCAGCATGTTGAGAAACCATTGACAAATAGCACTGTGCTTTTTGAAATATATAAACCGTGTGCAAATTTGGATGGCAGGCCATCGAAATACCTTGGAAGCAATAAGATACATATGCCACAAATATTGGAAATGGGCACCGCGGTGACGCCTATCGATTGTTATTTGGAGATACTTCTGCAGCAATTTCTGCCAGGTGAAACCGCCGCCTGCAGCATCGCAACGAAGTCCGGAGAATGTTTACAATTTGAGCTGAAATTGGAGCGCATCATCAGTAACACGGCGATCGAAAAGATGACCGCGGACGAAGTCTTCAAATTGTCATTGCGGTACAAGGACAATGGTGTTGTCATGTTTAAGCCGCATCCGAAGTTTGCCTTTGATTACTTTGTGCGTTCAGCCAAACTGTTGATTACATATAAACCATTCGACAAGTTGGAGAAGAAAACAAATGGCATCGATGGCATTGATGTGGAAAAGTTATTTGTTCAAGTTCAAACGAATTTGGCTGCCTGCTTGCTGAAAGAAAAACGCTATGAACATGTCATTTATCATACGGAATTTGTTGAAACACATGACAATCCAAGTGAGAAAAGCATATATCGTCGAGCCTTAGCGTTTTATTGCCTGAAGGAATTTGAAAAGGCGCAGAAGACAATAGAACGAGTCCCAAACTACGAGGAGAAACGTGAATTTGTCAAGCTACTTGAAAACATTACGTCGAGTTGGAAGACCAGCAATGCCCATTATAAACAGGTTGTGCAACGCATGTTCAAATAGCTCATTTAATTACTAATAAACATATTATATAAATAAAAAAAATCGTAGCTATTTAAAACATTTATTTATAATTTTTCTTGGACTTTGAGCTCTTTTTCGCGTCAGTTGGGTCGACTTTGGGTCTCTTATTCTTGTACTTTCTGCTGCCTGGCAATTTGAATCTTTTCCGCGAACCATTGTTATCATTTTTGAAGAGCTCTGAAAGATTAAATTGTAATTTTAATTGTTATTCAGGCACAAAATTGTCGCAGACATCACGTAAAACTTACCTTCGTCAGGCTCCTCGCCAACTTCATCTTTGTAATATTGAGCATCATCGTCAACATCGCTCGCAGCAGCAGCTGCATCATCGGCGTCTTCTTCAAATCCTTCTCCTCTGATTCCTCCCGGCTCTTTCTGTTCCTTTTTTAGTTTTAGATTTCGAGCTCGGTTTTCGGTTTGCTGCTTTTTTCGTTGCTCCTTCAACTTGCGCTTCTTTTCGATTAGTTTTCGCAGTACTTCCTTTTCTTCCTCGCTTTTAATGACGTTGTCGTGGTAGAGTACTTCACCGGTTAGTAATCCCTCTTCGATTTTAATCAGCTGCATTGTCAAACGAGGTCCAATTTCGTGCAGTTTAACTGAGCTCTTGTGATCCTCTAAGTTACCTTTGCTTTTTAATGTTTGAGCTAACACAACATGCGACTGTTCATCTTCAGCTTCAGACTCGGATGCATAACCATCTCTGTAATTATTACAACAGAGGTTGAGTTACAATACCTAAAAAAAGCTTAAAATCATTTGCCAAATTACCTAGTAACAAAATCGGCGACTTCATTACATTTGCCTAGATTCGGAACAGTACCAACGACTATCTTATTGACAGCTTTTTTTAAACCCACCGGCACAACTTGCACCGAATAGTGACGCATTTCGACCAGTTTGGTTTCCGAATTGTACGAGAAGAGAACACAGCGACGAATGGTGTCGATGTTAACCTGGGCCAGGTTGATGGATGGAAACATGTTTTGAAAAGTTGTCGCCATCAGTTTCAAATGTTTTCCATCGCCACTGAAGTTATTCATGATGACAAGCGGAGCATGTTTAAAGTGATCCACGTCTATCATTTGCTTTTTGCTGCTTGAGATGACGTCGCGAGCCAGAGTAAACTGATGCACCTGTAATTAATGAAGAAATTAGCGCTTGTATTTTAAAAACAAACAATCAAACATACTTTAAAGGTAAGCGACGGACCACGCGGTAAGCGAACCACTTTAAAGGATAGTTGAGTGGAAGCCTTGTTAAAGATGCCCATGTGAGAAACGTGAAAGAAACTGCTCAAGCTAACAAAGTCCTTGATGCGATTCATTTTTTTTTCGCGCAAATTTGTTGCTGTGAACGGTTCCATTATACGGCGCACGTCAATAGTTAGATCTGTTATATACGGACAAGAGAGACCACGGTGTATGATGAAGGAATGTGGCGCCTCAACCACTTCGCTCGGCTCGCTGGCCTTAAAAGCTGCGGTGCGCGTCTTTGGATGTACTTTCTTTTTACCACGTCCCATTTTACTGTATATAATAACAAACAAAAAAGAAACCGTGCAATTGCACGTGTTATTGATGTGAAGTGTTACCGTGGCATGAATAACGAAAAATACGTTTTTTGTTCGCAATTTGTATGCTGGACCAACAGTAAAAAATTACGCGCATAAAACACAGAATTTACTTTTGAGACTAACTTCTTTTTTTAGATTGTTAAATTTTTAAAACGTTAACTAATTTTATCAAAATCAATTTGAATTTACTTAGTCGATTAACGGAATTTAAAGCTTATCGGTTCATTTGGCAATTGATTACAATTATACACCATCGATTTTGTTCGATAAATCATCGATTGTTCATTAATCATTAACGCATCGAATGTTCAAAAGTAATGACAGAAATTCCTAGCCATCTCAATTTATTATGTATTTAATCAATTATCTATGTATTTTCATGAAGATGTCATATAAAAATCAAAATATTTATTTTAATTATATTTATTTAATCACACTCAACATAGCAAACACAAATGATGTATTTAGTTTTTTTTTTATGCTGCCATTGCTGTTTCTGTATTTAAAGTTTTACAACTGTTCTTTTTATCAGCTAGTTTAAAAAAAGGTAGTGTGGTGCCCAATATTGACAATGTAATAATAGTAAATAAATATGCATTTCGGATTAATTTCTATAGCTAATTGCAATTTAATGGTTAAAATTTAAAGATGTACAATAATAAACTCAAAAAGTGTACTACAAAAACTAAAATGATTTTTTCAACTATAAGAATTATGACGCTGTAATTGGGGAAGAAGTTATAGAATTTAATGTTATATGCAATAACGAAATTGGACGAGCCCAATAGACTTTTTTGTAACATGCTGGAAAACAATGCGGCGGCTAAATTGAACGTACATAGCAAATATTGTTGTTTGTTTTTCTTTAAAAATTACAACTATGTATTTATGATGCGAAAATTAAGAATATTAATATTTTTAATATTAGCATTTATGTATATTTATATAAATTATAGTTACATCTACAGCTTAAACTGAATTTGGAGTGTTTTAGTGTTTTTCATTTCTATCTCAGATACGCCGCATGTTGCATTGACGTTTTATACGATATTTTTTTATATGTATACATATATAAAACTTCAGTTTAAACTGCAGTTAACTACAGCCGGATGATAAAGTTGCTGTTGTTGTTGCGATTGTTGATGTTGTTGGTTGTTGTTCTTGTTGATTTCATGCATAAATGACAAATTGCTTGTGGCTGTGGTACTAAAAAATAACATCTTATGCCGTTGTTATAGTTGTAATTCTTCTTGCGGTTGCTGTTCTGGCTGTTGTTGCGGGGGGCTGCTGCTGTTGTGGCTGCTGCTTTCGATGCTGCGGTGAATGCTTCGGGCGGTCACTGACAGCACTGTTTGCGTACATCAGCTGTAACAGTCGGCTTTACATCGATGGGCTCCACATTCGAGGGACGAATGACATCGCCTTCCGGCGGATCTCTGATTTGTTTCTGCGACACAATACGATAGATCTCTGTGCGAAAAAAATTCAAATTTAAATGAGTATGTAACAACATACTGAGGAATGTTTTCTTAACTCACCTGTGAGTATATTTTGGAATGCGGTTTCAACGTTCGTAGAGTCGAGGGCCGAAGTTTCTATGAAACTTAAACCATTGCGCTCAGCAAACAATTTCGCCTCATCCGTTGGCACTGAACGCAAATGCCTCAAATCGGACTTGTTGCCCACCAACATGATGACAATATTCTGGTCGGCGTGATCGCGCAACTCTCGTAACCATCGCTCCACATTTTCATACGTCAAATGCTTGGCAATGTCATAAACAAGCAGTGCTCCAACCGCTCCACGATAGTAAGCAGAGGTGATGGCCCGATAACGCTCCTGTCCAGCTGTATCCCAAATTTGCGCCTTAATAGTTTTGCCATCGACCTTGTCGTGTTGTATTTTAAATTATATATATATTAAATTAATGTAAGTAAAGTATCTACTTGGCATTTTCAATCGACAGCGATTTGGCCACTCACCTCTATGCTGCGTGTTGCAAATTCAACGCCAATTGTCGACTTGGACTCCAAATTGAATTCATTGCGCGTAAAACGTGACAGCAAATTACTTTTGCCTACGCCAGAATCACCAATAAGCACAACTACAAAAAAAAAAAACACAATATAACAAAATATTTACAAGGAATACCATATTTAGTAATTAGCAAATGCAAATATTAAAGTAACTCCAACATCTCTCATGTTTCCCACTCTTCAGTTATTGGCAAAATACGGATGAGCGTGCCTGAAGGTCAGTAGCTATAATAAATTGCTATGCTTTCGTGGGATTTCAGTGTGACGGTCATAAAAACAAGTATTTTATGGGCGTATCCCAGCATATGATGACCCACATTAAATGGGGGGAAGCTAAGAAGTATTTTAATATTAGAAGTTCATGCTAATGGTAATTCGATTACATTTTTAAAAGGTTACCATACGCAACGAGTCAGTCAACTGTCATTATTATCACGCCTTTCTTAACACCTTTTTTGAGTTTGGTTACTTGGCATGCGGCAATATTAATTCTGCGTTTCACTCGCTCAATATTCCTATCACTCTCTGGAAGAAAACAAAAACAATTTGAAGCATTCTCTCTCTATTTCGACGCCTCTCTTCGGTTATCAGCATTACTGTAGATTGCTTGACACCAGCAGCTCTCGGTTAACGAGTAAGGTGATTCATTACATAGTTTCTCTCTTTTCAAGTTCTTTAACGATCAACTAATGGGGTTCTCAAAACAATCTACATCCAAGTTCAGCGGAAGCGGTGAGCTTCATCATTATTTCCATAAACATATGTTAGTGTATGTATTTTTTGGAAAAAGTATAAATGAATTTTACAACTCGAGATCAATGCGCGCAGCACTTAAGACTAATCGTTAAATGTTTTTGTAATGAGTCACACTTTATACATGGCACTTCATAAATTCGCTATCAATTCTTTTAAATTTTTTTTAAATATAATTTCAAGTTTTTTTTGTTTCCGTTTTTAGAGTGTAGTGTAGTTTTTAAAGCGCAAAAACATACATGCAAAACCAGAGAAAACAGTGAGAGAGACTCCAAGATACGTAAACTCCAATAATATATGCACTTTAAGTCAAACAAAGAAATTGCCCTTACAATGTGAAATGTTCAAGTACTTTGTCTGTTACAATTGATTTGTTGCACTGTGTACATAGAAAACTGACTGCGGCTTAAACGCCCGCGACAACTTTTGTATGTTGTATGTTAACATAGAGAATCTACAAATGATAGTGTGGGTAGAATACCAACTATACAAAATAAATTGTGAAAATATAGTAACACTTAAAAAATATAAACAACACTCTGTTACGCGCATAAACTTTACTATTGTTTAATGAATAAAAAATGTAATCTAAGAAACAACAATGTTCGTGTGATTTTTTATCATGATTATTATTACGATTTATGCAACGTGTCACGCTTCTGCCAGCAAAGAACGAATGTGCGAACGGCAATGGGAACAGAAACAGAATGACAGTTTGTCAGCAGTTAACGGCAAGTAGTTGCGCGTATGATGGAAGAGGGGGTGGCCGAGGAAGTAGAAGGTAAAGACGCTCGACCAAATAGTGGACGAATGTGAGCAAGAGTGCATGTACAAAAGGACCACAGCAACAACATTTCCAAAACACCAACAAAATGCTTTAAGTAAGGATAGGGGCGTATTAATTACAAATTATACATATGTACATACATAAATACAATTTTCTTATTTACATTGCATAAATATGAATGGTTTGTTTGGTAGGTATGCCTCAAGCAGCAGTCTGCATTTGTGTTATTCCAATTAGTTTCAATTAGTGCCATTGAACTACATCGTCATTATGAGAGTGAAATCTAAATAGCAAGCAGTGCTTTGCTCCTGCTCAAAATTCCCACATCCCATGTCCAACCAACCAATCACCGGCTAGTTTCAACTACATATGTATATTCAAATATATATATGTACTTACATTAATTACACAAAGACACACGAAATTTAAAAGTCATGTTCTCATAATTTACCTTTGAAAAGATAATCGTATTCGTCTTCCCTTGCACCCATTTTTGTTGTGTTTTTAATGTTTTGCTCCTTCTGCTCCTGCACCAATCAATTTGGATGCTTGTGTGTGTGCGACCCCGTATAAGGTAAAAACCAATAATCCTTGCGCGCCGCCGTTTCTTTATGCGTTTCTTTTTTTAATGTATTTTGCTCTCACACTTTGTACACTTTTATTTGTAGTTGTAAAATCGAGACAAATATATAAAGAAAAGAAAAATTATATTAGATATGACGGCAAATGGGCGTTATTTATACGATATTCTGTGATCCACGTCAGGCGACCTTTGTGCGGAAATGAAAGCAATAAAACTTTGCCACTTTCTGCGGTTTTTGTATGCATTTATTTATAATTTTCTTTCTTTGCGACACACACTCACTTAGACTTAGTCACTCCCAATATATTCAACAACGCGAAGTTGGCTGCGGCATGTATTACAGTGCAAGTGACAGCTAAAAAAGTACTCGATACTTTTCCTATCGCCATGTTGATGACGTCACTTCAGACCAATTTCGTTACATTTTAAAACGATACAAAATATTTCTTTGTTTTAATCATAATAAAAATATTGCACATTGTATAAAAAATAAGTAATATTGCAATTAATACTAGCGGTTGCTTATTGTTCTCAATATTAAATTTTGTTCTTCATGTGCTTAGAGCAGAGAAAATCCGCTTTAAATACGCGCTCGCTGCAATGCTAGTGCCGGATATAGAAGCAAAAGTCCTCCAGACAAGTATGTGATTTTTGAACCAACGCACCAAAAGGCTGAAAACAAAATAAGTTATTAAATAAGGCTCTCAGCATAAAGTTATAGCTCACCTATAGATCCAACCACTGGACCGAGAGCTCGGGCTAATGCACCTAAAGATCGGAATATGCCTAATACTGAACCTTTCTGGTCATCGTTGCCATACTTGGACACCAGAGTGGTTAAACAAGTGACGGCAAAGGCGGTTGAGATGGCAAATAAAATCATGCCGGCATAAAGCATCCTGCTATCCTCAGCAAGACCAACCGTTATAAATGCTGGTACAATTAAATACAGACTGTAGATGGCATACATTCTGATTTTGTCTTCAGGTAGACGACGTACAACCGAACCTTGCAGCATGGTCATCACCAGACCCGTCGTCAAAAACATTTTGGCCTGATCCATTGAAGTATAGCCAAACTTGTGGTACATTAAAAATGTGACTGTGAACTCCAATCCGGAATAGAGAAATAAATACAAAAAGTAAATGAATCCAATTGTGCGGAGTGCTTCCACATCTTTCTTGGGAACATTCTTAATGGCCGAAAATCTGTGCAAGGAAGACAACATTTTATTTTTATGGAATTAAGTTGAAATAGACTACTTGGGTCATTGATGTTGACTTGGTGGGCCCATTCAAAAATAACTAACTTCTCATCTGATATGATTGCTCTTTTTCTGGGTTTTCTGGATTAGATTACTATTCTTTAAATTTTAAGGAACGCCAAGAATTTACCATTTATAATTGGAAATTTATAACTAGCATTTCTTCAAATATTTTTTGTTTATTATATCATTTAAATGTTAGTTTTATGTTAAAAAAAATATTTATGAAATTAGCTAACATTGTCGATTGATACTCAATGTTTGGTTGCACCACAACTACAATAGCTATAAATTGAACAATACGAGTGCCGATCATGTACGTTGATAAAATATATCAAACAAAACCCAAAAAGAATCGAGCCAGGTGCCGGCAAAGATAACAATAAACAGAAACAAACAAAAAACAAACCTGTTGGACTTGGTGTCCACATAAGAAAATCACGCGACAAGCTTATCGCGATGTTAATTTAAAAACCACTCACCTGAATATGGATGAGACATTTAGCAATTGCAACCCGTATGACAAAGCCGATGAGATTTCTCGAGCACGTTTTTCCTGTAACCACATCCAACAAACATGTTAAAGTGGATGGATACAATGGACATAAAAAATGGGAAAATATTCAGTTCACCTGGGGCAGTGTCTCACGCAAACAGAAGACAAGGAGCAGCACATCGCCCACTGCCAGTCCTAGAGCCAGCAGCGACGGCAAAACAAACCAGGCACCGCCGCTTGCCGTTTTATTTGCGAATATGGCAAACATAGCACCAATCATGGGACCCACAATGAAGCCGATGGAGAACGCCACACCCACCAAGGCCATACCACGACCTCGTGTCTGCACATTGGACACATCCGTGATGACACTCATGCTAAGCGAAATGTTGCCCTTGCTAATGCCACCCACAATGCGCGCCAACACAAAAAGGGCAAAGTTACTGGAGCAGGCCCATATCAGATAGGATAGTGAAATGCCCGACTGTAAAATTCAGAAAATGGTTAGACATTAGTTGTGTTCTCGGTGCATTTAAGTCACTTACGGCGCACATCAACAAGACGGGTTTGCGGCCATAGTAATCCGAGAGGCTGCCAACAATAGGACTTGCAAAGAATTGCAAAAAGCTAAACATCGATCCAAGGAAACCGCCAAAGAGTACCGAGAGATAACGATCCGGGGCACCAAGGAGCTGCTGGAACCAGCGGACTCGAGTTGTAAGCGATGCATACAAACCGGAACTATCGTTGACTCGATAATATTCGAGCAAAGATGGCAGCAAAGGTAATATAATTGTGAATGCCAACAGATCTAAGAGCAGCGACATGAATATTATATATATCATAGGATCACTTTTCTCTTTTAATGCCACATCCTTGATATTCTTGTTAGTGTTGTCACTGGATTTTTGATCAGAAATGCTTGTTGTTGTTGAGCTTTGGCGATTTCGTATAGTGGCCATGTTGATTGGATCTTTGAACTGCGTGAGTGTACGTAAATTGTGGCTTATTGCTGAAGAAGACGAAACGAAGAAGTTTACACCATACGTTTTTGTGGGTTAAACAACTTGATCAAAACAAAAAGCATTAAGCCAAGTAACCGATAGAGACGCAGCCGAAGTGAAAGTTGAATGTGTTCTGCAACGACCAGATGGAATGATGGAATTGGGTTCGCAGGGCAGGGTTACATAAACACATGTAATTAGTTGCATTCAAATATTTTTGTCAGTTTACAATGTTATCTTAAGGGTATGTGAGAGGAAATTATATTTAACAAACACTTAAATCGACAGGTTGCATGCCGGTCGTATCGTGTGTGCAGCTCCACGCGAATGTTTACTTTTTCATAAGTGCTGTAAAACGTTAACACAAAACAGTTGACGTTGACCAACACTTCCTACATAACGCAAATAATTAAAGCTGATCTCAATTTTATGCGGTAACTTTAATAAATAAATCGCTGTAGCTAAGTAAAATCATGTCCAAAGTGACGGTGCAGGATATAGAGGCAGTGGACGATTATTGGGGGCCAACGTTTCGTTCGATTCTTGAAGGTAAATACCGTTTAGGCAATTTGAAACATGCGTCATAAACCGCAGTTAATTGACGCCCACTTCACGTATTCAGGCAACAATAGTAAATCCATAAGTGAACAGTTGGACCAACGTATTCGCAGCCACGACAAGGAGATTGAACGTATTTGCAATCTGTACTATCAGGGCTTCATAGACTCTATACAGGAGCTGTTACAGGTACGTACACAGGCAAAGCAACTGCACGATGAGGTTCATTCCCTGGATACTTCGTTGCGCACAATAAGTGCATCGCTCATTCAGCAGGGAAATGAGCTGGTCCGCGCACGTCAGATTGAATCGAATTTGGCTAGTGCCATTGAAGCTCTCAAGTCCTGTCTGCCAGCCTTGGAGTGTTATATGAAATTCACTCAGCAGGCCAATAACAAGCAATACTATCAAGCGCTACGTACCTTAGAGACTTTAGAGACAGAGCATCTATCGCGACTGCAGCGACACAACTATCGCTTTGCGTCCCAAATGCAGACACAGATTCCCATCATCAAGGAGAATATACGTCACTCGGCTGCCGCCGATTTTCGCGAGTTTCTCGAAAACATACGGAAATTCTCGCCACGCATTGGCGAACTCGCCATAACATACACGAAGCAATTGCAGAAACGTGACATCAATGCCATTATTCAAGAGCATAAACAGCAAATTCATAATGAAGGCGGAAGCGGCGGCGATGGCGGTGCAGATGATGATGGCAGCAATGTCAGTGCACAGGATTTGATAGACTTTTCTCCGATCTATCGTTGCCTTCACATCTACATGGTGCTTGGACAGCGGGAATACTTTGAGAAAGACTATCGACAACAGCGGCGAGATCAGTCGAAATTGGTTCTGCAGCCTCCGCCCAATATGCACGACAATTTAGAGGCGTACAAGACATATATCTGTGCCATAGTGGGTTTCTTTGTAGTGGAAGATCATGTGAAGAATACCGCTGGTGATGTCGTTACCAGCAGCTATCTAGAAGAGCTGTGGTCGACCTCGCTAACCAAGTTTGTTAACGAGATCAGCATGAGTTCTTCTTCGTGCACCGATCCCAACATTCTGTTACGAATCAAAAACCTTATTATGCTTTCGATCAACACTTTTAAATGCTACGGTTACACAGTTCAAATACTTTGGGAACTACTCCACGATATGCGCGATCACTACAACGAGGTAAAGTGGTTTCACCCAAAACGATTATTCTTTATATTATCTGCTCTCCATATGAATAGGTGCTACTGCAACGTTGGGTGCACGTCTTTCGGGATATTCTGGACAGAGAACAGTTCTTACCGATGGTTGTGGAAAATGCTGAGGAGTACGAATGCATCATTGAACGTTTCCCGTTTCATTCGGAGCAACTGGAAAATGCGCCATTTCCCAAGCAGTTTCCATTCTCCCGAATGGTGCCCGAGGTGTATCATCAGGCAAAAGAATTCATGTATGCTTGCAAGAAGTTTGCCGAGGAACTCACTCTCTCACCGAATGAAGTGGCTGCTATGGTGCGTAAGGCTGCAAACTTGCTGCTTACTCGCAGTTTTAGTGGATGCCTCTCGGTCGTCTTTCGGCAGCCGAGCATAACGCTTATCCAGCTCATACAGATTATTATTGATACGCAGTATTTAGAGAAAGCAGGGCCTTTTCTAGATGAGTTTGTTTGCCATATGACAAACACTGAGCGTAGCATTTCCCAGTCGCCATCGGCCATGTTTCACGTGGCTCGTCAAGACGCCGAGAAGCAGGTTGCGGTTCGCATCTGTTTCAAAATCGATGAATTCTTCGAGTTAAGCGCCTATGATTGGTTGCTTGTTGAGCCGCCAGGCATTGCATCTGCTTATATAACGGATATGATCTCCTATTTAAAAAGCACTTTTGATAACTTTTCGTATAAGCTGCCACATATTGCTCAGGCCGCCTGTCGTCGCACTTGTGAGCACATTGCCGATAAAATGTATTCGATACTGTACGATGAGGAGGTGAAACAAATTTCCACGGGTGCTCTGACGCAGATCAATTTAGATCTGATGCAGTGCGAATTCTTCGCAGCTTCGGAGCCTGTTCCCGGTCTGCATGAAGGAGAGCTGAGTAAATACTTTCAGCGTAATCGGCAACTGCTCGATCTGCTTATTTTGGAAGAGTGGAGCACGTATTTCCATGACTATGGTAAACAAGAAAATCGCTACCATTTAGTGCAGCCACAATCTATAATTGTGATATTGGAAAAAATTCGCGAGGCGGACAAGAAGCCCATCTTTTCTCTTGTGCGAAAAAATGATAAGAAAAAGTTACTGGAAACAGTACTTAAACAGTTGAAGCATATTACCGAGCGTCAAAGTTAGAGAGAGATATTTATACATAGCAGTAATAGTAACTTTTAAATAGCCTTGACGTTGTAAAGTAGATTTTATTTTCTATTTTCTGACTATAACAGAATAATGTGAAATCTATTTAAAATAAAAATAATATATCACCCACATAAATTGTATTTAATAAAGGAGAACATTTGTTCATGGATTTTATTAAGAACATCCTCCATTAAGTTATTTATGTATGTTGATATTAAAACATTTCATTACATGAACTGACATTTTTTGTTAAATCATTTTTGCAATTAATTGTGATTCATTTGGAGATATTTAGGAATTACTGTAGATTGTTATTGGATTGGTGTAAAATTATGTTTCGAATTTTATATATTATATATGTACAGAAATAGCATAATATTCGCAACATTCTTCAGCTTCAAAAAATATAACCACATCAAATAAAATCCAACGTAAGAAATTAAACAAAAATAAGCTAATAACAAATGTGTATATAATATAATATATATATGCGTTTATGTTTATGTATATGTTTAGACCGCACAATAGTAAATTAATTTATATGTTACGTATTGTTTATGTATCATTTTTGTCAGCTCTTGTGTCAACTCTTCATCTCCAGATGCTTGGGAGCGTCTGCATAGGTAAACTTCAAGCGGAACGCCTCAGCGAGTAGTACATTGATTTGGCGATCAGACCAATTATGGGTTGGCAGATTTTGTAGAAGCAACATGAGACCCTATGTGAATGATACACAAATTATATATTGCAAATAAGACTTGAAAGTCGAGAGTATACCTGGAAATCATTCTGTTGCATCAATTGGTCTTTCCAGTGCAACAAAAATGCCGCACACACGTACAAATGGAAAAGCGCAAATCCATCTGATTCAGCCAGATATGTATCCCACAATCGGATTGTGCAATGCAGGGGCAGTTCGCGTGTTAGTAAATTGTTCATCCAACGAAATGAGAATTGCAAATAGTCAACGCCATGTGTCTGCAAATGACGATGTAGATTGACTGTAAAGCAAATAAAATAAATTATTTATAATGGCGAGTGCACAAATACATTGGATCATTCTCAGCTGGGCTTAAAGGTTCTCCATCTTACCATCTATGCGTTGTATTAGATCCTTGAGCTGATTAACCTTCTCTTGTATGCCGAGTTGTGCAAATATATAGTTATCTTGTATGCAGTCCAAAAACTTGGACAAACACCAAAACGAATCAGCTTCAATAATGTTACGAGTCTCCTCTGGCAGCTGTGACATGTTGTATTTCTCTAGATCTGTGTTGGGTGACAGCACCTCCTGCAGAAAGACAATGAAGAAAGGCGTAACCAAATCATTGATGCCCTGCACATAACCAGACGCTGGATGTCGTATGGCCCAAATGAAGAGGACCCGCTCGAACATTTCCTGTACAAGCTGTTGCTGGAAGAGTGGTATTTGTGGATTCATGCGAGGCACATCGATATGTATCTGGCGATAGGTGTCCTGCTGCGTCTCGTCCTGACTGTCCACCCTGAAGTAGTTATGTCTCAAGTCCTGATACCCTTGCCGCTTGCTCTCAAGCACAGCATTTCGACGCTCGCCAGATGGGGGTAAATATTTCGACAATAAACGCCAGCTTACTGCGCGCATCTGTAAAGAAAGTAAGACTTTACAATTCACTTACAGTCCTCATGTGAAGATGATAGCTCACCTTTCGAGGCACACCTGACCAGCTGAGCTTCTTGAGTGCTACCAAATCGAGTTGTGGCGAGTTGAGCAACAGTTGAAACTTCTCAATTTTCGTCTCATATTCACCGTCCTGCGAATTGGAGCTGATTTTTTGCAGCTGTGGTCGTCCAGGATAGTTCCGCAAACGAGATCTGGAATGCATAAATTGCACGGAATATTTTATGTAATAAAAAAGGTTGATGACAATGTGGTTACCAAAATACTGTTTACACAACTTGCAAAAGGCTATTGACTTTATCGCACCTGTTTTCATTTGTGTCTTGCGAAGATCTACGTTCTTCTTCCTTGTTGATATCTTCGACTATGCTGCCACCGGCTGCTGTTAATTGGTCATTATTGCTATGACTACCATCACTGGCCTCATGATTTGTGACGTGGTTTTGATTGATGCGCGAATGCGTCTCAATCACATTAAGCGCCACCGACTGTGAAACTTGACGCGATATGCTCGCTGCATCTGTACAAACGAAAATATAATATTGATAGCTATCTATCAGTCAGGAACTTGTGATTATCATTATTAATTTACCTCCAGCTTCTGAAGCAGCAGCTTCGGTGCTGTTTATAATGCAAAACTCGTCATCGCCCGTATCCCAGGCATCGCTTACCGACTGTTGATAGTCACGAAACGTGGATACCATGCCGAAACCGTTGCCACGATCACGATGCACTGCACCCGCAGCGCAATTTTTACTGTTTGTATTGTCAAGAATATCGCGTTTTGGACTCGGACGTCCGGGCACTGCGCGGCCACTGTTCTTCCAAAATGATGTAGAATTTGCAATTATAATCGTTGACGACTTGGCTTCAATTGCTGAGCTGTGTGTTGCTGCACTTTCTTCAGTGCTTGTTGGTATTGCTGCAATTTTAGATTTTTCTTCAGTTTGTCCTACATAATTATTGTCCATAATAAATATCGAAGTCCGATGTCAGTGTCAGCGTCATTGCATCTGCAACAGTGTGACCGAATCATAGAGAGCTATGAAGCGCTGCTTCCAAAATGCTGTATTTCAATATTTTACTATTTCTGAAGTCTGGTCATATTCCTCAGATTATCACAATTAGCAGTATTGTCGAAGGCGTATTTTTAATTAAATCTATGTGATTTTAAAAATACAAATATTAGAAAAATATCAAGATCTTTAAAATAACATATTCTAATAAAAATAGTAAAACTTTTTCTCTAATAATAATAATAATTGTATCAAATTTAATGCCAAAACAAGATAAATTGGCAACACTGACAGTGACTGTTACTTTTGATAAATTCTCTAGCGTTACTGCCCAACTATAAAGAATGAGGAAAATACTAATTAGTTCATAAACTTAAATGTCAAATTTTTATATGGAAGTTCACATTGTTCGCTGTGCTTTGGTTCATAAAGTTTGTTTCTTAATTTTCAGTCCTTTGGTCACATTGCTTTACATCAAAGCGAGTGTTATTTAGAGTGTGATAAGGAATTAAATTTCATTATTCTTTGTAAAATTGCGTATCAAACTATGCTCCAAATTAGTCTGAACGCATAAAAGTGCCAGCCAAAAGATGCAAAAGCAAGAGGAGATCTCATCTCGCCTTAAGCAGATCTTCGACTTATTCCTGCGAGAAAACTTTGTAATGACCGACAATGTTTACTTTGAAAAGCTCATATCACACTTGCAGGCTAAAGGTAAGTGTGTTTGCGAGCGGAAGTATGTGCAACAGGCGGCCATTCTAACTGCATCTCTTCTTATATAGAGAATGCTCTCGTTCTTCAAAAACCGTTTGTCATCGAATGGGTGGACAAGTGCCTAACATTGATCTGCGATGATTTTCACAAAGTCCATCCAAGAGTTATATCGTTCACATTCAATGTGATCAGTTTTATGGCCTCCAATGAATGGATGCTTGTTCGTCTCCGCGAATTGGACATCTTGCAACGGTAGGTGGTAACAATTACTTCAATTGACCAATACTGTAATCAAAGTATTAATCAGCGATTCATTTTAGGCTTATGGCTTTCATGCGGAGCAATGAATACGACTTTAGTCCATCAATAAAACTCAGCGGCATACGTGTCATGAAGGCAGTTAATAACTACAGCGTTGGTTTGGCCTTTCATCGTTTGAAACGCGCCTGGGCTCTGCTGATCCAATACAGCAACAACGAACACACGCTCTATGTGGTACGTGAGGCGCGACAGATCCTCTATGAGATGTTGTACAAGTTTTGCGACAAGATGCACGATCAGGCTGTTACCCTGGAGATTCTGGCCGAGATTATGCGGCCAATACAGGACAACGTCTATATTACCGATCATATAAATGACAGCGCTGGCGGAGAAGATCAACGCATACACGTCAGTGTGGATGACAACGAGTTGTTGCACAAAGTGTCATCGACTGTGGATCTACTGTGTTACATTCTACAGCAGACTCTGGTAAGCGAGGAACGCACTAAAATTGTTGGCCTTTTACGGGATCATCATAATTTGGAGTTGAACATTTGGAAGCTGGTCGAGATGACGCACAACACTTACTTCACGGAGAAGATGCTAAATACTTTGTGTAGCTATCACTTTGCCCTGCTTGTGCACGAGAAAATACTGAATCCTGAATGCGCTGAGCCGCCTGAGCAATTTACCGAGTTTGGTTTATCGTTTTTCAATCTCATGAAATTTTGTATTCAACGTTGTGATGGCGTCAACTTTGTCAAAATGGCTGAATTGCATCATATATTATGGAAAAAGCTTGGTAAACGTGCCCCCAAAGAAATCATCATACAAGACGAGCGCGTTACATTTGAGAATCAATTGATTTGCTTTCACATGTTACCGCTGCTCTTCTCCATGAAGTTTGCTATGAAAATGGCTGATGAATCCAAAAGCGAACTTTTCGATACATATATCATGAAACTGCTGGTTATGTCCTGTGAGCAAACATTGCGTCTATGCTACAGTATGCGAGATGCATTCATCACGCCCGAGGGGCATGCCAATATTAGTTTGTTCACACCAGAGTTAGCGCGGAAGAGTGTGCATAGCATTCTCTCACTGGAGCATATTCTGGACAGAGAGCAGGCAATCACAGTCTGCCAGGCGTTGCTTTACGCATTACGTGAGGTAGTGGCACTAAGCGATGCGAGCAAGCCAATGGATCCTGAGGATTGTCATGGTGCAAGTACATCAAATAACTACTACGAAATTTATCCGAGAGGTGCTGAGGCCATTGTCAACGATCCCAAAGTATTGCATTCCGTTATTGTCGGTTTACGAACGTTGATTGAACGATTCAAGATCACGTGGAAGGAGTCGGTGGAAACCATTGGCCTCGTCAATTGCTTGGCCTATGTCCTGGAGAACTGTAACATGGATTCAACTGTAGGTACATGGATCGATTTAGCTATCTTGAGTTTTATGACATTTATTCTTACAGTGCACCGTGCAAGCACTAAAGTTAGTCCAACTCGCCGTAGAGCATTTTCTGTCGCCTAACATGGCACTACTCGTGGATAATTTACAAGGTTCCGCTTTGGTTTGCCTGGGCCCAATTATTGTAAAACGCATGCACGACACGACCTGGGAGGTGCGTGACTCAGCTTTGGAATTGGCCATCTCTATTGCCAGCATATCTCGCATAAGTAAGTGAAGGTACAGCTTTATTTGGCACAGCTTTATTTGGATGATTTATTGTAGAATTTCCTGCTTTTCAACGATTCTTAATTGATGTCAAAATACCACCCATTGTTTACGAAATGGCCAAGCATGATAGTGAGCCTTATGTGCGTGCTTCCGCCTATAAATGCTTGTCTAAGATGGTGCCCATCAATGCACTCTGGGAAAATGGGCTAAGCCAATTGGATTTAGTGGTAACTATTGTGATTGCAACTATTTATTTTTACTCCAAATAAACCAAAAATATCTTAATTACAGGATCATTTGCTCTTCGTTCTATATAGAGAAAATGAGGATGTGGTGCGTTCTGAGGCGATTTTAACGCTGTCCAAGATCTACGATCACCGAAAGATACCCAGTAAATATAAGAACACGCTTTTTTCAACACTCAACTATTGCGTGGTTGGCGATCATCATTGGGAGGTGAAAGTGAATGCCTTATGCTTTTGGCGCATGGAATTTCAACGACAACTTAAGAATCAGGGTATGATTGATGGTATCTTTCCCAGCGTCACATTTTCTAAGGAACATAAAAAGATTGTTACCCTAACGGAACGTGAGATCAAACTTCGTGTTGCCAAAGTTCTGGCAGAGGTTCAACAATATGGCTACTATGGAATCGTGCTTAAATGTCTTCGAGATGAGTATGCAATTGAGGTGCTAAAAGTCATTGTTACTGGCATAAAGGCTATGAATCAAAAGCTAAATGAATATGATTTCGAGATTATATTAAATGATATTGAGACGTTATCACCGTCAACAAGTAATAAGGAAACCTTTACCATTTCCAATACTTCCGATCGGCAAATGTCAATTGATCATAATGACGATCTTCCTTTAATAAATGAGGAACAGTCAAATGAAGTCATAGATTCCATATTAAATGCTCAGGATATGCACCTTTTGGAGAAAACATTCGAGTCACAAATGCAAATCAATCATGAAGAAACACAGAATCGTCACATTGATGAATTCTATTACAAACAGTTTGCTGTCTCTGTTCGCGACTGGAGGGCGGAAGTTGCCAAAATTAACTTGGATCAATTAGTCGTGCAACAAGAGGAGTGGTTCGACTGCAGAGATAATTTGGTATGCCTTTTGGATGACATTCTAAATGCTTTAAAACGTGATGATAATTGTGCGGTTTCCGATTGTTATTGATTAAGTGAAAGCCTAGTGAAATTGTAAGAACAAACTGTTTCCTTATAAAAAAAAATAAAAATTTTTTACCACATATAAAATAACAGAAACTGGAATGCGAATTATATTTTTTATCTGTATGGAATTATAATGATAATGTTAAGTTTTTTAACATATATTTTGATAAATTCTTTTAAATTCGATTAATTAGTTAGATATCGAGTTTTCGAGTTCTACATTTAAAAACAACCATATGTATGGCTGTATATATATGAAAAATATAACGCATAGAACATCTGCTGGTTTTAAATACTTTTTACCACAATAATTTTTTTTAGGCTAGATACACTTCCGCTCTTCATAAAAATAGGAAAATCAATCGATTCAGAGGACCATGTAAAGTTTAAAAACATTTCAATTCTTATATGTATTTTTTCGAATACATCTTAGTGTGAAGTGTGGCCAGCAAATTAAAAGTAGAGTAGGTTAGTATATCATTGACATTAAATAGTATATTTTGAAATTCGTCTTGCGGTCACTCTATGGAACAACCCGTCAGTCATGGTGGAAAATTCGAGAAGAGCGTACCTATGCGCACGTTTATGCAAGGAAGAAGAAAGTTGAATATTGATTAAAATTTCTGCAAAAAAAAAATATATATATATATATGTAATTATATATTGTAAATGTCTTTAATTTAAGTGATATAATTCAAATATTTGTGTAAAGTTTAATATTTTAATACGCGTCAAAGTACGAGTGAAGGTACGAACACTGAGAAAATTAATAGTAAAAAAAGCACCAACAATACAAAAGCAAAAGTTTTCTTGTGTGTGGCATTACCAGCGGTCGTCGGTACTTTGCGAGACTAAAATAAATAAAAAATTAAACCAAACCGAATCAGTTAATAGTGTGATTTTTTGAGCCTTCGTCTGTGAGGAGAAAGCTTTAAGCGGAATCCCTTAAGCAAGCATCCCGTCGCCATTTTGAAAGTGATTTTACATACAAATAAAATACATAACCATAAAAAATACAAAAAAAAAAAACAAAAACAATCATATTTCTGTAAAGAATATCAATCGCAAATTTTAATTGGATCTGGAAGCAGTGAAAACAAGGCAGCTTTTGAAGTAAATGCAAATTATTTGTAATAATCAGTATAACAAAGTGGCAAAAAACCCCCCGCAGCTGAAGAGTGAGCAATCAATAACTGCGACATAGATACATACAGTCGTCTTCTTTACTCCTATACTGCATACAAAAAACGCTGTGTGTGAGGAAGAAAGACTGCTGGCAAACCAACAGCAGCAGCAACAAAAACAACATTGGTGCGAAAAGGTTTACAACTCAAAGTAAGTCGTAATTGCATTAGTATTGTGTATATACAAATGTGTGCATGTGTGTTGATTCATTAATTCAGGTATATATATGTAAAATAACATATACTTTTTTTTTACATATATAAAACGTTTGTATATATATATATATTATATACGTGACACGTACAAGTGTGTATATATAATATATGTATATATATAATGTACGTGACACGTTTTATGGGCAAGTAGTTATTGCGTACTATATCTAATTCGAAATACTCAAAAAAAAAAATTGCGATTCGGTAAAATAGAGATAATATAATTAAAGATAATATTACATTCAGGAATTAAGTGTAAGAAATTGTTGGTGCAAAATGGAGCGCACATTGAATAAACACACATGCATGCTAATTTTGAATGTCTTAGGAATAAGGTTACATATTTATGCGGTTATTTACATTTGGTATAATTTTTATTTTTGGTATTGTTATTTCCTTCTATTTTAAATTTTCTTTAGGACCCGGGCCAGGCTTGGATTAAGCATAGGCGATAAGGCAAGAAAAAAGAGCGAACAAGAAGTAAATTTGAAAATTAGAGCTAAGGAGGATAGCCTAATAAAAAGAGATAATTCAACAGACTGATAAACAATACATAAAGTTAAACTAAATAAAGTATATAACTCAAATTGTACATAAACGAAACACAAATCGAACCTCAGCAGCAGGTACAACAACAAAAGACAGCCGCCCGATTACCACTAGAGAGGAAACAGACACCATCGTCCCCGATAACTAGAAAGGCGGCTGAGTCAATAAAAACGACAACGGTTTGCAGAAGGTGACGGTATCGGAGTAGCAGGTTCGAGTTTGTTATCGATAATAAACAAAATTGATTTTAAGTGCGTGTGATATTTAACGTTAAGCATTAATTTAGCGAATAACCAAAAACAAAAAGGCAAAAAAGCAGAAATTTTATGAAACAGATCGAAAGAATAGGAAGATAAATAGAGAGAGAGAGAGAGAGAACGTGAAAGTGAAAAGAAAAAAGATTGCGCGCTTTAGGTAAAGCTCATATTAGTTTGAAGACGTAAACGAAGCAAGGAGAGAAACAGAGAAGTAGTGTGGAAAACATTGGAGTCGCAGAAAACAAGAAATTACTATGACATACTCGCACAATAGTGTAAGAAACAACATTAAAATGACAACAGCATCAACAACAAAGTCAATACGCTTGAAAAAAGGCGCAACGACTCCACCCCCAGCCCCAGCCCCCGTTTCACCAACATCATCAATAGAAGGAGCGACAACAGTAGCAACAACACCAACACCCTCGGAAACTGCACATTCCAACAGTATTGCCAGCAGTACAAACTTCATCAACAACAATCACCACTTCCATCAGCAGCAAGTTTTGAGCATTTCGCCCACACTTTGCTCCCCAACGATCACCCCGAACAATCGCACCCAGCAAAGGCTGCACTCTCAGTCCGCAGGCGCTAGTAATCAACGGACTCGTCAGCAGCAGCAACGGCAGTCGCCTCAGCAGATGAGCGGTGGTGGTGGAGGAGGATTCTTTTTTGCCAACAACTGTAAGCGAAATGGTGGCAACGGCGGTGGTCGATCGCCACAACAGGCAACAACGACATTGGTGCGCCAATCTCCCGCAACCATTTTGGGTGGTGGATTCTCACCGACATCAGGCGCAGGAGCAGGTGTTTTGGCTGGAGGTTCAGCGCGCAAGCAGCGTAGGAGTCCAACGACAACTACTGCAGCAGCAACAGCAGGAAGCGTAAACAGTTTTGGTGCTGGCGGAAAGATCTCGCCACAACACCATCTCATACCCACCGCACTAACGCATTTTGCGGGCAGCAAGTGCTTTGATGCACCGGCACCAACGGCGCTGCCCAAGCCACCGCAACATTGGACGCTAACCAAATCGGAAGAAAAGCTGGTGTCCAGCAGCGCTGGTCCCACATTGCAGAGCCTGTTGCGCGGTGAGCGATGCAGTGCATCCAAGTTGCACCTCAATAACAGCACTGGTGGCGGTTACGTGGTGAAGTCATCGAAACGCAACCTACTCGATGATTTTGATACGCACAACCTCAAATTATTGCTAAATGTGCAGTCGTAACGCAGGAGCATGAGTAGGCAAAAGAACCAATAATAACAGCCGAAGCGATATAACCGATAAACGATACGTGAACATGGAACACCCAGATGACCCTGTAAATGACTAGCAAAACAAAATTAAAAAGAAAAAAAATAAAAATAAAAAAAAAAGAAAAAACAATAAAAAATCAAAAATATAAAAATTGTAAAAACTAAAAAAAAGTCTTAAAAAAGATCCAATCATCAAAACTGAAAATTTGAACTTTTTTAAACAAAACATAAAAACAATAATAATAAAAAAATGAGTAAATGTTTGTGATCTCAAATGTATCATAAAACAGCCTCAAACATTGAGAAGCTAAAAAATAAACAAAACGAAAAATTCAAAATTAAAAAAACGTAAACAAATGGAAAAAACTTGAAAAAAATTGTCCTTACACTAACAACTACAACGATAAAACTACAATTTCACACAACAGACAGAGAGAGAGTTACACAACAAAAAGGTGCAAAATTCTCCAAAGGCAAAGAATAAACCTTTAAAAAAAAGAAATTTAAATTAACTTCAATTTGCAAACTTTGAGAATGGCCAATCGACAAATGAACAAAGGAAAACCTAAAAGGAGTGATGCAGAAAGGACGTTTGGCTAGAAAAAAGAGAAGAATGTGATGGATTTAAAGAACAGGATGCAAAATCTATATGTATGTATAACGGATACTTCACAACTGAACATTGTTTTATAAACGTGATACGCAAATAGACTTGAAAATGTAATTAATAAGTAAAATTATAAATATGTATGATGTATTTATGAGTAATTAAAACGACGCTAGAAGCGCTACATAAGTACACCTTATGTTTACTTATATTTCCCCAAGCGGACAAAATGTGCAACGTACCTTAAAACAAAAAACACAAAACAAAAAAAGAAAGCAAGTAAATTAAAAACTGTTGAGAGATGAGCACACAGATGAGTCAAAGCAGAAGAGAGAAATTTTCGACAAATAGAGAAATAAAACAAGAAAACAACTTTAATTATAATAATAACAACCATTAATATCATAACGATACACATTAAATAATACCACCCACCAATTCACAAAAGACTAATTCAACTTATAACAAAGGAAAGATGGAAAAAGGAAAAAACTCAACGACAAACTCAACGCTGCAATAAACAGCGCAAAATGCATTCAACTTGAATACAAATATAAACTAAAAACAGAAAAAAACCTTAAACTAAAAATAAATAATTAAAAAAAAAAGAACAACTCAATGGCCTCTCTACCTTAAGATATCACATAGATAAACGCATACCAACCAACACACTTATAAATATAGCATAAACTTCCATTATTTTTAGTTTTTAAAACAAACTTTGTAAAAAAAAGAATGAGTTGAAAGACACATATATGCAAAAATGGCTTTAAATTCTAATTGTAATTATAATTTAAACATTCTTGAATTGTAAATACTTTAACAGTAAACATAATAAACAAATACACAAAAATCATCAAAAATCATACAAATTCAAGAAAAGTCAAGAAAACCAATTGTGAAAATTAGTTGCAATCCCCACAAAACGCTTTATATAAGAGTTAAAATGACGACAATGATAATAAGAATAGAGTTAGAGAGGAACGAGAAAAGAGGTATATTATAAAGTAAAGATGAAGAAACTACTACTTTTTATGTGACACTGTTCGTTGATGCTCATAAATTAAAACTAACAAAACAAGAAACACTTGAACCCAGTACCTTATTTTCATTATTAGCATTTAATATTAATTGTTAATAATTAATATGTATGTAAATTATTTAAGTAAACTTCCCTAGCCATGCCCCTCACCACACAAAACAAAAATATCCAAAGTTATTGTATTTTGCGTAATAATTGTATACAAAAAAAAAAAAATACCAACAACAGAAAAAAAGAGTCGCAGCGTGAGTTTTGTTGTTATTTGTTTTTCTTTTTTTTTTTTGTTGCCATGTGAATTGGCTCCTTGCGTGATAAGCCAAAAAAAAAAAACTAAAAGATGAAAAAGAAGGAAGCACTTTTTGAGTTTTAACCATTTTACATACAAAAACAAACAACAAAATAAAAAATGTTTATTTTAATTTCTGATACAGCTATATTTTACAAAACATAAGAATGATAACATTAAACAAAATGTGAACATTATGATGATAATGATGTTAGATTTTAATGTTAAAAAGCCAAAAAAGTCATGCACTACTGTTTAGGTTTACTTGAGAGCAAGTTGTCATATATTGGTAGCTTTAAAGCTTGTATCCTTCAAGTTACTATGCAAACACTCATACACATACATGTACCATACATACACATACACTAAACTTCTAAGAGTATTTTATGAAAAAACAACAGTTCGAGCAGTGCTCGAGATCAGCCAACAAAAAAAAAAAACGAAGGTAATCCCTTAATCACATACATACAAAAAGCAAAAGCAAGATTAAAAAAGAACACCTTGGGAACTTGCCACGTAGAATTTTGCATTTTTTTAAGAGTGTAAGCTATAAAAAAAAGAAGAAAATCACATTTGTTACTTGACGTCAATTTAAGTAAAACGTACATTTGATAAAAAAAAAAAAACAAAAATAAGATCCAACCAAAAGCATATGCAAAATTCAATACAAGTAAACACAAAATAATAAACAAAACATTTATTCAAAAAAACCCAAAGGGCGCAAATAATATTTTTTTCAATTGCCTTCAAGTTGGCAGCTGCTTTTTGGCTTTGATAACTTTTTAAAACACCAATCAGTACAAATTAATTTCCATTTTAAAGTTCGGGGACATTAAGAGCCTTCCCCAAAAGCAAGGCCTGCAGCTCGATTTGAAGACAAATGAAAAATCACACCAAAAACTTAAAAGCGTAAAACAATTCATATTCTGTTGTATTTTTATGACGTTTAAAACCCTAAACAAGAAACGTAATATTGTATTTGGAGTTCGAATATTATTTTTACAATTTTTAAGCAGAGATTTGTCGTTCTTACTATTTACATACATACATATAAATGTTTTTTTTTTTTTATTTCTCCAATGATCTAGTTTACAATTAAATTTGCAATTTTTTGTGATACTTTGCTATATAATTTTAAATCTGGTTTATAAATGTATTTAAAATCAAAAAAAAAAAAAAAAAAAAAAATGAAAAACAACCTACTTAAATATTTCACAATTACCCTAAATGAACCAGACACAATTTGAATTATAAAAGAAAACGACGACATCAGTAAAAGCAATATTGAAATTGTGTTAAAATCAACAAATATTTTGAGAAAAAAGAAAACGAGAACAACCCAACCAACAAAACAATAGAAAAAATAAACAATTGTACACGGCTTTCATAAAGTAATTTATTGAAGCTTTGTATAATTACCAAAAAAAATATTATTGTGTTATTATTCGCTTTGCACAATATTTTCAGCATGGACCACAAAAAGGAAAATATTTTTGTATGCTTAGATACTCAGACGGATTCTACTGCATAGCACTTACAATATACAAATCGAGGGGTCCGTACATGCGTTATATACGCACATGTTTTAGGTTTTGATTTGGATCGCAGAATACATTGCATTTAATATGAATGTGTGTGTTTATGCATACATATGTATGTGTATTGTGAATTCGTCGCTCTTTCAGCGCTTTGAAATATTCAAATGTACGTACATATATTTTTGCCTTGCGCTCAACGCTGAAAAATGCTTATACAGCAGATTAACTACATAACCCCGTATGCCTATTCTATAATGAAGAGAACATTTTGTAGACATTTCGAGTTTAATTGTGCTCATTTAAGAATTCGTTAAAGATTTCTGTAGAATATTCTACAAGCACTCTTTTGCTTTTGGTGGTAAACACTGTACTCACCAGCCACGAACTATTGAACAATATTACACGGAGCTATGTATATGGTAAACCTATGAATTAAGACAGAAGAAGCCGAACAATCCAGTAATCTATGTAAGTCGAATTTCCAATAACTGTTTTCTTCGTTGTTGAATACCCTATGTCGCTACTTAGCATTTACGGATGCGGCTTGGATCGAAGGTTATGCAAACTAAATTAAATTTCGACTTAAGAGGTAAGTGGGTAATACCCTCAGCTCGGCTCAGTGTCATTCAAAATAAAAATAAAAAACCTAAGCCTTTACTACTCAAACACACATATTAAGAAATGTATATATAAATTTATGTATGTATTTATGTATTTGTTATGACGGAGCATGACTCATTTCACACGATTTCTTTAAACTGGTGTTACCTAGTATTCTTCCATAAACACACGAATAGAAACAACTAGATTCGTTGTGTTTGTGAGTAATGGTGTATTTGTGTGTTCGTGCATACATACATATGTACGTATAAAGTGATTTCTCAACGTTTCTTATGACAAAGACCACCAAAGAAATAAACTGTAAACGTGCCTCGCTTCACCTTCGCCATCACCAGCCGCATTGCTTCGTCAGACAAAACGAAGAAACGAAACGATCGCTTTAGCGTTGATTATTAAATGCTGTCGCAAAATAAAACTGGATTTACAAACACGAACGAACCTGACTTGGACTAAGAAAACGCTCCAAGCTGAACATAAAGAAAAAGTTTTATAAACATGCACACATAGAAACGTAGACTCCTAAAATACATTCATATTTACATGATATTTGCGAATGTACATATGTACATACATATGTTCATATCTACATAAATTCGTAAATTCTTAAGTATGTATGAATGTACATGCTAACATACATACATGAATACACGTGTCAAATTTAATCCATATGTCGACTCATTCCATTCAATGGGAAGATCTTAGAGATCATAGGCATTTTATCTAGTGGAGAAAATGTAAATACATACATATAATGTAATACATATATATGTATGTATTTGTTAAAATTTCTCTTATACAAATGTATATATACAATTATTTAATACATATGTATGTACATATGTGTAGAAATATACATTTATGGCTTGCCCAGGGTAAATTACACATGCTTACATGTATGATAATACATAATTAATATATACATACATTTGAATACGTACATACATTATTGAAAACGTGTTATATCCCAAGACGCTTGAAACTAACGTATAAGTACATATGTATGTATCTGAAGCTTACATATTTATAGACACGTACATATGTATGTATGTTAAAAGTTCGTCTTGAAAGCTACCTTGTATTAACATATTTATTTAGTAAATGCATGGAAAATGAAAAATGAAATGAGAATATTGCCTATAAAAGATACCCATGTAGTCTTTGTTAGGCATTAATTAATTTTATCCATTCATTGGTAATAATTCCCTCACACATACATACATATGTACATTTCAACATGTATATACATACATGTGTATACATACAGGTAGACGCAAGCGTATCTACAGACATATGTATGTATAAAGTATGGACATTCATATGTATGTGGGCCTTTTAAAAGCAAACAATTTTCATTTTTTTATTATTTTCTTCTATTCTCTTGTTATGGTGTTGGTACTGTGGTTGCGATAATTGCAATCAACAAGCAACTGTGCAGTATGTACATACATATTTAGGTACGGGAGCTGAGGCGTCACATACAAGAAACTACAAACGTACATACATGTACATAATACATAAATACATATGTATATAGAGAGCTTTGTAGTATGTGCAAAACTCGATGTTGACGTTGTCCGCTCGCAAATGTTTGCGAATCGCGCGCTCTTTTCCTTCCCGTTCCCGTTGCCTGACTAAGACCCACAGGCAATGCCAAGATAACGAACGTCACTTCACGTTGTTAAAAACAAAACAAAATCAAAAAAGCACCGAGAAAAATTACAACTAAAAACAACATGGCGAACGCAAAGCGAAAAGCACACACAAATGTATGTATGTATGTGTGCGTGCTGTGGTCCGTAGACGTTTCTACACAATTTTGTATTTCAAGATACATTTACAAATGTTTTTATATACATATATACAGTACAGGCCTACACATGAACTTGCATGCGTTCAAAAATATATATGTACATTTGTACCTACGTATAAACGAGCATGCGTATGTATGTATTCTTGTTGGGTATGTACATACATATGTATGTATATATTTCACCACGCGATACACACAAATAACCCCACAAACGCCACAGCTAGCGTTCATTTTTACAAGCTTTGTGCGTTGGTCTCCGACGCTCAGTATCTGATTGTAGTATATACATACATACATTCATATATAGATACATATGTATGTAGAAACAACAAACGAACAAATACTTATGTATGTATGTACACGTGTATGTATGTATGTCATTCCATGCGTACGTTTTGAGTATATGTACACACATATTTACGACAGCTGAAAAATTTAAAAATAATTTTCAAAATAAAATTACATACATACATACATATATACATTCGTACACAAATATTATGTGTGCTTTTATTTTTTGTTTGTGCGTAACTTATGTTATTGTATGTAGGAGTGTATGCCAACGACTTTTTCAAGCTATGGAATAATTTATTTTTGCTGCGCAATTTCTACTATTGTTGTTTTCTTGCTTTGCGTGTGTGTGTTTTATTTTTATTTTTCACTTTTGACTTTGCATTTTAAGTTGCTGCTGCCAGCTCTGCTGCTTTTAGTTTAATGCAAATAAAAATACATATATGCATTCATTGATACATACATATGTATGTACACATGTATGTATGTATTTCGGCTGACCGAGTTCATATGGTTACATATGTATGTAGGTAGTACATACATTTACATACTCGTGAATGCAATCAAAACACGTTACTCTATGCAAAAATATACTAAACAAGTAAAAAATCTACTGTCGAGTGTACTAGACTTTGACAATACCCGCTAGCCATTTTCAATAAAATCTTTTTTATAAAAATTTTGCGAACATATAACACAAAAATACTAAAATATACAGAGGCCTATACTTATACCCTAGAATATCCAGGATATGTATGTATGTAACAAACAGAAGGAGCCATCTCCAACCCTATAAAGTGTATATTATATATTCTTGATCAGCGTCAACAGCAGAGACGATATAGCCATGTCCGTCTGTCTGTCTGTCCGCCAGTCTGTATGAACACATAGATCTCAAAGACTATAAAAGATAGACATATAATTTTCATCAGCGCTAGAGTAATAATTATAGTACTCAGGTTTATTTTATTTTTTTTTTTTGGTAGTCGGCGAAAAATTGTAGATGTTATTAAAGAAAAACTTTTGTATGGCAAATTAAGCCTACTGCAATAGGATTTGAGCTGCTTTGGCTGACAATCTGGAATATTTTGACCTCTATCGTATATTTAGAATGTACAACTTCGTAAATACTCGTATTTTAATGACGCATAAGAATCTTAAAGTTTTCGACAGTTGCCAATATTCGAAATTTGTCAGATTTGCATAAGTAGCATTAAAAATTGCATCGTATTGATTGCGACCCACGTGAGTTGCACTTTAGATGATATGCCTGAGATCACATCATATTGACCTTTTGCGGCAGCAGCCTGCTGCCTGGCATTCATTCATTTAGTAGTAAAATTCTTATCAGCAGAGATGAACTCTCTTTCGCTCTGGTCTGCTGGGGTGTAGAGAGCGATAAGCAATTGAGTCTAGTTCTGCTATATGGTGTGATCTGTTTCGCATTAAACTTGGGTTCAGTTGAACTGTTTCGAGCTACGTTGCAAGATGCCCATCTCATGCTATACTTGGCTCGTCCTAAGCGCCTTCGCTTTTCAAGTGTCTCAGGCAAGTCGAAACGTCAATATTAAAAAGACATTTTTAACTGAATTGATTTCTGTTGCAGTCTAACGTTATTTTTCACTTTACGCTTGACTTTAATGTGAAACATCCAGCGAATTCGACAGATTCGATTAATAAGACCATAACCATGGAGAACAATGCAGTGCATATGCAGGATAATGAGCCCTATTCAAATACAACAGCCCCAAATAGACAGTCATGGGAAGAGGCGGGTCAATACGATCAGGCTGCAGTGCAGCTATTGCGATCCACGAAGCAGTCAGTGCAAAAACTCAACGTGGAACTCGCACCGCTTGTTGGACGTAGTGACGAGTTGGCAGCAAGCCTCAAGCAAACGATACGATATGTCAATGAAGTAGACACCACTTTAGAGATGGACGGAATCAACTTTGCTCAGCATGTGGAACAGTTGCGAAAGTATTTGACGCTCGTCGATAACTTGCGATCCTCGGCCAGACCTGGTGGAGTCCGGACTCTTGAATTTGTATTGCTCAAGCTCGCCATGGAGAAGTACAAGGTATTGGCAAAATACCAAGAGGTGACCGCTTATTTGCAGCAAGCGAACTCAGCTTGGGCGAGATATAAGAATACACAGGTTGTGTTATCGTATATATAAGCCTGTGTCTCAAAAACTTTCTGAGATTTCTGTTTAATTGTATTTAATTTGTATTATGTATAGGAGCAAGGAGGACCTCGGCTATTAAGTCAAACAATAAGCAAGTGTTCTTTCAAAAGACTTCCTGTTCATTGTTACTGTTCACTGTGTTATTTCGCATTGCTACAGGTACCGAAGACGGGACGAGCTATACGACTAGCATCTGACCTAAATCTACCATGTTCATGTGTGTGTTGTTGAAAATACGTTATATACGCTGGGAATTCGTTATGAGAAGATCCAGGTAGTCGCAAGCAAAAAAAGGAAACCAAGCATGAAGTGCCTTGCTACGAGCAGCTGCCGTTTTTAATGGCAGAGGGTCTTCCTCCCTTACATACCAGCTCTTAGTCTCGGTCTTCAAATTCCTGAAACTCGAAACCACCACAAAAACGATCAAGAAGTATGCTCTCTTGCATATACATACATATGTACATATGTATTCAAACAACCCGCATCAATACACTCGATTCTACAGCATATTTTATGTACTCAATACTTAAGTCCCTATAGCATGTACTGAACATGCACATACATACGGCGATCAATCAATTACGCTCCCAATAAGAATAACGAGTATTTAAGTATACATACATACATACATATGTAAAATGTTCCTACACTGGTTTGCAATTTCGGAAGTATAAGCCGTATCCCTAGCATGTATGTATATGCTTATACATCCCATTATATGCTTTTACAAAACCAGTCATACATGACCTGAGAGATATTAATAAGTCTACTACAAGAAGTCTAACTAAATATATAAAATATATTTATTTCATTTCATTTGTGAAATAATTTTTCAGTTCGATAATTCAAATGGCGATTTAAGCGCTTTAAATCGATTAACAAATAAAACGAGAGAACTTGATAGGACATTAATTGAAAATATACCACATGAAGTGTAACCAGGGGTATGCTATGGAGTTTCTGTATGTTGGCCTATCGGCGTTAAAATGTATATTTTAGAAATGTTACTTATGGTCACTTCCCGGCCAAGAAAACAGCTGTTTTTTTACGAAACAAATATAATCATAATTATATTGGTGTTTGCCATAAAAAATTGTTTTAATAAATTGTACTGTTATTTTTGTAAGCCATCTAATGTTTTACAAATTAACTAATAATTTATTTGTTGTTTTGTCCACCAAATTGCTCAAATCAATTGAATACAGCCAAACATTAACTGCGCTTTTATGTAGGTAAATTTTTGTATAATTCAGTCACATCTTAGTTAATTATAATAGCATTTTGAGCTACGCATATACTTTAAAGGTGTTCCCATCAATCCACAACCAAATCCAATTGTCAATTTGGTAAAACCTTGAAGTTGCGAAGTATCTTTAACACTTCAATTTTAAATTCTAGTTTCTGATCACTTGTCATGCGCTGCATATCGGGCTTTATGCTATCGAAGAACGCCTGATCGGGATCAGGATCGATGCAGTTGGTTGAGGTATTAACAGCTGAACTGTTTGCACCGAAGATTGCGCTGATCGACTCATTCTTGAAGTTCTGCTGAGTAGGAGGCAATAAAGTTGAGGTATTTGTTGTGCAGTTCAATGTTTCCATAGTTGTGTTCAAGCCGTCCTCTAATAAGGCATTTTGCTGGATCGATGCATCTATAGAAACTCCCATGTCTACCACGTCCGAACTTCTCTCTTGATTCTCCGACTCACGACGTCGCTTTTGCGGCGTTTTTATCATACGTAAATGCGTGCGCTTGACAGCCGTCTTTCGATCCACCTTGAATGCTCCTATTTCGTCATGTTCTGCTTTGACATCCAAGAGAAAGCTCAACTCCTTTTCATATATATAGGATCCCCGGGAAATCTCCTCCCCGCTCTGCCGTACTCTGTTTACTCGCAAATAACTGTCTCGTGTATTTTTCCACCGTTTCAGCAGTGTTTTCGCTATCAATAAAATTCCTTTTGTAAGCAACATTCGGAATGTTTCCTGCATAACATCTTACCAATTTCCTGCTTTTCGCCAACACTGGCGTCTTCGAAATTCTTACACATCTGCAGACCAATCTGCTGCCAGGCCTGATCTCGCAGTTCGCGATTGTGGAAATTCTCGTGCTCTCGATCCCAAATAATATCCTGCTTCTTAACTGCGTCAATAAAATCGTACATGGAATACCTTAAATTAATGCCAGCTGTCTTTAACACTTTGTGGTTGCCCATTGCTAAATAATTTCCGCTTATTTATGCGGTATTCGACAGTTGTTTGTTTGTGTATGGAAAAAACGCGCGCGGAAACAACGTGTTGGCCACAAAAACAGCTAAGAACTAACGCGAGCCGCGTTGAAAAACGCTAGCGAAGCGCAAAGTAGTCGCTGTCAGCGTTGCCAGATCGATGGATACGATTGGTGCGTAAAATACCCTCAGCAATAGTAAGTTTAATAAATTGTTTACATATAATATAATGGGCATAATTGCATACCTATCGTCTACAAAAAAAAAAAAAAAAAAAAAAAAAACGCTAAGCGCTTAACTAAAACAACTGCTTGTATGTTATGAAAGTTTTTCATTTCTTTTTATTAGACATAGGCATAGGTCATTGGTTATTGAATAGATTGTTCAAAGGGTGCAACAAAGACTGCGTTTTATGACCAGTAATACATACGAACGTGTGTTAAATTAAGAAAGTAGAGAAATGCAAGTGAATGATTATGAAACGCTTGAGTGTGTTTTTTGTTGATGTGTGTTATTGTTGTTGATGTGTTGTTTTGCAACGATTAAGAGTAGTTTATTTTACATGGGCCTACCCATGCCGCGACCCATTCCCATGCCACCCATTCCACCAGCCATAGGTGCTTCTCCAGCTTTAGGGCTCTTTATTGTCTCGTCCACCGAGAGAATCATGCAAGCGGCCTCTGCGGCGGCGGTCAGTGCATTGATCTTGATAATCGATGGCTCCCAAACGCATTGTTCAAAGTTATCGGAAATGTCCTCCTTGTTAATGTCAACGCCATACCATTGGCCACCTTTAAAGAGAAATAATGAAATTTTAAGTTTATAAAGTATCGAGTACTTTTTGTTTGCATGTGACCGTTGCACAAGTATCTAAACAGAGCTGCAAATTCAAACATGATGGCAACTCCACAAAAAATGCCCGCGCATAAGATAAAGCAAAAAATATGTGAGCACTGTCAATGTGAGTGAAAGAGCACACTCTATGAACCACAGCTGTCGAACGAAAGAGCTGCCAAGACAAACACGCGCTAGCCGAAGAGAACCGTTCGTTCAGTTGGCCAGCTCAGTTTCCTCAAGTTTAGTTGCTGAAATTAACAGAAATTGTCAAAAATAAAATGTCGACATCGGGACGTAAACGCAAGCAGCAACTGAAACCCCGTCAGGATGTGCACAGGTCGCCAATGAAGCGTCAAAGTCTCGATGTGAAAACAGAGCCGCTACTTGCAAACAGTTATCCATTGGCAGACTACGATTGTGTGGACGTTAAGCCCGACCTGACCGAATTACAGCTGCAACTGTCCGTTGCGCCGCCAACGGCAGCAAGTGCAACCACAACAACGTCAGCAGCTGATACCGCCGAAGACATCAAAACAGACCAGGATCTGCAGCAAAGCGATTCCGATGATGATGGCTACTCAGAGATTCATTTCGGAACGCGCGACGTATATTGCCAAGGTAAAGCGTTATATAAATTAAATCTCGTATCATTCCTGTCTCTCACCATTTTTCTCTATCAGATGAATTGGATGACTATGATGCGGAGTGGTCGGTGCAACAGACAACGCCACGCCTTATCTTCAAATTCACTACTCCAAATCAACAAACGGGCCTCAAAAATGTTCGCAAATCCGCCTGCCCGATGCACTATTTCAACCAACTGCTGGGCAATCGCGTCGAGTTTTTCGCTCAGCTCGCCAGCAATTGCAATGCGAGAAACGCGACACTAGCTGCCAACGGCGAAGAGCTCGAAACATTTGTGGGCCTCTGTCTGCTGATATGTGATGTGAAGCTGCCGCAGCTTAGTGACTATTGGAGCAACAATATGTTTCATGGCTTTGTTGGCTACGCCCTGAAGATGAAGCTGCAACGTTTCATCGAACTGCTGCAATCACTGAACTTCGATCAGTTGGCCGGAAATACAAATATCACACATGTTGGAGGAGATGCCGGCAAGCTGGTAAACTTTTTCAACGCCCGCATGTCTGAGCTGTATGTCTGTGGCCAGCCATTGGTTCTTAACGAGCCCATCATCCACTGGAAGGGCAGATTCAACTACCAGAACGAACTGCCCGACAGATATCGCAGCAATGCGCTGATGCTGCATTTGCTCAGCGAACAGAGTGGCCTTATTGTGCGCATTATGCCCGAGTTTGTAGAGCAGCAGTTGGCACGAAACTCTCGCCAATTGGTGGTACAGCGCAGCCAGCTGGCGCTGCAGTTGCTGCAGGATCATCTAAAGCTGGGACACAGTGTTTACGTGTGCAAGTACTATGGCAGCTATGGCTTGGCACACGAGCTATCTAAGCTGGGCACCTACTGCAGCGGACTACTGGACAGGAATCGGTACGGCAACAGTAAAGCATTGGTGCATCAACAGCTGGCATCGAACAGCATCTCCACCAGATATGCGACCGTCACGCCATTGATGATGGCTAAGTGGCGGCGTCGCGAGAAATGCGTCTATTTCTACAGCTCCGACTGTTTGGCTATCTATGCCAAAGAGATGTCCATGCAAAAGATTAACGCTCGTCCCAAACTGATTCAGCAGCTAGACTTTCATCTGCGTCCCACGCAATCAACGCGTCAGCAGCTAATCAACTATCAGCCCGCTTGCTCTGGTCTGCAGCGACAGCAACAGCTGATAGTCTATTTGCTTAACATGGTGATGTTTAATGCCCACCTTCTATACATGGCCAATGCACAACCGTCGCGCGGGTTTTCCAGTGCCCAGGATGCCACTAAACTAAAAACTTATGCAGAGTTTCGAGTGGCGATTATCAAGTCATTATTGAAAGAGGACACCGTAGGAGCTGTTCCACGAACAACCGAAAATCAACCGGTTACTCCAACAAATATAACAACAATCACCGCCAAATCGAAGCCAGTGAAGACACCACCTTCAGTTCGAACAGTACCCGAGTTCAAGTTAATGGAAGTTAAACATGAATTGGTGCCCATTAATAGTAGCCAGCCAATGACAACGACGACAACGCAGCGTGTGCGCAAGAATTGTCAACATTGCAACAAGGGCGGTATGCTGCAATTCACGAAGTTCATGTGCAACCTCTGCCCCAACAATCCAGGACTCTGTCAGGATCCATGCTTTCAACTGTGGCACGAACAGCTCAAAGATCAACCTTAAACATTTTCAAAATTATTGGCAAATACAAACGAAACTAAACTGCGTCGACTTCTGTTGTTCGCTTCAGCGTAAGGATCCATAAATGCTTATTATTATACTTATTCTATTTAGCTAGAAAGACATTCTGAACTCACCTTGGGCATGCTTTTGGCGAAGTTTGTTGAGAATGTTGGTGGCATCGAAGCCGGCATTGTCACAAAGTTGACGCGGAATAATCTCTAGTCCCTTTGCAATTGATGCAATCAGCAGCTGCTCCTTGCCAGCAATGGTGCGCGAGTAATCGCGAAGCACTTTCGACAACTCCATCTCAATGGCGCCCCCACCGGCGACAACAGAATCATGTTTAATGGTTCGGCGCACAATCATGATGGCATCGTGCAGTGAACGCTCTGTCTCCTCTAGAAACTGATCAGCTCCGCCGCGCAGGATCAATGTGCTGGTCTTGGCATTTGGACAGCCTGTAATTATAGAATAGTTAGTACTTCTATCCACTCACTTAGTAGTAGCACTTTACCTTGGAATAGATTGAAACGTTCGCCACCAACTTGACGTTCCTCGAAGCGTTCGCACAGACCGAGAACATTGGCTTTGATGTCGTTGGCCGTGGTCATGACGGCGCCGCCGCATGCTTTCATGGTACGCTTGAGATCCTCCTCGAGGACGCGTCCGGCGCAGAACATGTTTCGATCGGCGAAATACTGTGTGGCCACATCACCAATGGGCAGCTTGGACAACACCACATTAGCGCCTGATTCGTGAATTTTAGCCAATTTGTTGTAAAGAATCTGCCACTCGGCATCCACTACCTTTTGATATTCCTTTACATTATCAACACGAATCTCTGCATTGTCACGTTCTGCCTTCAGCTCTAGCTCGATGTTGAGCAATGCAATTTTGCAGTTCTCATAGGATTTGGGGGCCATCTCAAAGCCGGCGTATGAGAAAGTTTTCTTGAAAGCAACACCCGAAACCAATTGGGATTCTTCAAGTGAACCACCAGACACCTTTTTGATGCCAATCATGTTGAGTGGCAGCAACTCATCTAACGAAAGCACAGCGTCTACAACGATTTTGGAGAAGAAATCCTTTTGTTGATGGATCAACTTCGACGACATTGCTGTCGCAGCACATTTCTCCAACAGAGCTCGCTGCTCATCCTTTGACTGTTTCTCAATTCGCACAGCCATCTCATTGATCTTGTCCATACAGAGCTGCAATGCTTTGCGAATGGCCTTGATCACAATGCGAGGATGAACACCCTCCTCGACAAAAGGTTTGACCTGCTTGAGAAACTCGCCGGCCAGCAGCACAACAGACGTGGTGCCATCTCCCACCTGTGATGCATAGTTAATATTAAAGTGTTATTGCTTTGATAAAGTCACGTGCCAACAAACTGACCTCGGCGTCTTGTGATTTAGCGATGTCAACCAGTGTTTTTGCGGCAGGATGAATGATTTCCAACAGTTTCATGATGGTGGCGCCATCATTTGATATTGTCGCTTTACCCTGGGCATCCACAATCAGCTTATCCATGCCGCGGGGACCCAAAGTGGTACGAACAGCGTCCACAATCGATTGGCAGGCATTGATATTCGATACCAACTGCGGCTTGCCTTGCGACGTGTCGGTGCCTTCCTTCAGGAGCACTATTTGTGGCTGCTGCAAAGTGAATAACAAAAGTTTGGAAATTAGTCAGTTGGTAAACTTGTATATACAAATTTGACAGCATATGTCATTCGGCTGATTGCGAGAAGCTTCTTTGAAGGTTATGTTTCTAGTTTTGAATGCAGATGAAGCCCAGCTGCATTTAAATCCATTTTATGCTAAGTTAACGAATGTGATACTTCATTTGACTTTGCAGCAATATTATAATACTTTATTAAATAATTTAATCACGCGGTGCACATGGAGTTCATGTACCTATAAACTTATTTAAATTTTTAAACTATTATTTTGCAGTTTTTGGAATATATATGCATTTGTCACATTTATTTACTCCCTTACTAACCATATTTAAGTGATGATATTTGCGGCTTTACTTTAATATTGCTAAAAAACAATCAATTTTATAGCAGACAGGCGGCAATATGATTTTCTTTCACGTTTTCCGCAATGAGTAAGCGGCACAGTCACAGTGTGACCGTAACATCAGATTACAAAAATATATAACATGCCAAACATTGGCCTGGTTACACTTTTTTTTTAAATGTCCATCACTCCAGTTATATATAGTTAAAATCTTATTTATCGTGGTTTTATTAATGAATTTTTTTCAAAAATTAAAAACAAGAAAGTATATATGATATCATTTATAGTACCGATATTCATCGAAATTCGTGCAGGGCTGAAGAATTATGTAGAAGCCCAACTATTTGATTATCGTAAATATCGATAAAATGGCTTATATGACGTACATATTGCCAAGCCTGAGCTTTTATAAAAAAATAGCCGTTATAACGTAATTATGAGTAACGTTAAAGTTGTTCTTTTTTTAAGATTAATAGCTTTGCAAAATAGTTGTGGAATATTTCTGCTTAATTTTTACTCAAACTTCAAAAATAGATGTATTTTTATCTATTTATATAAATTTGGCGATCATCACCTCGTTGCACTCACATATTCCATTTTAGAATTTCGGTTGCACATTTTTAGTTTGTTCCGATCGCTCAACTTGAGTGAGTTGTTCGCATGAGCACCAGAGCTATTTAAAAGCGAGTTCAATTATCAAGAATGTTTAAATAGGCTCAGCTAAATCTTATTCGATAAGATGAATTGGAATTTTAGTTGGTTCACGTTTGTTATATCGAAGACATTAAAGTGATTACGAAACTGTCAACTGCAGTATATTTGATTAACGAAAATAATTAAACAGAGTAAGTAACATTAATTCTATGTGATTTCATTTTGTAATATGTATATATAGAACTAAAATTGCTTCATAGTCAATGAAATATTTCTGTCCTAATTGTGTCCATCATTCATCGTGTCGTTAGGTCGTTGTCATCAATTTGTATATCGTTTGTAAAGCTCCAGCTGTTTGGCATTCTTTTTTTTTGTGTCTTTCTGAATACCATTAAAGCGCACATGGTTTGTTTTTGTTATGAATGCAGTCAAAACAAATTTTCAAGATTCTATCAATTGCCGCTTCCGGCTGTGCCTATGCCTGGGTCTGCTCTCGAAAGAGCTTTTACACCCCTCAAGGGGCAATTGACCCCAACCCACACAGGCATTCCGAATGCACCAATAAAATACTAAAGCTTTCTTAAATAAATGGAGCAAAATGTGAAAAGCACACCAAAGCTTGCGTCGTCGTGTTAGTCAATCGGTGTCCGACCAAAACGAAAGATCTCCCCGCTTAATAGCGCTAAGCTAAACGAAACTAGCTACTAGAAAAAGTTTTTTTTTTTTAAATTAATATTAATTGACAAAAGTATAAACAAGTATTTGTTATATATACTATAACAAATACATATTTATTGAAGAACTTTAGCAGTAGCTGAAATATTGTTCAATATATTGAAAGCTACTTGTTACTTGTTATATCGACTTGAAACGAATTGAAAAGAGGCGAAATCTCTAATAACAAATTAAAGAGACATTTTAGAGGAATACAAATCAACGTATGTACATATGTATATAGAGCAACAATTTAAGTGTTGGTCTTCATACACTAATATTAACATAAAATACGTAAATTGACGTCATTGCAAAATACACTGCAAGAAAAATAATTTAAAACGAATAGTTAAAGTAAATAAACTGTTTGAAATTACGAAATATTACATGTGGAGTGAGAATACTGTTAAAGCAAACAAAAATCTTGTGTCGAATTCTGTTCTACTTACCGCCAAATATATCCAAGGTTTTTAATGTTAATGGTGCGTATATGTACTGAGTGTGTGATCTTGAATGAATCAGCTTCCCGAAGAATTTATATGTAGATATTTTGTGTTTGTACATATCATCAGTATTTTAACGACTCATCAATTCGACATCATTTTCTACAAGACAAATTTAAAACTTTAGAAATATAGCAAAATTTTCATTATTTCTGTTTTTTTTGTACTAAAATTAGTGGTTGGAGATGTTGTGGGCGTCTGTGAAAGGCAGGGCACGTGATGTCACCAAGTTGTGGTGTAAGCCGTATAACACTTTATTAATGTTGTCGCTTTGAGGCGGCACAATATTAATTAAATTAAATGTGCAATATGGCCTTTGTACATTTACTTAAAAGCAGAATGGCGTGTATTGAGTCTTGCAAATCAAATGTTAATCGCCAGTTTTATAAATTCATCGAAAGCATTATTATACATATAGTTATATATAGCGATTGTCAGCCTTGATAACAATGATCTTGCGTGAAATTACAGAGTATCAGAAGCTCCGTCTTGAAAACATATGTATGTATGTATAAATACAGATGATGTCTGTACAGTTCTCAATCTGCCATATTTACTTGTTCGTGTATAAATATATATATGTATATATATGAGTATGTCTATATAGATTTGTTATTGTTAGGCGGATGCAAGAACAATGTAAAGAATTTTGTTGCTCTGCCACATCATGAAATACAATTTTCATGCGTGTTTCTGCGAGTTCTCGTCCCAACTGGGAAAGGGGCACTTCATATGAGCAAATGAAAGGCGCGCCGCTTGACGTCATGTAAATAGCTCTGTAGTTAAATATGTGTGTTGATGCAAAAGTTAAAAAGAGTAACATTAACAAGACTATGAATAGATGATAAATGGCAATTATACATATGTGTGCCACACTGGATTGCAAGAAAAGCTTGCCACTTTCTGTACAAATCAATATTGGGGGAGAACTTGTTGAACAATAATAGCGGTTAAACGTTAAGCAGACCATTCATGAAGCCTACTAAATGCAAAACTAGTTTGAAATAATTATTTTAGTAGTTTATAAAATGTATTTTTCTTTCAATTTTATAGATAAAACCTCTATGAAACTCAGTGGTTACAGGATTGATTGAATCTTCCATTGTTTATTGAGACTTTTAGTTAGGTCGGACCACACCGCATATGCAGCATTTTATAACGACGGCTACATTTTTTATATGTACAAAATTCATACTACATAAAAAATGGCTGAAAATCAATTAAAAACGACCTCTAGCAAAGGGTTCTTTGAAAAAACCGCACATGTGTTGATGTCCCATAATGGGACTGTGCGTAAAATGGAGCACGATCAGCTCTCTCGAACAAAACAAAGCTTCCAACCGGATAAAAAGCACGATGCTACCGAAGACTGTGAAGCCCTTGTCTTAAGTAAAAATAAATTGAAACGTAAGAAGAAACTGAGCGCATCGCTCACATCTGTTGCAGATACCGTCAATCAGGAGAAACGCACACGGATCGAGGGTATTCACTTGAATATTAAACCTCGACACGAAATAACAACAGTTCACTCGGCAAAAGCTCCGGCAAAACAAACCGTTGAACGCAATGTCGAACGCCCAGTTATAATTGGCGGAGTTAATGTGCTTTCAGCAGCTCCCCAACGCTTTAAGCGAAAACTCCAAGAAAATGTGGATACTATACAAAAGTTAAACGCACTTGCAGAACAGCTGCGTTTGGAAGTAAATGAGGTAAAATTTTCATAAATTCCACGTTTAATTGACTGGTACTTTTAATGGTTTTAATTCTCTAATATTTAAAGCTGAAGTCCAGCCTGATAACCGAACGCGGTGCAGTGCGCGCCTTAAGGTATGTGACAGTTACACAATTTATGGTCCTTAAACTTAATTTTACTACTATGTATTGCATTCAATTATGTATGTTTTTTATTTTCAAAAAGTGCAAATTTTTTAAAGTCTTGCAGGGCCAACATTAAATTAAAAAAAAAATGTATTATACCGGCCTTATAAAGTATATTTATTCCTGTTGGGACGCCATGTCGGTCTGTCTGTCCGTATGAAACACTCAATCTCAGGAACTTACGTTTTATAAATGTTTTGCCTGGCTCTATGATATATTTTGAATGTAGCACTATATCGATATACCAAATATAAGCCTTTGGTATATTTTTACATTTTTCGGTAGACTAATTTCTATAATATGGTTTTAATGAAAATGGGTAGCGGGTATCACACAGTCGAGCACACTCGAATGTAGCTTTCTTACTTGCTTTTGTAATTCGTAGTTCTTTCTCAATTCATTGGATCTTGTTTGCAGGGCACAAAATGATGCCGACAGCCGAAAATGGCGCTGTGAAGTGAAAAAACTGCAGCAAACGTTGGAGACCACAAAGAAGTCTAATTTATCGAAGAAACCCAACGAGTTGGCCTCTGAGGTCAACAGTCATGTAGCCGCCGATGGGCTAATCAACTATGAAATCCAAAGACTGACTAATGAAATTGCCGTGCTAAAGGAAGCAAACAAAACCAAAGAGGAAAAAACTCAGGTAATATAAATACATAATGTATGTTCGTATGTCAAAAATAGCATGTTTGCCTTGCTTAGCGCTTGTGCTTTGTGTTTTGTTCTGGCCTAGTTTCGAGCTAGCAACTCCCATAAGAACCCCAAAAACGACAACAGAGCGCCAATGGCCCAAAGAAAGAACACGGCGTGATAGTGTTCCAGTTTAAGTACGACCGGATCATCGCCGTTGTTGCTCCGTCGACTGCGATGTACTTTCGTTCCGGACTTAATGAATGCTGAATTCATGATGCGATCCCAATAACGCTCAAATCCAAATTCATAGGCACTGCGCAAGAGTTTGTTGAAGAATCCCAAATAGGGTGATCCATATGGCACAGTATAGACAGCATGATATGGCACCAGGCAACTGTTCATCAGATGAAACACGGGACGTCCCGTGTGCATATGTTGTCGGGCATTCACCTGAAACTTGGCGATGTGATACTTCTCCAGATAGGCAAATGAGCGTACGTTGCGATTTAAATTGTTGAGAAGTAACCGATCGGGCACCACAACCATAAGCTTCCAAATCTGAGCTTCATACTGGTGACCATTATTCAGGAACTGCTTAATATGCTTCATGTGAACCGGACGCACGAGTATCTTATACGGCGAAGCAGCCAGCGAACCAAGATCATTGATATCCGGCAGCGGCTTGCGATAGACCAACATACTGGTCAGATTGCACTTGAATGCATTGCAGATGAGCATGGCGAAGTACAGCCAAAAGACGAGAAAGACACGTAGCGAAATATTGCGCGGCGTGTGCCACACGGGCTGCGACAAGATGCAGCAGAAGAGCTGCAGTGGCAGCCATCTATCGCGTTCCTGGTTGAGAGCATAGCAGCAGACATTCGCCAGAATCATAGAGATCAGTATCGATAACCAAACCAGAGCACCAAACGAACGAAATATGTTCCAGAAGATTGGCTCTGACTTGGCTTTGGGCACAATCACGCACAGATCATCGCGGCTGTGGGCAACTGTCCACTCGGCACTCTTCTGAAAGGTGCCCGGGGCAAGAAATCGAATGTTCATGGCGATGTCATCGAACTCATTGGCAATCTCTACAGCACACAAGTCAGCTGTCTGATTGTGCATTGAGTATGTTATCGGTCGCGTGATGATTCGAGTGGCATTTAAACGTTCCGCAATATAATCGGAGAGCAGACCATCAGTGCCCATAACTTGGCCATTCGGACCATAGACGGCTCGTACCTCATCCATGTAGAGACACATTCGCAATGGTTTCCGATGCATATTTGGTATCGCTGTGGGAAACAGTTGCCCCATTGTGGGTAGTTCGCCCCGCTTCAAGGGCAGCTGCAACAGAAAGTCGTTCGTAAAGGGATTATAGCGATACACATGCAGACGATCATTGCGCCAAAATATGATCACAATATTCAGTAACCAAATGGTCCAGAATTGCCGAAAGCTGGCTCGCATCCAACCCAACGAAAGTTTCGTGGAATCCCGGACAAGTAATATGACGTGCGACAGATGCTTGGCAGCAGATTTTTTGTTAATTAGCGATAGCTTCAGAGGCTGCGAAATGTCCTTAATGATCATGACCATGTACATCAATATACCGTCATCCTTCACAGCCTCTAGCGGACGAAAGTTTTTGCTGTTAACGATAAAGACCGAAAGTTAAATATTCTATTTGAAAATATCTTTAAAGTCAGGCGCAAAAGTTCCAGCATTTTTAAATTACGCTTTACTAACTGCATGTACACAGAAATTTGTATCTATATTTTATCAACTCAACCTAATTCTAGAATATTTAAAAGTTGTATAAAAACTGCATATTGGATGCGCATAGTAAATGAAAATATATTCCCACATTTGTCTAAATCATTCTTCATAGATTTTTTAAGATGTTTTAAATTAATTCAAGAGGCTGCCTTAAACAATATAAAGTTTTTGTTTTGAGAAATTAAGTCTTATAATAATAGCAACGATATTTCAATTAATGTACATATTTAATATATGTACTCCTAACGAATACTTGTCTGCATAAGGACGGTGTATCGTAGAAGAGCACAAATAATTATATAACTTACCGGAGAGATATGTAGGATATATCACACTTGGTCACCTCACGTAATATCTCGCCGGAGTGATCGTGTGTTAACTGATTCTCAAAGTAGACGAAGAGCACTTTGATGCGACCACGACATAAAATTTTGCTAACCTCAACTATTAATTCGGAATCTCGAGGGTTCTCCAGTGGAACAGGAACTTGATTTGGTGCAGCAGGAAGAGATGTCGACATCAGCACCACCACCACCAACAGGGAAGCCAGACAGTTTAAAGTCATTGTGATGAAGGACTTGCAACAATTGCGAAACACACAGGCAAAGGGCCTTAGTTTTATAGCCAAGCCCCGATACACACATATAGGAAGAAAGGGGAATGGTGGTAATTCCGCTAATGTTGGCCATAAACTGACAGCCAGCAAATATTGTTACTTGATTGTTTTGTTATGTGGCTCTCGTTTGGCTAATGGAAATTGCAGCTGAAATGCAACTAACAGCATGGAATAAAGCTTTCTTGTTTTTTCTCTTGTTTGCTTGATGATGAAAATCGAAATGATGATGTTTGTGTTATAAGGTGGTTCGCCTATTTAAAGAAACCTGTAAATGTATATTCGTGGTAATTTTTTGCAGATCATTGGCCAGGCTGATAGACGCAAGGCAGCTGATATGCGCCAATTGAAAACTGCATATGATAACCGATTGACTCAGATACAAAAGTCAGCCAAAATTGAAATAACACGTTTGGTAAGTTACGCACCGTTGCCGTTGCGTTGAGGAACAAACACATCTGATGTCGTTAAAGCGGACAAGCAACTTGTTTTTAATCATAATCACACATGATGTATAAAATCTACACATGCCTTTTTTACTTTGTATAAGTCCGAATATTTTTCGTGGCTGAGTCTTTATTACTGATACATGAATTGAATGTGTATTTTTTTTTAACATTTGCAGCTAGAGGAAATCAAAACCAAAGAACGTAACATAGGACAACTGAAGAAGGATTTGCAAACATTGCAAAATGGCAAGAAGTTAACTGAAGCCAAAACGAAACCCAAAACGAACGAATCAAGCCAAAAGCTAAAGAAGCCAACAACGAAATCGCAAAAAGCAACAACAATACCAACAATAACAATAGCCCCAAAAGCTATCAACGAAACAGATATTCTACCAATTCCCTTAAACCAGGCTCAAGTTACAGCTGAGGTAAGTTGTAAAAAATTTTCACTTAAATACATATGTATGTTGCTTTCGAAGGGACTATGCCTTCACTTAGTTGTTTTGTTCAAGATAGTTTTATTATCACAGCTCGTTATTGTAGAGCGACCAGTAATCGCCTCAAATTTATACTATCTAACATAATTTTGTAATTGGCACTTTAAGCTCGTGTCATTTTGCTGCTTTGTAGTGTTAGCCCAGACACTTGAACTTGTCCCAAGCATATAAAACAATTCGAAAGACAGACGGGTTAAATTTTAGTCGCTCATAAAGATGTCTACACATACACGTGTACATGAGTGTCTTGAGATAACTGGCGATTTGTATCTGGATCTGAAGCTGGAACTGGAATTGAATTTGTAGCCTGAGCTCGAGTTGTGTCTTAGCTTTCTGCTGTCGCCAGTTGCCTGACGACGCGGTTATGCACTATTGGCATGATCTATGATATAATTTTGCGTTAGTTATGAGAACGACAAAGACAACAATCGTAGTCGTCGTCTCGCGATAAAAACCTGCTGCTAGGTTGAAACGTGAGACAGTGAGGCATTAGTGCCGATCAAAAGAAAAAACACGATAGAAAAAACACCTAAGCGACACGCTGCAAGTAGCAACTGCAGTGCAAGTGTTGCAACTTGATCGAACTGCAAACAGAGCGCGCAACAGCCAAAGTCAGCGAGAGAGCGACAGAGAGAGCGAGAAAGAGGGATCATAATGTAGAGACAGAAAACACAAAAAGCCGGTTTTCGCACAAATACACACAAGATACGCATCAAGCATATATCTCCAACAACAACGCACTCACTCACACTCACTTTCTCTTACCTGCATGGAGAGTGAAGAGCGCAGACATCGCTGACTCTGTCGCGGTCGCAGTCACCGTCACCGACGCAGCCATAGAGTCTCAGCTCTCAGCTTGCATGAATGAGGCCTAAGCCGTTAGCAAGCGACGTTGGCAGCGTCAGTTCAGTTTAGTTGTAGTTCGCAGGCATCGCAGGTGCGCGTAGCCCGTTTTGAGTGCGTCGCTGTTGTCGTTCCGTTGCCGTTGTTGTTGTTGTTGCTGTTGCCAGACGTGCACAGCAGCCAAGTGTCAAGAGTACTGAGTTTTATTTTTGAATTTCGGCTGGAGTCTAAGCAGTGGAGGCTAAAAATAATGAATAATGAAATAAAATGAAATCAAATTTGGCGTATGTTGTACAGAAAATGGGTTCAACTAGTGTGCTATTGTTATACATAGCATGTGTATTTTGCTATTGTGGCAAATTGGGTGAAATTCGTTGTTACTCTTTTCAAAGTGTCGTCCATAAAAAGTAAACCAAACATCAATGATTTACAAGATGTTCAAGTGCATTGTCATTGTGTGTGTATACGGAGATCGACAACTGAAAATAAAAAAAAAACAAACAACAAACGTTTGTATAATGCAATAGATACAACAATCGCTCGAATTGTTGCTGTTGTTATTTTTGTTACTTTTTAAATCAGTCAGACATACGGTTTGTCTTTCACTTTTCCTATTGTTTTGCAAAACTGTTGAGTTTAACGCACCAAGGCATCGCATAAAAGGCATACGGGATCTTATATAGGCACAATTTCGCCAAATTTGCAAAACAGATTAGCAGCAAAAATACAAACAATAAATATTATAAAATTGAAAATGACAAAAGCAAAAACATTCCAAATTAATTGTCCATGCATTGTCCCGTTCCGTTCGGTTACATTCCGTTCGTTCCGATTCGTCCCACTGATTGAATTCAATTTTCCAGTTCATTAATCGCGATTGTTGCTAATTGTTTTTGCCTTTATCGATATGCAAAGTAATACAAATCGAATAAAAGTAGTCGACATGCTTTCAAAATTTGAAATTTGCACAGTTTACCGTTCACACAGTTGCTTTTTAGTTTTCAATGAAGATCGATTGAGTACCAATTATTTGCATCCTTGTGCTTAGCTTAAGAATAGCTTTTCATTATTGATAATAGCAGCAAAATCTGCGGAGCCTTGTCACTAAACAACAGACAACAAACAGAACAACTCAGCAATGGCATCAATAAATAAAATAGTGTGCGTGTGTGTGGGGAGTGTGTGCACCTCCAATTGAGGTCAGTGAAAAGCGTTTTAAAATGTTAACGCTATTTCAAATACGATACACACATATACTCTGCAATACTATGTATGTGTGTGTTTGCTGCAAAATTTTAACCATCTTCAATTTCTTCGTCATCCCATCGACAAAGTCATCGTCAAACGACAGTAAAAGCGAAGCCCCCAAAAAGATGGTGTAGCTAATGATCGTAATGACTATCGCGATGATCATTAAGTTGCCAAGAAACAAACGTTCCGCGTTTCCAATATGCAAAGTAACCACAACATACTAGAAAAACAAAAACTACAACAAAAAATATTAAACGGGGTGTGTGAAATGTGAACCATATGCAAATCGCTGGGAATAATTTTTTCATCGTTTTTTATGTCTCTCTTTTTTATTTTTTGGCGAAATTGTTGTCCATAAATTTTAATGTTTTATTACGGTGAAATTAATATCACGGGTGAAAACAGTTGTAAAACGCAAATTGTAAAAAAAAAAACTGAATGAATGTTATAGTTGACATTACATACATATATGTACATACATATGTATTAATCAAATAATTTAATCATGGATTACTACTACTCCCGTAGAGATGTGAAGGTAAAGTATCTCCCATACTTATTGACTCATTATCTAAATTCGGAAACCGTGTTCGCAATTCCATTGATATTATTCATTACCCATTTCGCTCATTGCGCATAATTTAAGTGACTGTTGTGAATACTATTTAAATAGGAACTGCTACTCATATGGTAGCAGGCTGGTACAACTTTGTGCCCGCAGGAAATAAATGTAACAGGCAGAAGGATACTACCGAGACGATATAGACATGTCCGTCTGTAATCTGTCCGTCCATGCAAACAAATTTGGTTGCGATCGTAAGGAAGCGACAGTAGAGTGTGCTCGACTGTGAGAATATCGCTACACACATTGAATAAAAGCAAAAATATACCAAATGGATACGACAAAAATTCGGAAATTTACCAAAGGCTATGTTTTTGGTATATTGGTATTTTTCCATTCAAAATATACCATAATGTGATCGCAATAAAATTTTTAGGGATCATTACATTTTTGGTTATAATTATATCTAATAAAATTCGACATATTTTAAGAAAATAAGTAGCGATTATCTCTCAGTCGACCATTTCGTTACATTTTATATTTTCGTTTTTCTTTCTAATGTATTTTAATGAATTCGTTTTACATTATTAAAAACTTGTAAGCACAAGCTTAATAAAGTTCAGTCAATTTTTCGTGTCCGGAAAAAATCTAAGATAAGCATCGCTGAAAATGTCCGCCTAATGGAAGTGCCCGTTAGTTTTACTAGTTTTTTTTTACACAAGTCAACTATCTTTTAGACAATTGCGACCTCTAAATCATCATAAAGAGCATGTTTATATATTTTGTTATTATTGGACGCCTTCGTTGCTTTTTTAATTAACGTCCATAGTCAAAAAATGCCTAGTCATAGACAATTTAGTTGCGACTTTGCTGTATGAACAATGAACTCGGGGGTCCTCTTTGCTCATTTTATGGAAGACAAACAAATTAATTTAATATGTACATACATATATCAATTATTTTGTATTTGTCAAAGTAAAAAAGTAAAAGAGTTTTAGTTTGAAAAGTTTTCAAATTTAGCAATACTACTAGATGTGATGGGTTAAACAAGTTTCTATTTGTTGATTTTTAAACTCAGGTTCATTTATGATAAGATGATTAATGATATGGAGAGAGGGGAAAATTAATGTTGCTGTTTCATATATTCCCTATATTTATATTTATATTAATTTTTTTTTGTATTTTTGTCTTTATCTTTATTGGCGTAAAGCATATAAATTGTGTAGAATTAAATTTTTACCAATACGTGAAAAGCACCTGTATTATCTAATGAGGCAGCCCAGTACAGGATATAATTTAATAGATAAGTGAGTTTGTTTATTGTTTATTCGTTTGGAATATGAAAGGAAAGGAAAACAAAATATAAAGACAAAGATACATATAAAGTTAACCACAGAAACGCACATGTGTGAGAGATAGTTTGGTATTAAGTGAGAAATTAATGAGCATCACGTCAACAGTATACCCTCTCGATTCATTAGTTCAATTAGCTTGTTTTAGGCGATGCTGCGGCTGTCTGGCGCTTGGGCTGGGCTCCCCAAATGATAAACAATATAATTTATTAGCACACATACTCGTATATATGTATATACAAGAAAAATAAATAAACTTTCGCTTTCGCAAGATCAAATCAAAGCAATGCACAAGAGCAGACACGTCTGTCTTCTGTGCTCTTGGGGTCTTGCATCCAAACCAGTATTATGTATTACAATGCCAAATGAAAATACATATGTAAACTTCAAATTTATAGATATGTTGCATACTATATAGATATGTCTACCTGTATATTCGGACTTAAACATGGCTGGCTGCAACTCTTGACACGTAATCGTGCAAACGGGACGGAATCGAACCCGGAACGATACCGATACCGTTGCTCTCACAGTCACAATTGTAGTTGTAGTTGTAGTTGCCACACAGAGCCCAAAAACAAAACAAAATACAGCCCGTGTCGTCGATTGAATATAGTGAAACCTGTCTGAAACTCTGCGGCAGAAAGGAAAATTATTTCATTTCACACAAACAACAATCACTGTACAGCCTGTGGCTTGTGCAAACAAACTCAACTAGAGACAAGACCAATCACTTGTAAATATTTATATACGATAGATTCGCAGCGACTACAACTGCGACTGCGACTGCGACTGAGACCAGACTCCTCTCCTCCGCAAGCAGACATATGCACATTAAGTAGCACAGCGAGTTGCCAGTTGCCAGTTGCCCGTCGCCTGCTGCTCGCAGACAGTTGCAACTTGTCGACGGATTTACACACAATCATCTAAGATTTAGATGGCAGCGTTGCAGTGCGCAGTGCAATTTGATGTAGAGAAGTCAGAAGATCATAATTAGTAAATTCGTATTTGTAGCATCTCATAGACCAACGGCGTAATCTAAAATTAAAATGCATGATTTTAGTTATAATCCCTCACAAATGTCGAACAGAGAATTGAGAATATTATGCCAAAGCAAAACAGATCGAATACTAAAATGCTATACTAAAGTTATTTAAATTGGCCACTCAAGTGCACTGTGCAGCGATGGATTTAACGTAATCTACAATCTGGAAGTTGGCATCGGGATTGAAGATGTTGGGAAAGTACTTGAGTGCGATAAAGACATCAAATGTTGGGGGGCGATCGTATAACCAGCACTTGCTTAATTTGTGCGCGGCACGTTGAACCGAATGGGGTTCGTTAACTTTACGCCGTTACGCAAAATGTTCTGTTTGGGGAATTGATTGAAGAAATTACCATAACGGTTATTCGACGCGCCATCATCACCATCCAATTCCAGCCATGTTTAAGTCGCGTCCGACTTGAGTCCACTATCTGCCGACGTCAAATGGTACGTGAGGGCATTCAGCCACGACGCCAACTCCATTTGAGGTTGGGTGTTGGACCTCGTTTCTTGCTGCTGACTGCCGAGTATAAAGTACTCGGTACTGAATACTTTGGAGCCACCCTGGGCCTGCTTAGGTATTCATAGCTTCGAGACCCGCGGACTGTTGTGAAACGATACTATCCATAAGTATAGTCGATTGGTCATTGCACTGGAATCGGTGTTTGATTTTTGAGTTTTACTCCGTGGGTCTACCCCACCCAATTTCACAATTGATTAATGATTTCACTGGCGAATATTATTACCATTAATATTACCAATTTTCATTGTAGGTACGTCTATACATATGTATATACGAATACGTTGAGCCCACAAATTAGCATAATTTCCTGCGTATAACATGGCCATTATTGGGTGTTATATAAACATAAATAGAAATACAAAATTGACATGAAAGTGAGAGAGAGAGAGATATTTATGTTATGAAAATGGGCGAGTCTGATTGGAAAGTGATTTGAATTTTGATTAGTCAGCGGGGTCAATTAGACGTGATAACCAATTGAGAGGGAAGTCGACTGGGACTACGGCTGAAGTGTACGAGAAAACTTGTAGCACGCTCGTGACCATGAAATTCGTGGCATGATCCAAAGCGAATGGTGTGTGGCATGGATGTAACCCATGTATGTATTTGTGTGTGTATCTCTCTGAACTTGCGTGTAACTGGTGATATTTAAAGAATCACGATGCAAGTCTTCGACAAAGTCGATACAGTTGGATAAAATCAACTCCTTGGCCAATATAATGAAAAACTATAGTAGATCAACTTAATAGATAACTTTTTTTGTTTAAGATTTTTTGCTTTTTACTTATAGCATTGGACAAAAAAGAGTTTTTCATATATTGGGTACAATTTATATGTCAAAATCATGTTACTAGCGACCAGAACAATGCTGCTCTGCTCACAAGAATGGTTGCTTTGGGTCATTAACCTAGGCATGGCTGTCCATTTGTCTAGCCCAATGAATTGGCAATTTTGTGGCACTTTGTGGTATTTTGGGGCAAGAAATCAAGTCATAACTGTATTGCTGACAGTGGAGCGAAGCGATGATTCGAAGCACTTGGTGCACGTTCTTTTGTTAACAAGCTACGACAAGATCCCAGTTGGCGTAAAGACAGACAAACAACCAAACCATCTCATTTGAAATGTCTTTTTCATTCTCATCTACTACATAGATAACCCAACTCAAGAATATTGAGCTAATCAACAATACGAAGAATGTGCATAAATCAACGCTTGAAGTGCGTACTACAAAAGCAAAGCAACCACACGAACAACATGAACAAAAACCTGAGGAGAAAAATCAAGAAGAATTCATGATGGGAGAGGGAATAGAAGCAGAATCGGAGGTTGGAGCTGAAACAGAAACAGCTGTGGCAGCAACAACATGGATGGGAACACTGCTTAGCAGCAGCACTCCAAAAACCAAAAAGCCAACATTACGTGAATACAGATCGAAAGTAAGATATAAATATATCTCTATATCTGAGCATTAACTAATCCCATTGTATTTGCTTTTACTGCGCAGGACAACAACTCAGACACGGATTCAGCGCTATCCTCGGCACCGTCGTCGATAAGTCCCCAGCCGCCTTCAAGTGGCGCGGACAGCGGAGTCATGTGGCAAGCAGTAAGTTATGGCAGCGTTGCTTAAATTTAAATTTTATTCTTAACATTTTAAGATGAATTCAGACTTCTTAATATCGAATGTTATTATTTGAAAAGATCTCAACTTGTGAATCGAAAACGCATTTAAGCTAACATATTTAAATTTCTTATCCAATTGCAATTTATTATGTATGTATATAAAATTGTATGTTCCAATTAAAAGTACAATTATTTATTTGTTACTTATTTATATTAATCAAATGTTATGGATAATTAAACTCAATCAGACTACTATATCATACATCTGTCACTGCATCGATCATTCAAAAAATTATTAACCAAATGAAAAACTTTTTTTTTTGTGATTTATTGAGATGTTAGCAGTAAGTTTTCGTCCTTCTTTTTTAGCGAATTATTATGTGTACATATTTTGTATTTCTTATTCCTTAAAACAAACTTTTCATTTGTAAATATTGCAGCTGCAGGATCTAGACAAGTTACAAAAGGAAGTAGAAATATATCACAAGGAAAATGAGCGTCTGCATACGGAGCTGCAGCTAATGAAACAGGAATTACTGAATGCAGAAAATGCCGTCTTATCGACCAGCAACAACAACAAACATATCAATCAGCTTCTGCAGCGCATCAAGGACATGGAGGAACAGCAACTGCAGCTGACCGACCAGTCAAATGAGCTGCGCGAACAAAATGAACTGCTTGAATTTCGTATACTCGAGCTGGAGGATGATAAGGTGAACACACTGCAGATACACAATGAGAGAAAGATACACAGAGAGAGATAGAGAGAGAGAGAGAGAGAGAGAGATGCGAAACGAGTTTGAAAAGTACTCAAAGAGTGGCTTGTGGGTTTATGAATGAATTGAGTGTTTTTGTGTAAATGTGTTTGAGTAGATGAGATTGTGTGTTTTTTGCTGCTCAGCTGCTTGAGTCGCGCCTAACGATGGCTTAGTTTTGTTTGGCGTCTTAGACAGTGCGGAAATTATTTGGTTTAACGGCAAATGTAATTTAAATTAAAAACTGGATTTATATAACTGGATCAACTATATTTAATAGTAATTTCTAGCATACGTACATACAATTACATGCATATAATTAAAATCATAATCATAATCATAATAATTTCCACTACGATGTTAAACAAGTGCAAATTGCTATTGATGTGCAGCATTCAGGAGTGTGTTTCATAAAGCTAGTGAAGTGTTGACCAATTTTTAAATTGATATCTTTGCACAAAATTGAAGCCCACGTCGTCTTCGGGGCTCTTATAAATTGGTCCATGAGTTGTTATTCCCAAATTTGTTTTGGAATCCGTATTGTTACCATTACTTATAAAGGCCCAAGCTCTGTCAGCCATGTGCTAGCCTTTGTTTAACTTCCATATTGGTATAATGTTACTCATACGCCTCACACCTTTTTTTTATGTATTTATTTTTTCTATTTTTCCTGCTATTAATATTATTATTTATTAGGTTTTATTTTGTGTTGTTTTGGTACGCTTAATTTTTAGAGCCGAACGCTGCTAAAGTCGTTCAGCTTGAAAATCTTATACGTTAACTTAATTGCAATAGCCAAAAGTAATTACTTATTGCCCACACAAAGGGGTGCTGACTGCATGAGTAAAGTGAAAATAACAACGCAAGAAGCATCGTTACTCATCGGTGCATTAAGCAAATGCTAATCAATGTGCTATTTAGTAGTCAGTGTTAAATTAAACACAAAACATGATATTACAATCAAAATAACTGTAATTTGCTAAGGCGAAATTAGGAATGAGCGAGATTAGGTTTCCTTTATTTAGCATTAAATTATAAAGAAAACAGTTGTTTTGTGTAATTTAATATGAACTCCATCCAACGGCTGCTTTGTGCAAGAGTACTGTTTCTACAAGATTTCTCAATATTATACTTTTCAGATGGATGACAATTGTAAGGAGCATTGTCAACGTTTGGAAAATCTTCTCCGGAAACGTGCCCAGCAATTGGAGGATAAGGACAAGAGCTGCCTGAAACAGCTGCTGCAGTGCGTGCAGCAACTCGACCTGGATGCTATGGCTGAACAGGATGGTTGGCAATCATCGGTGGGTACCAATCAACATGGGATATTGTGAAGAATATATGTATATATATGAATTTTAAAAAGTGTATGGTAAAGCGAAATAATAGTCATATTTGAACCAATTATGTTGGAGTCACACTAGCAAGAATGTCTATTTGAGTAACAAAAAATATCAATCAGTCAATCAGTCAAAAGTCAGCAAACAATTATCGAAACAGAAATACATTGATTCCTATGAAATTTATATTTTTTTTGCAAAAGGTTCACAGCAAAACGTAACACTTTGTTTATGTTTAAGAATAGAAAAAAAACGTAAATAAATTTATGTGTTCGTTTTTATTCTGCAGACAAAATCGGAAAGAGGCGTGAGACACAACAACAGTCGTATCGTTGCCACTGTTCAGCCGTACACGAATAGTGTCTCACCCAGTACCCCATCTACGCCTAACAAGCAGCAGCGTCCTTGCAACATTGCGTGGCAGAGTAGTAGCCTCAGCGAGAGTGGCGTTTTCGTCGAGTGCGATTCGGAGAGGGAAACGTTTCCAGATAGGGAACAAATTGAGCCACATCACCAGGAATATCAATATCCACACCCTCACCTGGCTTACTATCAGGAGCGACTGATCCAACTGGAAGGCAAGTTGCTGGTCTATGAGAGCAGTGGCGATTCTCAGGCAAAGCATTTGGCCGAGCGCTTGCAACGTGAGGTGCAGCTAAATAAACAGGTCAAGGATCTGATTGAGCGTGTGGAGTTACTCGTCGAACAAAACGCACAATTGGACGAGGCCAAATGCGAATTTGAGGAGGCTGAAAACGATACTCGACTTCATCTGCAGCACAACGAAGAGGAGCTGGAAATTCTGCGCCAGCGGAACGTCGAGTTGGAATTTGGAAAGGACGCACTGGGCGCCAAGTATCGTGACTGTCGGGCCGAGTGTCTTATCTTGCGCGAAGATCTGTGTGCTGCCGAGACCCAATTGGAGCATCTGCAAGGAGAGCGACAACGCACCAAGCAGCAACTAGAAAACTTGCGTCGTTCATTACCTCTGTTGCTAATCTGTCATCTACTGGCGTTGGCCAGAACCAAATCAAGTAGCATGGGCAATGATCAGTCAATAGCTGCTCCCGCTGCTAATCGTACAACGGCTGGCGCCTGCAAGTGTAATCCTTGCAAGAAGAATCCAAACAAGTCGAGCAATGCAGCACAACAAGGACCCAGTACCTCACGCGAGGTGAATTATCTGAAGGAAGAGGTAAAAAATCTGCGCACATCACTCCAGGAGTTGAATACACGACACTATGAAGCCATGGAAACTGCTGACTCGCATTGGGTGGACTTGGAGCGAGAATATAAAGCGCGGGAGGATGCCTATCGAACCAAAGAGGTGTGTCTGAAGCAAAAAATTAACAAGCTGCAGGACTGCCTGCGGGATGATTCACGTGCTGCGGCTGAAAAGATTCAACAGCTGGAAGAGTCAGAGCATGGCCTTAAGACATGCTTGGTCCGCTTGAGTAAGGAGCATCGTGATCTCATCGAAACGAATCGCGCCTTGGAAAAGGATATGGAGAGTCGAGCGGCTCAGGAACGTCAGGCCCTGGATCAAGTGCAGCCCTTAACTGAGGAGCTGGAAAACGAAAAGCGGCGCAGTCAGGCGCTTATTGACGATCTCAGTTTCGCAAAGAAGCTGCAACAGAGCATGGAGGAGCAGCTGAAAGCGGAAACCGATTGCCTGCGTCAGCAAATTTATGATCTGAAAAAGGAACTCATGCACATTGAGGTGACCAATGGCGAGCTGAGGGAGGAGGTCGGCACACTAGAAACTAAAATCGCAGAATTGCAGCAACAGCTGAAGGATTGTGAGGAACACGCCTGCTGCCTAGAAGATGAGCTGCGCACCAAAGATGAGCAGATTCAGCGCATGGAGCGCAAACTGGGTACCTGTCCCGAGGGACACAGTCTGGCGGATGAGCTTTACGACAGTCCGGAGAAGCGGGTCAAGCGCGATGAGATCAATGATTTGCAGGCAGCGCGTCAGGGACTGGGCTGTGCCCTGCGTGACCTTGAGGTAAGAGTTTCATTATTTTAAATAAGGTTTCGTTACTAAATCGTGTCTATCTCGTATAGCGTCGTGAACGTGAGCTGCCCACACACAAGGACTTCCAGACCATAGCGTGTAGTGTTAAACAATTGGCGGATACAATTCTCTCTGCCCAGAAACCTGAGGTGAGTCAATGTGAATGCGAGGGAGCCGAAGCCATTCCCATTCCTATTTGTGAAACAAAGCGGAAGCAAGCGGAGGAAGATACTAAGAAAGAGGGGGAAAAGATAGATGAAGATGCTGATAAAAAGGAAGTGGAAGAAAAGCAGGAGGAAGAAAGCGAGGGAGAAAAGGAGGAGGGCAAAAATAAGGAAGACGGGGAAAAAAAGAAAGATGACAACAAAGACGAGCAATCAAAGCAAGAAGAAACAAAAGAAGAATCAAAAGAGGTACCAGCCGAAGATACAGCTTCAGATGCGAAAGTCCCAGAGGACCGAATTAGCGGCGGTTTTAGCCGTCGGAGACAAGACGCGAACGCGGGCAGTCTTGGTCTGGACATCAGCTTCATAGGCAAACAACTTAAGAGACAAATAGCTGAGGTGCCCACAACATTGCGGCGACTGGTTTGTGGTAAAATGTTGGTGAACAGCAGTGTCAAAAAGAAGACCGAGACTCTTCCGAAGAAGCGCAAGTATCAGAAATCGGACTGGACAAATAATTATCGTGTGCGCCGCAGGCGTCGGAATTGCAAACGCTTCGTCAGTCGCCGTATATTTCGCGGTCGTGTTCGCCTTTGCGGCGCCAGTTGTCGACCCATACAGTTGCAAACGCGTCGATGCAAATCGTTAGCGAGCTTCCATTCGGTGGCATCAATGCACACAGCGCATTCAGATAAGTCGGGAGCGACAACATCGCGAACACAATACGTAAAGATTATAGATCGGCAGTGGGAGCAACCTAAATTCAACGGATTGGCTCAAACGGAGCCGACGAGCTCTCAATGTCAATTAGTGCAAGTGTCGCCAGAGATGAGAGATGAAGAGCTGCAGACGCAGTGGATCACACACGAGTGCGGCATCCAGGCGGACAATGTGGGTGTAGACCACCGTCTGCTGATGCTGCCATCACGCACCCGGGCATTTCTCGAGCTGTTGCAGTCTAGGCTAACAGATGAAGCCGACTTTGACGTTAATGTTTTCCGATGTCGTGTGCTACAGCTGTGGGAAGGTAGCGAAGAGTTTCGGGAACACATTGAGCTTTTGCAGGATCTCTGCACGGAACATGCATCGAAACAGGCCAGCTATGATATATTCGTTGGCGTGTTGGGTTGTGTGCGCGCTCTTAAATTTATTCTCAAACCAAGCAATTCACCGCTGTTGCATCAACTTGAACAAAGTGTCAATGAGCGTCTGACTAGTTATCATAATCAAAAGGTCGAGTCGGAGTTCTATTGCACAATTTACTTGCCAGTCGAGCGCCCTAATCCGCTACATTTGGCCCAGAAGGAGGCTTGAGGAAAAAAACAGTTTCACATCCTACCTCACTTTTCATACACATACTAGAGATAGAGATTGTCTGGGATTATTGACAGTTGAATTAAGCTGGCTTAGCATAGCTGGCTTTGTGTTTAGAGTTGTCCTGAGTTCAGTCATTTGGGCTTATATTTTTATTTATTTAATGTATATATTTATGTAGTACATATTTATGTATTTCCAAAATTGCGTGTGTAGCGTCTGTGAAAATAAAGTGCAGAAGATAAAGTGAACAGCAAACGTGGATATAATGGCCGATTACAGGGGTGATTGCTTCTATGATTGCAATAGCGAGAGTGAAAACGGCGATGAAGATAGTGTGATTGAGCATGAGCCTAAAAAATGCGAGCAGATCATTCGAGCAGTTGGCGGTTTTAGTACGCCCAATTTTGATGATCCGCTCGAGATACGCCAAACACTTGAGCGTGTTTCGGACAATTCGCGTTTGCTCCTTCGTAGCGTTGGTGGTAAATGCGATTGTCTGGAGCATTCGGATCGACATACATCAGCCACATTCTTTTATCCAGCCACATTAGAAATATGCGCTCGTCTATTAACTGATAAGTCGAGTGCATGTCCTGCAAGTTGCCGGTGCCGGCTGCGTAACGAACCAGTTAAACTGCAGCTTCCCATGGAGCTCAATCCATACAGTGGGCAAGTTAATATGAAAATTTTTCAACACGCACTAAAAGCAATGACTGTGGTCGACGGTTGCTATTGTGCTGGTGCTGGTGATAAGCGACAGCCAAATGCGGAACCGGGAACTAAAACTGAAAAGGCGACAAGTGCCAAAATCACTAAAGTTCCAGAAGCTGATCCTGGCGGAGGAGCAGATGGTGGCTTCGAGCATCCACTTGCGCCTCGATCCGGCGCGGGGCTTGGATCTGGTTTTGGCTTTACACCTGGCGGTTTGAGACGATATACACAACGACATAATTACGTCCACAAAAGTGGGCGTAAAGTTCGTTGGCCAGATATCTTGTGAACTAGGGAAGGAATTTAATGGATTTGTTGTATTTTTGTTGGTAGAAAGTGGGCTAGGATGTGGAAATGTGAATGCAGTTCTGATAAAAGACAAAATTTGTAGTCCAAATAAAAAGGCTGAAAGTACACCGTTCTTATTTGTTTATTTTGATTATATGAAAAACTAGAAAGTAGAATAGAAGATATAAACAATTGGGAATTTTTTTTTATTAAGTTTCTATTATTTAAAATAATTAAAGATTGTTCAGATTTAAATAAAAATGAGTATTAGCTTTACTATAAATCTTACGAACATTTTTAAAGATGTTTAAGCAGACATAGAACTTGTTCAGTAGTTATGTTAAAATTAATAAATATTTTTCGAGATTTAAATTAAAATGAGTTTTAGATCTGCTGTATGTATAACTCACGAATAATTCACAAGAAATTTCAGTAGGCATTGCGCTCGTTTGATAACTTGCCAGAAATGGGGAGATTTAGTTTAGTTTGTTTTAATTATTTGAGCAGACAAGAACACAAGTTAAATTTCATGTAAATTCTGATATTAGTTTGATACATTTGGAGTATTTAGTCCATGTTGCTATGGACAAGGACAGGTGCAAATCTAACTTAAATACGACAAGGAATGCAAAATGCAGCAAACCAGATACCTGCGTTCATTTGCAATCCATCCGGCAAAAGCAACAGCAGATATGCACACAAAATTCTACTCAGGTACTGCATGTGGTTGACAATTTTCAGCCAAATCGAAGCGAGGACAAATTTTTCGATTGCCTGAGCGTCGGAGACAGTGATTGCAAAAAATGCGCCAGCAAAAAAATTAGCAGCTGCAAGTCGGGCAGGTCGGCCAAGGGTCCTAATAAGAGCGATAGCAATAGACTAGACGACCCGGAGGCATTACGTGCTGCTCTGGAACGTATAGCCCATGGCACTCAAATGATGCTGAAGAATTTTGAGCAGTCGAAGAACGGATGCCGCAAGCCCTGTAATGCGACCCTTGAAATTACTGCACGCCTAATAACCGACGCCAATGATAGTGGTCCTAATTGCCATTTCCAAGGCAGACCAGTTACAATGAAAATGCCTTTAGAGTTTGATCCAAGTACTGGTCAATTGGGTACTAAGTCAGTATCTTCTTCAAGAAATGTAGTATGCAAGCAGTCGTGCAACAACAATCAGCCACCACTGGAATCCAACACAGGTATGGTTTCCTCTCGATTTCGGAAAACTAGATATCGGTTGTCGAGCTTAAATGCAATCGATTCGGAAATGTTCGCTGGCTCATGTACACCAACGGGTCCCGTTTCCTCTCACGATACGCAGAGCAAGCATATGGAGGCAGTGGTAGTGCCTCTTCCAGTCCCGGGACTTCCACCACAGTTGTGGGAAGAGAAGCAGGCACAATCACAATCTGTCTATGACAACGATTCGGATTTCACAACAGAAGTAGAATGGGTACAAGAACCATTGCCCCCGCTTCATGATGGGGAAGAGACCAGACAAATCGGCGAAATTGGGGAAATCTCGTTAAAATCCGATATGGATGGGCTTTCGGGACCTCTAAGCAGAGTGCATGACTCCAAGCGTTATTACATGGCGTTACCACAGCATAGAGATTTTTCAAATTGTTCTCCATGTAGATTTTATCCTAGTCCTATTATGGATGAGGAGGGAAACGTATTTTGTCCAGGCAACTGTGGTTGCTGCCAGTGTGCATGGAAAAAGCGTTCGTTTGACGACAATCGCAAGCATACCAATATTAAAGTCTGCAGTTGTGTTCAGCGTGGCACTATTTTTACCAGCTATAATCAGAGGGAGAATTGCAGTCAGATTTCTGATTTCGATTTCTGTCCTTGCCGCGAGAAGGCCGAGGCGAAATTTCTTGAGTTGTACAATTGTGAGATGTGGTCATCTCCAACGGTAACTCGTGGTCCTGAAGTTCGACTGGACCAGATTATGGAGCTAATGACTCCAACACAGCCTCACTCTCGTTAGCGCAAAATTAGCATTAATCCCTTTCTGTTCCTTGTCCAAGGCTTATGAGATGCTTATTTCCCAAATGACCAAATTAATTTTAACGTCATGTGCTCATATATTTCGGAATAAAGTTTAGCTAGTCAACGTATTTGCGACTGTATCTAATCTGGGTTTTTCTTTTTTCCAGCTTGCCTAGCTCTGATGTATATGCGGGACGAACGACCATCTCCGCAGGGCGCCCCCGCCGCCGATGCCTCCGCTGCCGCCGTTGTCGATAATACAAATATTTCGCGAAAAATGCAGACAGATAAATCCTATTTGCAGGATAAGTGGAGGCCAAATCGTATAGATTTTGAGCTCGAATCGAACAATGTCAGCAAGAATACGTCTCCAACGGAAATTCAAAGCAAACCGGACGTGGTTTCTATTCCAAGCAAACCCTCTCAGACAGACACATCTTTTCTGTACGACAAATATATAATTTCGCGAGGAGAGCGTAACACACAGGACTCACAATCCCAAACAGATGTAAAACACGACCTCCAAGCGATGGGCAACATTCGTTATCCCACCAACTATGCGCCCGTCAGAAGTGACGATAATCTTAATGCTAATGAAAATCAATCATCTGCCTCTTCCCAAATTGTTTCCCATCGATCATCAGAGCCAACAGTTCCAGCGACAGCTCTAATGTGCCCCTCTAAATCAATGCCCACCGTCTGTGGATCGACTACTTTCCAGTCTGCTAGTTCACAGCTGAGCGCTCGGTGCCAGCCATGTGGATGCCGAAGCCAGGACACCCAATGGTATAGTTTGGATTCGGACTCGAGTCATATTTGTCCATCAGCCACAAAGCAGCCCTCTACCCTTTCGCCAAAGAAATGTTGCAATCGCTCTCCGGTCACTAAACCGCTTCCTTCGTGTTGCCAGCCCAAGATGCAGTCTATTCAAAACCAATCAATACGTACAGATTTTTCATTACGAAAATGCAGTTGCAATTCTTCTACTTCTCGCGGTAAATACAAATCTGCCCTACCGACGCGCTCAGGATATGCAGCTTTGGATATTGATATCGAGTCAAACACGCAGTATTCAAAAAGAAGTTGTAATTGCCAAGCTACTAGGACGTCATATCAAAGGTCACAATCCTTGCCATGTAGTAGTGTTCTAAATAAGACAAATCGAAACGTGAATGTCGTTTATTGCCCTAAACGAGATTATGTCTTCGGTTCAAATCAAATCGATGTTGAAAAAGCGCTTCATTTAGATGTTTGCAACTGTGCTTCTGATCGTTCCGCTAGTGCTTTTGCGCAGAGCAAGGACACATGTTTCCTGACTTTGGAAAATAATTCAAAAGCTGTAAATGCTACAACATGGAACAGTGCCAAGTCTGAGAAGTCCCATGGATGTTCGAAGTCAGAGGATGAGCCGGCAGTGAAGAATGCGAAATCCGAAAAGTCCTGTGGTAGTTCAAGTACTGCGAATGCCATAGCTTGGAACAGTGTTCAATCTGAGAAGTCCTGTGGATGTCCAAAGTCAGAGGTGGCGACTACCTGGAAAAGCGCGAAATCTGAGAAGTCCTTTGAAAGTTCAAGAACTGCAGACGCGACTGCCTGGAACAGTGTTCAATCTGAGAAGTCCTGTGGATGTCCAAAGTCAGAGGTGGCGACTACCTGGAAAAGCGCGAAATCTGAGAAGTCCTTTGAAAGTTCAAGAACTGCAGACGCGACTGCCTGGAACAGTGTTCAATCTGAGAAGTCCTGTGGATGTCCAAAGTCAGAGGTGGCGACTACCTGGAAAAGCGCGAAATCTGAGAAGTCCTTTGAAAGTTCAAGAACTGCAGACGCGACTGCCTGGAACAGTGCAAAATCTGAGAGGTCCTGCACTTGTTCAAAGACAATGGATGCGTCTGTATGCAACAATAGTGCGAAATTTGACGGAACATGTACAGGAACATGTCAATCTAGCACAATCGGTAAGGCTTCAGATATATGTTCCACCACCATGAAAAGTATTCCAGGAACGACAAATGCGACTGTTTGGAACAGTACGAGGTCCGATAAGTCATGTGGTAAAACAGGAAATGTCAATGAAATATCCTGTACATGTATTCCCAGTGATCAAAATATTATTGGGAAGCCATTCAATATAAGCGCCTCTAAAATGTCTAGTATACCAGGAATTTCGAATGTAACTGCCAGGGAAAGCAAGAAATCTGAAAAATCTTGTGGTACTTCAGAAAGACCAAATGCTTCAGATATATGTTCCACCACCATGAAAAGTATTCCAGGAACGACAAATGCGTCTGTTTGGAACAGTGCAAGGTCCGAAGTTTGTACATGTGGAGAAAGTGATAAAAATACAATTCTGGAAACAATCGTGGACACGGAAAGTATTCCAAGTACTGTCAATGCGACTGCATGGAACAGTTTGAAAAGTGATAAGTCTTGTGGTATTACTGAAACAAGCGGTGCTATTAGGTGGACCAGTATTAAATCGGAGAAATCGTGTGCATGTGGTCCCAGCTATCAGTCTATGATTAGCAAACCATCCGAACTTGCCGTGGAACATCTTCCAAGCGCAGTGAATGTGCCTGCTTCCAACAATGAAAAATCGTATAGATCTTGTGGTATTTCATGGCAAATTAATGCGACTGCATCCTGTGCTTGTAATAGCCAAAATAAATCCAACAAATGCACAAGTATACCAGGAACAATAAATGCAATGTCAATAAAAAGTAGTAAGTCCGACAAGTCAAACACAAAATTTTTTCCTACGGATAGTAATCCTGAGACTGCTATGGATAGTAACGACAAGTTCCGTGGCTGTGACTCTGATAATTTGGCTAAATCATCTAAATCGCAAAGAAGTTGTCGGGCAGTCAAAAGTAATGCAATAAATAATGCATGGGAAAATACGGTATCTAGTAAGAGCTGCGTTGCTGGTCCTAGCGACTTGGAATATTGTTCGGCTGTCACGAAGACTAATCCACCAACTATTGCATGGGCTAGCCTGCATTCTATTAGTCAGGGTCCCGTAAGTAAATCGTCGAAAACTGAACCGACAACATCCTGTTCCCGTTCAGTTATGGCTCAGATAACTTGTCTGTGTTCTCCTGAACAAAGAGCCATGCTGGGTGAAAGGGGGCGGGAGGCAGACGATAGTCCTCCCTTTGTTAGGGTCAAGGAAAGCTGCCTTGAATGCGGAGTGTCTGTAGTTAATCCCTGTTTGATATCCGCAACTGATACCACCCATAATGGTACTGAAGACTATGAAATCTCGAAATCTTGTTATACGACTACACCATCCCAAGTCACAAAACTTGTGTTTATGCAGGCTGATGGATTCTGTGATTGCTCTTCTTCCTCGAATACATCGATCTCTAAATTTGCTGATAACGAGGATTATGAAACAAGCAACAAATCACCACGTAATGTGGACGGCGATCCGGCAAAGAATTCGAATTCAAGAAGCTTTGCTTGTCCTAAGGCAATGAATAGCGGATTAAAATCACAATCGAAATCAAAGCATCTCTCAATGAAAAGCGCCATCAGTTGCTCCTGCGATAAGGAGGTAACAGACTATACGTCAACACGCTCCGAGCAAACCCATTGTTCATGTAATATCAAGACATCGACATATGATCTTTCAATACAAGACTTTGACATGGAACCGGAAAGTGTAGGCGTCGTGATGAACTGTAATACCACTGTTTGTGTCGATAAAGCCACTTTCGATAAACTGTCGAGCATGAATCAAAGTAATCAATCGTCCCGAAGTCAAAACAACGCTAGAGAGCGTTTATTTGAAATGGTCGATTTGGTGACCAATACCAGGGACCCTGGTGTAAACCGTGGCGATGTGGCAAAGCAAATAATTCGTGAATTGACCATGATATTGCGGAAAGAAGAAGAGGAATCTAAACCACCAAAATTATCATTTGAAGATTGTATGGAAGCTGTTCAAAGAGGAGAGAAACTCGCTAAGAATCAACTTCAGACCGAGGCTGATGTTAATCGGATGCAGTGCTTAGGTCAAATGGAGCAATACCTACAGTCATGTTTTCCACAAAAAAAACTCAAAGCGGTTCAGGAGACAGAAATAGTGGCTTTCGAGATTGATCCTAATTTCATACCATATCATGCAAGTCCGTCTACAAGTGAACCCGAAGCCGAAACTCGGGATGTCGTCCAGTTTGCAAGTTGCTATACAGAAGTAGATACTCGATATGTTGGAAGTTGTTACACTGATGATAATGAGTCAAAACAAATTTCACCAAAAGGTGGCTCGCTCGGTACACGGTCCATGAAAGATGCGGAAAGTCGCTTAACTGGTTCCATTAAAACTAATGAGCCAAAACAAATCACTTCAAATCGTGGTTCTGTCGGTAGAACATCCATGAAGGATTCTGAAAGCCGTGTATCTGGTTCGATTAAAACTGACATAGCTTCAGATAAATTCTTGTCTCCTTTAGCATCGACTGGTATCCCATCCGAATCATGGTTAAGTACAATACCTAACGCATCTTCGGAGATTTCAGAAGCTCAAGCATCAATAGAGCCCATTGCAGCTCTTGAAGATACAACAATAGTCAGCTCGGCAAATATGGCGTCACCCAACTCAGATGCTAATACTTCAAAAAGGGACAGCAAAGTAGAATCACTCTCGAAAGGCGGCAACGAATCAATGTCATCGGTTCATCCTAGCTCGGGACGCGATGAATCATCGCGTTCTAAAGAGAAATCGCTTGGACATTCGAAGCCGCAGTTACCAGAGCCTCAAATTTACATCAACTCAGAAGTCCAGTGTAATAATGAGCTTTGCCCAGCGTCGGTAGTTCAGGGACCGAACCGTACAGAAGAAGCATGCGATATGTGCGAGTTAGATGTCAATGACCCATTAAGTCCACTTACTGATCGAGAGCGACTTTTATGCGAGTATTTACTGCGACGAATGTGTGAACTATGTGACGAGGATAAAGAACTAAATGGAGATTTGGAAGAGGATGTCTCCGCTGATCGCCCGTCTCTAAATCAGCCCTGCCTTTGCTGTCATTGTCGCGCTTTAGTTTGCGACAATCAGTGCAAAACCATTTCCAAGACCATGGACTCGGCAATGTACGATCCCGTTGCTGAAATGGTGTGTAGAAATATCGAATGCTAATATCACAATCTAATTTCGCTTTGATATTTACAGAAATTCTTTATTGATTCCGTTGTATTTGATCTGCAGGCCATGGAGCATGTAATGAATAAAAATAAAATTAGCCCAAAAGTAAGTGGAGTAATAAAGAGATATAATAAGATATGTTATAAATAGTATCGGGTTACAGAGTCCAAAGCCATCGTCATGTATGGGAAGTGCACCAGGCGAAAGTTTTCCAGTCACCATAACTGATATTTCGAGTCTTGGCTGTCGAGCTCTATACGTGCGTTGGGAGCTGCAGGACTGTAGTGGCGTTGGGGGTTACGAGGTAAGTTGTACAGATTTCATCACTCCTTCGTGTGCGATAATTAATTATTTCGGAACAGATTTACGTAGATGGACATCTTACAAATCGTTTCTTTAGTCATCGACATGAGGCTGGCGTTATTAGCAATGTGGATGTATCAAAGCGTCATCAAATTATTCTGCGAGCACAGGCCATAGGTCAGGAGTTCCCCGGAGAGGAAAGAGCCATCTGTAACGCTATTATCAATGCCCACCCGGAGATGTTGGTGGGTGCCCAACAGCCTTGGTCACCCAGTGTATATTTTTACGAACCATAAAATGCGCCTTATTTGGCCAAGGCGTTACTAGTCAAACCGCATTTTGTGTATGTTCACCCCAGTTAGGTTTATGTATACATAGTACGCACTTTTGAAAAATATTGACAATGAGAATATAAACATACATAAACTAATTGTTGACTTCAGTTTTTTTGTGTTTAAGCGTAGACAGAAAAGAGATTTTACGAATGAAAAAAATTGTCCAAACAATCACAGATGTATGTACTAATATATGAATTTGAGTGCGCATCAAAAGTGTCCTTAACTAGTGCCTTAAAATTACGAAACTTATTGGTAAATGAACATTTGAGATTTAAATATATAAAGTGAGATGGGTACAATAAAAACCAAATTAATTGTATTTTATATCATATTTCTAGTTTTGAAAAAAAAGTGTGTTCTCAAATTGTATTCGATTTGCACTGTATCAATGAGAATGTTTTTTATTGTCACATTATATAAAGTCACAACTGTTTCTTATAATATAATATATTAACATATTGAACGAAATGTAAATTATATAAAGCCCATGAAATGGTAAACTGTGAAAGCCTATGAATTAGAAACTCCTGTACTTGTTAAGCCCATCTCACAATACCGAGATTGTAAATAGTATAGTCGTATTTATATTTCATTACAGAATTGTTTAGACCGTATTAAAATGCATTGAAAGTTATTTAATTAAAATCATCGAAGTCTTTTATGCTTTGTTATATCCGCTACCCATAGGGTATCAAGGTATTATAATTTTATTGACAGCACTTGCTTTTTTTCATGCAGGTCAAGTTTAATATTTACCTGCAACCCACACAGTTGAAGTGTATTGTTGTGCCTGCAGAAAATGTAAGTATGTATGTAATAGGCAAATCGAGGCATCTCCGATCCCATAAAATATATATGTATACCTCTGATTGAGCACCTAGATCTGAGAGACTATTAGAGATAAATATATATATTTCGTTAGCAGTACTTACAAATGTTTGCACACTGATCAAGTTTGTTTACAATTTTTAAAATGCCCTCCGCCACAAATCGATAAAAATCAAATAACAAGCCTAATTTTAAAGATAGATAATTTTGGTGTATACAATAATATAGTTTTTTGAGTCCTGAGAATTTAATTGCAATCAGATAAAAATTGTGGAATGTATTAAAGAAATACTTTTGTATTGGCAAAAACGCCTACTTCTAGGGGTCTTATCAAGAATATATATACTTTATAGGGTCGGAGATGCCTCCTTCTTCTACCTGTTACATACATTTACTGCCGGCACAAAGTTATAATACCCTTCTAGCGGGTAGCGGGTATAAAAAGGGTTTCCTATGTTATATCCGTTAGATAAGGGAGCAGAGCTATTAAAATTGAGTAATATTTTTAATTTAATATTTTTATTCATTTTGGGATAATGCTTCATTTGGATGTGAACATCTTTTTCCTACTTTTGCCAAAACTTTAAAATTGTATTTGAAATTAGTAGGTATGCTCTGAATTAGGTGTAACTACATGTAAATAATTCTTTACGCAATTTTTATCTTTAATTGGTTCATTTGACATTGCTCAGGCTTGGCGAAGCAGTTCATTTATTTTAGTAAAAATGCATTGAGCTATAGGAAAAATTTCATCTAGTAAAGCTTAAAAGTTGTGAACAAATTGTGACCTATCCTTCTAGACCTTTTAATTTTAAAATAAGAGCAATTTTCGGTTTTCACCATTATGAATATTAATTGAAGTCATGGTTTAGTTAATAGGTTGCTGTCTGAAGTTTAGATATATTCTAATTGACCTTGTTATGCGCAAAAGTTTATTTCTACACGTCGAATTCTCCAGCTTTTTTGAGCAGTCTACAAGTAAATTATATATACTAATTTGTGAATGTTTACGAATGGATTCCCTTGCAAGGCTGTCAATATACTAATTATGCAACATAAAATAGACAGTTCTCATTGTAACTGTCAATAGCAACTCTTGTGCATTTATAAACAAAGTCTGAAACACGCAGGACAGTTCATCGTGTTATATTTAGGTTTTCTGGCAATGAATAAAACGTGTTTGGCCTCATTTCAGATTTGAGTTGAACAACCGGTGTAGAGTTTTGTGGCTGGCAATAAGACATAACCCAATATTGTTCATACTTTCAATACATTGGTGGCGACAAACGTCGTTTTAAGCTATCGATCAAACAGTCGAACCGCGAAATTGTTGCCCAGCGGTGCCCCAGGCAATGATTCCGTTTATGTGTGGCACTGCGACCCCTCTTGGTTGTACCACTGTCAATGCAAATCGTTTACAACAAAACTGTAAACATTATCCTATGGAATTTCTGGCAGGGCACGTCGTGGCACCAAACACATTAAAAGCACACTAAGCTACAAATGTACAAACATATATATATATACACTTACATAGGGCCTTAAACCAGCCACTCCCCTTGGTTGTTAGCCGCTATATGTCGAGAATTTTTGTTGAAAACCCGAGTCTATAAAAGCTTTGACTTCTGAACGCGGCCGTTTTAGTTAAACTTCAACGCGTTTCAACGTCTTGTCTTCCAGTCGCTTCGCCGTTTTGTGGCGCTTTCCTCCTGTCGCGGCCGCGTCCTAACCGCATCCTGTGGCTTACTCAAAGAAACAATTAAAGCATAATCGCAAAGCGGAAGGAAGTGCATTCCGCAAGTACTTTCCTTCATTTGACGTTGCATGCAAGTCAAGCAGTGAAACAGTCAAATTTGCAAAAGAAAAACGCAGTAAAGTTTTGAAGACTGCATTTGTTTCTGCCTTTTTTCCTTTTTGAGACCTAGTTGTTTTGTTTGTATTTCTATGTTGGCCCCGTTGCCACTTGTAAAATGAAAACTGAAAATTTGTTCAAGTACGGCGCCCCTTTGTACAACTTGAAAAGTACTCGCGCTCATTCACAGTCCAAACCGCAGAGTGTTGGCAACGCTAATTTGACATCGCTACTGACAACTGGCAATTTGCAAACTCTGACGCAAAACCGCGGATCAGGGTACTCCGATAGGGAGAGTATCTGCAGCGTCAGCAGTGCAGCTGGCCGAGTTAAACGTCGGTCCAGGTAAAATAAATAATTCTTTATCAAATAATGGTACTACTCATCATCTCAGGGGTTCGTTTGGATACTAAAAACGAACGAAAAATTGTACTTGATTTATTTATGTTGTATTATAAATGTTTTATATTTTATATTGATTACACATAAGTTTAATTGAAATGTGTTTTGAATAAAAATATCAATTTAATCGTTTAAATCGTAAGAAAATGTTTAAGATTAAAATTATATTTTAACGGTAATTATTTTTGTAACCTCGGATGTGCTGCCTAAGACTTCATTAAATAATCACACATACACGAATGTTTTAAACGATTCCTAGTCTCTCATTTGTTTTAAATTTGCATGCTCATGTAAATTGTTTTCTTTTATTTTTATAGCCGCTATTGATAGAGTAGAAAGAATGGTATTATAACTATAAATGGTAGAAAGAGATATCTGCGACCCCATAAGCAAGCAGATCAAGTTTTGTTGAGCAAGCGTAATTTTGAATCTAGAGTTACGATTATTAAAATAATAACTACTGTCCTTAGATTCCTGAAAATTTGGTTTCGATCAGATAAAACTTGTTGTTTAAAAAATACTTTCGTATTGAAAACATCGGCAACTAAAAAAGTGCCTTAGTTGATATCGCTAGCTATTTTGACTATAATACTCTATATATGTATTCAAAAAATAGGCCTCGGTATATTTTATTAATTTTGTAATATATTAACCTGGTATATTTTTAGAATAATGAAAACGGGTAGAAACTTTCTTACAGGTTTTAAATTTTGGACTAGTTCGGTTTTAGTAACTGATCAATTTACCAACCCTAACGACGTCGATCAAAATAAAAGAGAAATCAAATATTTTATTGCCAGGATAGCTCACTACGATGTTCTTGTATCCAGCCCTGAAAATAAAATCGAGAGTGTGCTCCAAAACGTTTCTGTTTCTTAAATGTTGCAAGATTATATAGACATTAATACTGACCGAAATTTGTCAGTGTTTCGACTTACATACAATTTTTAAATACTGTTCATCGAACAAACAGGGTACAAACAAGTAAGAACGCTACAGTCGAGCACACTCGACTGAGAAACACGCAACCCATTTTGAATAAAAACAAGTAAGAAAGTTACAGTCGAGTGTGCTCGACTGTGAGATACCCGCTACCCATTTTTAATAAAGGCAAAATATTGCGGTATTATTTTCAAAATATACCGAAAATATTGAAAAATACTAAAAATATACCAAATGGCATGTTTGGTATATCGATACAGCACACCATTCAAAATATACAATAGACAGCACAATGTACCAGATTGTCGGCCAAAGCAACTAAGAGCCCTAGTAAGTAGGCGTTTTTGCCCATACAAAAGTATTTTTTAATAACTTCCACAATTTTTATCTGATCGCAAATTTTCAAATTTTCAGGAATCATAACTACTATAATAATTATAGTATATACCAAAATTCGCAACTCTTGCTTTGAAATGACGCTTGTTATTCGATTTTTTTGATTTGCGGGGGCGGAAGTGGGCGTGGCAAAAATTTGAAAAAAGCTTGATCTGCGTGCAAACATAACAAATGCTATAAAAAAAGATATATGTCTATATCATATAGTCTCTGAGTTCTAGGTGTCATACAGACGGACGGACAGACGGACATGGCTATATCGTCTCAGGTGTTGAAGCTGATCAAGAATATATATACTTTATGGGGTCGGAGATATCTCTTTGTGCCTGTTACGTACATTTCTCTTCTACCCTATGGGTAGCGAGTATAAAAATATGCGAGAGAATCGTACCATGACGCATATACCCTTGGTCATATAATTATGTATGTGTGGGTACACGTAGGAGTCCTCGAATGCTAACAGGGTTAAACATTTGTATTTTGGCCAGCTTGTTGTCTAGACAACCGACGAAGCCCACGCTAGTGTAGTCCGGCATTTGTCACCCCAAAATGAAAAGCCAGCCTCAGTTTAATTTTTTGGTCAACTCGCACACTAGATACATTTTTTTACTGAGCATTTATTGAATACCAATTGTTTAGGATGTGATCTTCAATGCTAGTAAAGTGCTGATCTTTCGCGTATTTCTATTCACAATTTTAGGAACTTCTCGATGAAGTCCTCGAAGGGCATTAGTAAGAAGTCCAAGACCATGGATTATACCAATTATGCGTATAATGAGGCTGTGGGTCGCCTGAAGGTAATGCTGGCGGATAACTCGTATGTAGCTACGCCCAAAGTTGTTGGCAGTGCCTCCTACCTGCGCAATTTCAATGAGGATTCAGGCGATAACTTCTCGGATAATTTATCGGTATATGAAATATTTAACAAAAATAAACTACTCGTATTTACTGAAAGTGCACATTTATTCTCATAGGTTATTGAACGTCCCGTCTTCTCGGACATTTCGAAGTATCTGTCACCCAGCCAGAAGTCGCGGATGAGCACTTATCGTCCGAAGAAGAGCTACACTGCGGGCTATCTCTCCGCTTCGAAGGAGAACCTAGCTAGTGCTCCCTCTACCTTTCCAAGCAACGTGCCAGTGACCACAATGCCCACCGACAGCGTTCAAGCTCCAGTCGAAATCTTTAATTTTATTGAGAAACAAGAGGATTACATAGAGCAATTGGAGAAGGAGTCCAAGTACTGTCGCAACGAGTTGACCAATTTACTCGGTAAGGTCAAGGATGTCATTAATGAGAATGAAAACTTAACAGAAAATGCGCGTAGCGAGTTAGCGGCTCTTGGCAGTGGCACAGCAAAACCATTAGCTCAACAAGTACCGATTACCACTACCAGTCCGTCTTCGGATAGCGATGAGCACTTGATTTATGCCGGTCGCAAGACTCCCAGCACCCCGCGAAAGGCTACTTTGAAAGTACAACCTCCACGTTACGCCAGTGCTCCCAACATTGTCTATGAAGCTCGCATTAGTGAATTGGAAGCCGAATTAATGCAGGCTAACATAGATTTGAAGCGCGTTAAAACCGAAAATGATGAGCTTAAAAGAAAGATAGCTCACACGGATCCGCTCAGCGCTGTTGCCACATTGGGAAGTGTCAACTGTGACACTCATCGAAAGCAGCTGGAGTTACTGCAACAGGACAAATCGACTCTTGAGGAGTCTGTGCGTCAGCTGCAAAGGATGCTCGACGATGCTAAATCGCAGCATCACAACAGTGCCAGCTCCAAGCGCTACATAAGCGATCTCGTGCAAATGGAACGCTCTCAAGCGGAGGTAAGAAAACACATTGAAACAAACTAAAATGTCAATCTGACATAAGCTAGTATATGTGTTTCACATAAATGGACTTTATTTAACTATACTCGTACTTTTATGCATGTATTATTTTTATAACCGGTATCCATATGGTATTATTACATTGTGAATGCAAGAAATATATGTAACAGGCAGAAGGAGTCATCTCCGACCTAATAAAGTATACATATATATTCTTGATCAGCGTCAACAGCCGAGACGATATAGTCATGTCAGTCTTTCCGTATGAACACCAAGATCTTAGAGATTATAAAAAATAGAGATATACACTTGGCCCTCGCTTAACACGGGGGTTACGTTCCTAGAAATCTTCGTGTTAAGCGAAATCGTGTTAAGCGAAACATGGATTCAGTACAAAATAAAGGGCTACGTTCGCAAAATTAAAAATTGGCAGCAAAAAAATTATTTTATTGTTCAAATTTGGTCTGTTTTTGTTAAAGTTTCATACATTTGATCAAAATTAAGCAAAACTTATTCTGCATATGCTTTTAATAAATGAATAACATTCATATTTTCAAAATTAAAAGTTGGTATTCAATTAAAAAAGTTGCTTCATTTAAAAATGTTAAAAAGTAAGAAGATCATATGTTTCTATTCATATTAAATTTGAAATGCATTTGGTGGCATTTATAGTATAAGACAGTTTATTTCAACATGTTTCCTCTATTGGAGGCTCCTTATCAAAAAATCGTGTAAGAACGAGGTTTTTAGCGTGTTAAAAGGGGGTTGGGAGCAAATTTGTAACCGTGTAAGACCGAGTTCGAGCTAAAAGAGTCCGTGTTAAGCCGAGTGTAATTTTTTTCGACAGCACTTGTCAAATTAAATAAGAAACCTTTTTTTTAAAGCTAGAGTTGTGAAATTTGGTACAGACTATAGTATTTATGATCCCTAAAAATTTGGTTGGGAAAAAAATGTAGAAGTTTTTAAGAAATTAGAATATTACCGCTTTCTTTTGCTTTTATTCAAAACGGGTAGCGGGTATCTCACAGTCGAGCACACTCGACTTTAGCTTTTTTACTTGTTACATATGATATTTTAATAGTTCAGTCAGTTTGTCGTAGTAAGCAATTTTATATATATGTATATACATACATACTATATACATACATATATACATACATGCACAGATATTACATATATGGACTATAGACTATAGTTTGTATTTTAGGCTTCAAATTATAACTTATTAATAATCCAATTCATTCTGTCAGTTGGAGGTTAGACATCTTCGGGATGAACTGGATAGACAGCACGAGCGTGTGCGGGAGCTGCAACACGAGATGGCCCGGCGATTGGCGGATGAACGAGCAAGCGCTGAGCGACGGTACAATAGCCAAGTGGATCAGCTGGGCGGGGATCTGAGCAGCCAGTGGGAGCAGGTGGCAAAGCTGCAGATGGATCTGGAGCGTCAGAAACGCTACGAAACCGATCTAAAGCGCGATGTGGCCAATCGTAATTCTCAGATCGAGGAGCTGAACCTGGAGTTGCGCGGCAACCGGACCACATTCCTGGCAGACATGGCACAGGTCAATGCAGAGAAGCAATCGCTAGAACAGGAGATTACTTCGTTGCGTCTGCAGTTGGATCGAGCAGCACGTGAGACCAAAACGGAGGCAGCTCGTCTCAATGCGGAGATTAATTCCTTGCGCCAGCGTTTGGATCGCGGCGATGCTGATCTATTGCATTCGAAGCGAGAGGTTTTGCGCTTGAACGATGAAATTGCAAATTTGGAGAAGGAGGTTCTTAATAGTGAAAATGATTATAAGCACTAATGGCTCTACTAATAATCGAGTTTTGTGTTTCGTATTTTCAGCTCGCTTATGGAGAGCTAAAGAATGAAATACGACCCACCAAAAAGGACTTGGACAAGAGAATTTCCGAAATGCAGGATAAGCATGGTACGTTATGAGCTAACAGCATTTGTTAATTGACTTGAATTTTATTTAAAAATCACACATTAAAAATCGCTTAGTATTTTATAAAGTCTGCACGGAATCACTTTACTTTCACTACTTGCAATCACATTTTAATTACAAAAAGTTTTTCTCACTTCTGTCTTCCACTTTCTATTATTAACTCTGGTTAAGCTATTGAGTTCCATATTGTGCGCATGTTCGAAAAGTGTCCCTTGAATCGATATGAAAATTTTGACATATCCAGAAATGAAATCCAAAAATATTTCATCCGTAATTCGATTTGCTCGAAACGTCAATAGTTTATCCATGAGTTAGTCCTTTTCGTAATGATATTTTCTATTCACACTTCTATTTATTAATAAATCATAAACAATGTCTGTCTGTCTACTTGTTGTAGCGGAAACGGTGAATGAACTCGAAGAAATGATAACATCTCAGAAGCAACTCATGGATAAACTGACGAATGAATGCAAAACGTTAACTGGCAAATTAGAGGATACAACATATAAGCACAAGTACGTTAATTACCCCTTTTGTATTATTTCTCTATCGAAACTTCAGTTGACCTCAGTAACTTAAGGGGGTTTCAATCGAATGACATTCAGAGATTTTTATTCGAACTGTCTTTTATTTTTCTGACCTGATGAAGAATAAAAAAAAAACTTTTTTTATTGAAAAGAACATAACGCAATATGAAATTGATAGCCAAGAGTATTCTGTTAAGTGCATTGCAACACAAACACATTTGGCCCACATGCAGCGCAATTTTATTTATTTTTTTTGAGATTCCACAAACAAAATAATCTCAACCAGAGCTTGATACTGGATTAACACGCTGTACTTCTTCAAACTTCTTTTGTGCTGCCTGCCTGTGTTACTCTGCACTTTCATATCGTTCACGAATTTAGAACCGTGCGATTGTTCGAATACAACAATAACTGCGACGACAACTGCAACGGCAACCACAACTGCAGCCACAACGTCAAAAACAATAAACGCTCCCTCGCTGGTACAACAAGTGCAAGAGACACCACTAAGAGCGACAATGCCAAGCGGAAGCGCAAACGCGTACACTTTGCCACTTAAGTTGGATACTCTGGATGATATTGGGCTTATCGTTGAGACTGATGCTGTTGCAATTGATAATGGTGACGAGATTCTGAGAAACATAATCAAAAGCAATGAGCGTTTGTCGCAGGAATTGGCTAAAATGCCGCCTCTGCCAAAGCTTTCTAGCTATAAGAAATATAAAGCGTTTAACAACGTCTCAATTAGTAAAATGGAGGAAAGAGCAACAGCAACAGCAACACCAACAGCAACAGCAACAACAACAGCCACAGCGATGGCCAACAAGTCTAAATGTTTTTGTCCTAGTTTCATGCGAAATAACACGACCATGACGACATGTACGGGATGCCAGCAATGCAACACCGCAATAGCAGTGAAATGATCGCTTTGTGTAGTGGCAATAGCAAAATCAACAGCAGCAGCAGCAGCAATGTTCATAGTGGAAATTCAACGCGTGCACAATCCTCGCACAGCAAGAGCAAGCATTGCCATGTTCATGTACCCACCACAGACACGCATCACAAACACCAAATGCAACACCAACAATATCGCACTGCACCAGCAACAGGTGCAAATGCATCGACAACCTGCTGTCATTCTTACAAAACGGAGCTGTTGCCTTGCATGCAACAGCATCTGGTTTTAAATCAGACCATCAGCAGTGGCAATATTTGTCAGTCCCCATGTCAAACATCGCAGTTGACGGTGGATGCTGACACAGCAGCACCTGCAACTACAACTGCAACAGCCACAACATCAGGACCATGCAAAGGTCGCAGCAGTAATGCATTGAGTGCTAGTATCAAGCCAAAACATTACTTTGAGCAACTATTGCAACGCGATGGCTGCAATAAGAAGCCTCGTCCTCCGGTCAAAGTCGATGTCAATGTACGTCTGGTGCCCAAACAGTCCAAGCCAAGAGCCTGTGCACTGAATGAAACATTTGTGAAAGAGCTGGATGAAGTGGCACATGCTCTAAATGAGACTTTCGTAAACGACAGTAGCCCAGAATTAGCGGAAATAAATGAGTCGTTGGCGCATTTTGAGGTTGTCGGGGATGATGACCAGGAGCAAATCACGAAACTCTGATTTTGTTAATATCTATCATTAAGAAGATATAAGAAATCTTTTAAAAATTTTTAAAATGTATTGAAAAAATCAGAGATGACAAAATTATATATTTATTAGTTAGAGAAATTAAAACCTATGTTTTTTATTTCGATAATAAAGAAAAAGAAATAACTGTAAATGGAAATTATAACATTGTCTGAATAAAATATATATATTTTTATATATTTATATTTACAAATTCTATGCTTCAATATGCAATAAGCATGGTGTTAGAATCTTATAAATTAAACATCTCCATCTCAATTGCTAATTGCTCTTTGAAAATTAATATAGAGTGCAATGCATTCGAGTATGCTGAATACTTTCTTTTCTATGTTAATCCTCATGTTTTAATTTATGTTATGTTATTTTATTTAAATTTTCTGATTTGTTGTTGATTTTCCCAGTGAAGAAAAGCTACAATTACGCGATACAAATGAACAGTTAATGGCGCGTCTTAGGCAAATTTGGTCCAAATACAAAACTCAAATATTTAACAATGGCAATAGTGTTAATGAGGTCAGTTCTGAGGAGGCAACTGCAAATGACGATCTCATTTTTTCACCTATAATGCACAACTTAGAGATGTTGCAGGTAATTGACAATTGCGAACTTAAATTTTATTAATCGATGGATATTTCTTTTCTTTTTCTCTCTCTATCTCTATCTCTCCCTCTTTCTCTCTCTATCACTATTTTTACTGCTCTTTGCCGTTGTCTTTACTTTGTGTATCTTCTTCAACTATTTATTACATCAGAGAGGAAATATCTGCTTTACAATCGAATCTAGAGTATTTATCTAACCGAATGTTGACCAATGAAGAACATATGAGTAAATTAGATACCACACCACATGATTATACTAGCTTAGGCACAGGCAAAGGTAAATCTTGAACCTCGACCATATCAACAGCTCATGAAGCACTAACACATACATACACTGTCACAGTACAATATTCAATGCATCTAATTGCATCTAATCATTACTCAGGGCCAGTGACAGCGCCAGTAACAATTTCAAACGACTCGGAAGCTGATGAACCGCTGGAGCAACAGCTCAGTTAATCATAAACAAATACAAATACAAATACATATACATTTACATATACTCATACATTTTCTTGCATTGAATTGGCTTGCAACACTAATCAAAATTTTTGTGACTACAGCCGCATACGATTACCAGCCGTCCACATATGGCACAACAATTGAACCCATACAAAGCACCCCACAACTACACAACAACGCTGACGACGACTACAAGCCCAGCAGCTCCTACGGTTACGAAGCCACAACGCCGTCATCGGAACCAACTGCTCCAGTACCAGCAGCACCAGCAGCATCAGCATCAGATATCCTCGGAGTCGCCAGCAATACCAACGGCAACTCAGCTGGTGGATCAACTGCAGCAACGCGCAAGAGCAGCATCAGCAATGGTAACGCCAATCTCTTGCCCGACAGCAGCCACAGTTATGGACTCAACGATAACGATGACGAAAATCTCAAAGACAACCTTGGCATGGGGGAAAAGCAGCAGCAACAGCAGCAGCTGCAACAGGAGCTGGAGCAGCAACGTGAACGACAACGCGAACGTGAACGTGAGGAACGAGATCGAGAGCTACAACAATTGCGTGAGCAGCGAGAGAAACGTGAACGGGAGCGTGAGCGTGAGCAAACAGAGCAGCAGCAGCAGCAAGCTCAGCACAACCGACGCTACAGCAATGCCGCTGAGCAGCAACCCATGCAGCAACCCCAAAAACAACAACAACAACCACAACAACAACCACAACAACAACAGCAGCAGCAACTTAGCGATGCCAGCGTCTCCAATGCCGGCAGTGCCAACCTGGCCGCCTACAACACCGACTATAGTGCCTACGATCAGCAGCAGTACGATGCCAGTGCATACGATCCTAGCGCATATGCACAGCAGCCATACGATGCCCAGCAGTATGGCTACGATGCCAACGCGGCCTATGACTACAGCGGGGCCGATTATGCCCAGACTGGATATCAATATGATGCGACCCCAGAAGCAACCTCAGCCCCTGCCGACCCAACACAGCCGCAGACTCAGCAGCAGGGACAGTATCAGTCAACAGAGAGAGGCGGGTCGGATTACAGGAGATCCTCGCCGCCGACGACGTTGCCGGCAAATGCCACATCCCCAACGTCAGCTGCAGCACCAGCAACAGCTGCGACAACAGCAGTCTCCGGTGCCGGAGCGAGCCGCTCACAACCGCGCTCGAGCAGCGGAGCTGTGGGGCCAACAGCTGCATCTGGAGCACTCGGCGGCAGCAGATCCACTCTGCCACAACAGTCTGCCCCGGCAGCCGCCGCCAAGAAGTAGCTGGAGTCCAGAGTCGACCGATCTCACGCCAATTGATCCGCTGCAGTTAGAGTTCAGTATAAGCAGTCCTAGTCTTATGCGCTCCAGTGACACTTCCAATCCAGAAGAAGATTCCTTTGTTGATTTAAGCGAAACGTTCGTTTTAAATTCAGGTGTCTCCGATGTCAGTTTATCGCCAGCACATACTACAATTATCACCGTGCGACGATCCAGTGCTCCGGCGGTGGTGCAACCAATAAACGAATCCAGCACAACATTAACCACACAGGAACCGCAGAAGGAAGAGCAGGATCATACTGCCCAACGAAACGGTGACCCTTGAGCGTGACTATCGTGCTCTGTAGTTGTAAGCACAAGTTTTTCATTTGCTAGTCCAATTTACTCCACAAAGAAGACTTCCATTATAATTCCACTACATACTCGTATGGTTCGAATTGGTTTTTATAAATAAGCAGTCTTTCATAATGGCATTTGTATTACACCAAATTTAAATGCAATAATACAAATTGAACGATAATTCATTCAACTAATAAAATACGTACTTCCTTTCTGAGAGTTAAGATGGATTTTTAATAATATTTTTAAAATTTACGAGCGGTGTTTTAAAAAACTCGTCTTCTTTTTTCAACAAGTAAGTAAGCAACAGTCGAGTGAGCTCGCTATCCATTTTGAATAACAGCCAAATATTGCATTATTAAATTTAAAATAAACCAAATGAATATACCTAAAAATATACCAAAGACTATTTTAGATATATTGATACAGAACTACATTCAAAATATACCATAGGGTGCAAAAATATACCAAATTGTCAGCTAAAGCAACTGTCCCCTAATATCTGGACATTTTTTATCCGATCGCAGCCAGAGAGGAATCATAAAGTTATTATTGTATGTACCAAAATTCGCGACTCTAGTTATAAAATTACACTTTTTATTCTATTTTTGTCGATTTGCGGGTGCGGCAGTGGGCGTAAGAAAAATTTGAAACCAACTTGATTTGCCTGTAAACATAAAAAGTGCTGTTGATAGAAAATTGTATATCTATTACTATTATGGCAATATCGTCTCGGCTGTTCACCATGATCAACAATATATATATTCTTTAAAGGCTCGGAGATGCTCCTTTCTCCAGATGACACAAAATTATAATACTCTTCTACCCTATGGGTAGCAGGAAGTGTTACAAGAGGAATTTCTATAACATGTTGTTGCTGACCTTAAGAAATCCACCAAGATACCAATAAATAGGAATTATCTATGCTGTGGATATTTATTTTTTATTTCAGCATTAATTGACTCTGAAGCAGGCAAATTTTGGTATTTATTATTTTTATTTAAAGTTCCATGTTAGTTAAATTACATTACTTACAGATAACATGCACACAAACAAATTAACTATAATAATAATAAACATCTTTTGACATTCCAAAAGCAATAAATAACTACCTAAAGTAAATGTTGATCGATTAATCGAGTCTTTATTGCGTGCATAATATTTGCATGTTCAATGTCAAGTGTCAATGCAGAGGTCACAGAATTCTGTAAGTGCTAAAACAATCCATAAACGTAAATGTAAGAACGCATAAAACAGAAGTGAGGGAGACACTAAAACATCAAAAGTCTTAATCCAGTGCAAAGCTGTCAAAAGAACTTAGCCAAACTGTTCGTTGGATCTGACAAGAGGCGGACTGGAGACTGACAGGCCAACAAATTGATAATAACACGCACTTTAGACGTCACAAGTCAGAAATTCAACAAATATACTTAATAACAAATGTACTTTAATAGCCTCCGTATGTATACACCGTTTTAAACAGTCATTGAGAGATAGAGCAATGTAGAACGTTTGATTTACATGTACTAGAGCTATAAGAAGTATTTAGTACAATGGCTCGCAATAGTAATAAACTAAAAAAGCTAAGCACAGGGTATATTCTAGTTGACTAGACCAGTGACACTTGATACCTATGGTATTAAAAAATTGCAATTAAACTATTTTCTGAGTGTGTACTTATCATGAAATTTATGCTCTGCACTCCGTTTATGGAATCGAAACATAAGCGCTTGCTATCAGTCGCTTGCCTTTCCAATTCCACACGTGAGACACAATACTTAGCTTAGCGGAACCTAGTTGAATTTCGCAAGGTTCCTTTTCGGGAGTAACTAAAAAGCAGACCGTGTATAAACTCATCTCCAGTTCCGGCGACGTGCCCACCAAGAAACCACTATACGGCTTTTGTATACCAAAGAATGCAAAACGAAGTGACAATGCGAATTGGTGTTGCTAAAAATAAAATAATATTCATAACTGACGTTGGTGTTAATTTTGGTTTTACGTACTCTCCCCGTATCAGCTCTCTTTATCCAACCTTTGTAGTCCACATGACCCTGTTGCTCCTGCTCTGCAAAGTACAGCCAATTGTGCAAACCAAGAACAGAATTTTCTCGATTTTCTGCTAGGAATATGTGCTCAAAGCTGGAGCTGCCTATAACACCTTTTCCCCGCGAGTATGGTGTGAACCAAAGGTCTTGAAGTAGCTTTAGTTGATCATCATAGTCGTCGCTGACCACATCTAAAAGAAAATATTATAAACACAACGTTATAAAAATAGTTTGAATCGGTCACTTCATTCAAAAATTCAAATGTAGTTTCCGTCAATGAACATTCATCAATCTATATAAAAAATGATTAAACAGCAAATTAATTAATTAGTTAATAAACTCATTCTATAAAAACGGTTTTAATATTTCGATCTGCAACTTCATTTAATTTATCTTTTAATATTTCATCAATTTAATTTGTTATATTTTTGTATGTTTTTGTATATTTATTATGTAAAATATTTAAGAATAATATCACTCTGTGTTGCTTTTATAAAAATGGGTAAGTTGCCAAATATTGTATGAGAAATAAATGAAATAAATTTATTTTCATTATGTAAATTCACATAAATTTTCAGAAAACGCTGCATGACAAATTAAATGTGTTTTAATTTAAGTATGGGGCAGAAAATGTTTGACTTATGCATGCTTCATGTCAGTAGCAAGAAGCTGCAGGGAAGACAGCGGAAGACTGCAAGTTTTACAGAACAATAAAAGCTTATCAAGAAAATACAAACCTCATTATTTTTAACTTTTTATAATAGTTTGTAACTGGCATAATGTTAAATCTACAGACTGTTAAAAAAAAACAACTTGATAACAATAACAATATTTACATACGTGCAAGTATCAAAATATTACTTTTTATCTAATCGTATAATGCTACTATAACAAACACAAAAGCTTCCATCTGTTATCTTAAAAAAATTATGAACTTATCAACAATGGTAAACACAGGAATGTAAACATTGGCAAGTATATTTTAGAAGCTTCTTGCAGGGAATTAAACAATACTTGGGAATCAATGGGTAAATAATAGAAACTGATTGATAAGCTTCTTAACTTTTTTATACGGAGTCATAATTCTGAATATATCGTAAACATAAATAAATCTAAAAATGTAACATACATATGTACTTACTCTTCTTCACTAGGAAGCGCATGGAGAGCTTCATGACTCGGGTATTCATCACACTACGCAAAAAATCCAGTTGCTCTTGCTTATGCTCTTCAGTTATCTGCTCTGGCACGCTGACATCTATTTCGTAGTTGTTAAAGAGGCGTAGCAATAGACTTGTAGTAGAATTGGCATCCCTCGCTAGTAAATCGTTGTGAAGTTCAAAAAGACTAAAAATGTAGAAAAAAAAAAATAGCAAATTAGCAAATAACTTTTATAGGTTTTCATGTTATTATTGTTACACTTACGGTTGTGGTGCGCGATCATCGCGTGCCCCAGAGCTTGTCTTGCCCTGCAAATTTACCTTAAAGAGATATTCGCTGGGGGCCGATTCTTCGGCAAAAAGAGTCCGCGATAAGGCCAGCACATCATCTGGCAGTTTGGGTAGAGGTTTGCTGTGGAAGTACTCTGTAAGTGTAACGTGGAACATTGGCTAAAGTGTCAAAATGGCAGTAAAGGGTCAAAGTCAGCAAAAGTGTACTCACCGTAGAAATGCCAACTCAAAATGCCAATCGTGATCAGCAGGGCAATAATCACAAATCTTTTAAGTTTTTGACATTTCTCGCTGTCACATCTGTTGCTGCTGCTCGTTTGGGGCTGTTGCTGTTGATGCTGCTGTTCTATGTCCATTATTATTATCTAATTGCATTTGTTTTTTCACACTTTGTTTTCTTTCTGTTCGTTGACTGATTTCACTAGATCTGCCGTTTTATCTTGCTAGCCCAACGCCCCAAACCCAACTGTCACAACATCGACTGCTGAGAGTCGGCATACACTCCGGTTCAGCTGTGATCTGACTCTCGCGCTGAATATGACTGAAATTTGGATACTTACATACTGGCTGCATATCTAAGCTGCTTCGCTCATTCGTTGTCTCTCTATGTCTCTCTCACTTTTTCACTCTCACAAGCTGTCTCTCTATTTGATTCAGCACCTTTTGTGAATGTGTTTCTTCGCTCTCGAGGGAGCATCCATCCCTTGCAGCAACCCCAAAATCAACAACAACAACCACAACAACCACAACAACAACAGCAGCAGCAACTTAGCGATGCCAGCGTCTCCAATGCCGGCAGTGCCAACCTGGCCGCCTACAACACCGACTATAGTGCCTACGATCAGCAGCAGTACGATGCCAGTGCATACGATCCTAGCGCATATGCACAGCAGCCATACGATGCCCAGCAGTATGGCTACGATGCCAACGCGGCCTATGACTACAGCGGGGCCGATTATGCCCAGACTGGATATCAATATGATGCGACCCCAGAAGCAACCTCAGCCCCTGCCGACCCAACACAGCCGCAGACTCAGCAGCAGGGACAGTATCAGTCAACAGAGAGAGGCGGGTCGGATTACAGGAGATCCTCGCCGCCGACGACGTTGCCGGCAAATGCCACATCCCCAACGTCAGCTGCAGCACCAGCAACAGCTGCGACAACAGCAGTTTCCGGTGCCGGAGCGAGCCGCTCACAACCGCGCTCGAGCAGCGGAGCTGTGGGGCCAACAGCTGCATCTGGAGCACTCGGCGGCAGCAGATCCACTCTGCCACAACAGTCTGCCCCGGCAGCCGCCGCCAAGAAGTAGCTGGAGTCCAGAGTCGACCGATCTCACGCCAATTGATCCGCTGCAGTTAGAGTTCAGTATAAGCAGTCCTAGTCTTATGCGCTCCAGTGACACTTCCAATCCAGAAGAAGATTCCTTTGTTGATTTAAGCGAAACGTTCGTTTTAAATTCAGGTGTCTCCGATGTCAGTTTATCGCCAGCACATACTACAATTATCACCGTGCGACGATCCAGTGCTCCGGCGGTGGTGCAACCAATAAACGAATCCAGCACAACATTAACCACACAGGAACCGCAGAAGGAAGAGCAGGATCATACTGATACTGCCAACGAAACGGTGACCCTTGAGCGTGACTATCGTGCTCTGTAGTTGTAAGCACAAGTTTTTCATTTGCTAGTCCAATTTACTCCACAAAGAAGACTTCCATTATAATTCCACTACATACTCGTATGGTTCGAATTGGTTTTTTATAAATAAGCAGTCTTTCATAATGGCATTTGTATTACACCAAATTTAAATGCAATAATACAAATTGAACGATAATTCATTCAACTAATAAAATACGTACTTCCTTTCTGAGAGTTAAGATGGATTTTTAATAATATTTTTAAAATTTACGAGCGGTGTTTTAAAAAAACTCGTCTTCTTTTTTTTTATGTATTATTCAACAAGTAAGTAAGCAACAGTCGAGTGAGCTCGCTATCCATTTTGAATAACAGCCAAATATTGCATTATTAAATTTAAAATAAACCAAATGAATATACCTAAAAATATACCAAAGACTATTTTAGATATATTGATACAGAACTACATTCAAAATATACCATAGGGTGCAAAATATACCAAATTGTCAGCTAAAGCAAGTGTCCCCTAATATCTGGACATTTTTTATCCGATCGCAGCCAGAGAGGAATCATAAAGTTATTATTGTATGTACCAAAATTCGCGACTCTAGTTATAAAATTACACTTTTTATTCTATTTTTGTCGATTTGCGGGTGCGGCAGTGGGCGTAGGAAAAATTTGAAAACCAACTTGATTTGCCTGTAAACATAAAAAGTGCTGTTGATAGAAAATTGTATATCTATTACTATTATGGCAATATCGTCTCGGCTGTTCACCATGATCAACAATATATATTCTTTAAAGGCTCGGAGATGTTCCTTTCTCCAGATGACACAAAATTATAATACTCTTCTACCCTATGGGTAGCAGGAAGTGTTACAAGAGGAATTTCTATAACATGTTGTTGCTGACCTTAAGAAATCCACCAAGATACCAATAAATAGGAATTATCTATGCTGTGGATATTTATTTTTTATTTCAGCATTAATTGACTCTGAAGCAGGCAAATTTTGGTATTTATTATTTTTATTTAAAGTTCCATGTTAGTTAAATTACATTACTTACAGATAACATGCACACAAACAAATTAACTATAATAATAATAAACATCTTTTGACATTCCAAAAGCAATAAATAACTACCTAAAGTAAATGTTGATCGATTAATCGAGTCTTTATTGCGTGCATAATATTTGCATGTTCAATGTCAAGTGTCAATGCAGAGGTCACAGAATTCTGTAAGTGCTAAAACAATCCATAAACGTAAATGTAAGAACGCATAAAACAGAAGTGAGGGAGACACTAAAACATCAAAAGTCTTAATCCAGTGCAAAGCTGTCAAAAGAACTTAGCCAAACTGTTCGTTGGATCTGACAAGAGGCGGACTGGAGACTGACAGGCCAACAAATTGATAATAACACGCACTTTAGACGTCACAAGTCAGAAATTCAACAAATATACTTAATAACAAATGTACTTTAATAGCCTCCGTATGTATACACCGTTTTAACAGTCATTGAGAGATAGAGCAATGTAGAACGTTTGATTTACATGTACTAGAGCTATAAGAAGTATTTAGTACAATGGCTCGCAATAGTAATAAACTAAAAAAGCTAAGCACAGGGTATATTCTAGTTGACTAGACCAGTGACACTTGATACCTATGGTATTAAAAAATTGCAATTAAACTATTTTCTGAGTGTGTACTTATCATGAAATTTATGCTCTGCACTCCGTTTATGGAATCGAAACATAAGCGCTTGCTATCAGTCGCTTGCCTTTCCAATTCCACACGTGAGACACAATACTTAGCTTAGCGGAACCTAGTTGAATTTCGCAAGGTTCCTTTTCGGGAGTAACTAAAAAGCAGACCGTGTATAAACTCATCTCCAGTTCCGGCGACGTGCCCACCAAGAAACCACTATACGGCTTTTGTATACCAAAGAATGCAAAACGAAGTGACAATGCGAATTGGTGTTGCTAAAAATAAAATAATATTCATAACTGACGTTGGTGTTAATTTTGGTTTTACGTACTCTCCCCGTATCAGCTCTCTTTATCCAACCTTTGTAGTCCACATGACCCTGTTGCTCCTGCTCTGCAAAGTACAGCCAATTGTGCAAACCAAGAACAGAATTTTCTCGATTTTCTGCTAGGAATATGTGCTCAAAGCTGGAGCTGCCTATAACACCTTTTCCCCGCGAGTATGGTGTGAACCAAAGGTCTTGAAGTAGCTTTAGTTGATCATCATAGTCGTCGCTGACCACATCTAAAAGAAAATATTATAAACACAACGTTATAAAAATAGTTTGAATCGGTCACTTCATTCAAAAATTCAAATGTAGTTTCCGTCAATGAACATTCATCAATCTATATAAAAAATGATTAAACAGCAAATTAATTAATTAGTTAATAAACTCATTCTAGAAATCGGTTTTTAATATTTCGATCTGCAACTTCATTTAATTTATCTTTTAATATTTCATCAATTTAATTTGTTATATTTTTGTATGTTTTTGTATATTTATTATGTAAAATATTTAAGAATAATATCACTCTGTGTTGCTTTTATAAAAATGGGTAAGTTGCCAAATATTGTATGAGAAATAAATGAAATAAATTTATTTTCATTATGTAAATTCACATAAATTTTCAGAAAACGCTGCATGACAAATTAAATGTGTTTTTAATTTAAGTATGGGGCAGAAAATGTTTGACTTATGCATGCTTCATGTCAGTAGCAAGAAGCTGCAGGGAAGACAGCGGAAGACTGCAAGTTTTACAGAACAATAAAAGCTTATCAAGAAAATACAAACCTCATTATTTTTAACTTTTTATAATAGTTTGTAAGTGGCATAATGTTAAATCTACAGACTGTTAAAAAAAAAACAACTTGATAACAATAACAATATTTACATACGTGCAAGTATCAAAATATTACTTTTTATCTAATCGTATAATGCTACTATAACAAACACAAAAGCTTCCATCTGTTATCTTAAAAAAATTATGAACTTATCAACAATGGTAAACACAGGAATGTAAACATTGGCAAGTATATTTTAGAAGCTTCTTGCAGGGAATTAAACAATACTTGGGAATCAATGGGTAAATAATAGAAACTGATTGATAAGCTTCTTAACTTTTTTATACGGAGTCATAATTCTGAATATATCGTAAACATAAATAAATCTAAAAATGTAACATACATATGTACTTACTCTTCTTCACTAGGAAGCGCATGGAGAGCTTCATGACTCGGGTATTCATCACACTACGCAAAAAATCCAGTTGCTCTTGCTTATGCTCTCTTCAGTTATCTGCTCTGGCACGCTGACATCTATTTCGTAGTTGTTAAAGAGGCGTAGCAATAGACTTGTAGTAGAATTGGCATCCCTCGCTAGTAAATCGTTGTGAAGTTCAAAAAGACTAAAAATGTAGAAAAAAAAAATAGCAAATTAGCAAATAACTTTTATAGGTTTTCATGTGATTATTGTTACACTTACGGTTGTGGTGCGCGATCATCGCGTGCCCCAGAGCTTGTCTTGCCCTGCAAATTTACCTTAAAGAGATATTCGCTGGGGGCCGATTCTTCGGCAAAAAGAGTCCGCGATAAGGCCAGCACATCATCTGGCAGTTTGGGTAGAGGTTTGCTGTGGAAGTACTCTGTAAGTGTAACGTGGAACATTGGCTAAAGTGTCAAAATGGCAGTAAAGGGTCAAAGTCAGCAAAAGTGTACTCACCGTAGAAATGCCAACTCAAAATGCCAATCGTGATCAGCAGGGCAATAATCACAAATCTTTTAAGTTTTTGACATTTCTCGCTGTCACATCTGTTGCTGCTGCTCGTTTGGGGCTGTTGCTGTTGATGCTGCTGTTCTATGTCCATTATTATTATCTAATTGCATTTGTTTTTTTACACTTTGTTTTCTTTCTGTTCGTTGACTGATTTCACTAGATCTGCCGTTTTATCTTGCTAGCCCAACGCCCCAAACCCAACTGTCACAACATCGACTGCTGAGAGTCGGCATACACTCCGGTTCAGCTGTGATCTGACTCTCGCGCTGAATATGACTGAAATTTGGATACTTACATACTGGCTGCATATCTAAGCTGCTTCGCTCATTCGTTGTCTCTCTATGTCTCTCTCACTTTTTCACTCTCACAAGCTGTCTCTCTATTTGATTCAGCACCTTATGTGAATGTGTTTCTTCGCTCTCGAGGGAGCATCCATCTGTCACTTTTGTGTTTTGTTCAATCCAGTGCTTTGTGTGGCGCGTGTATACACGAGTAGAAAATATTAAATAAATAAAAAATACTTAATCATTACAAATAAACAAATAACAGCTGGTAAGTTGCTCATAACAGACATAATACTCCGTTGTTTGTGTTTGTCATACAAAATACTTGCGATCCAGTGTCCAGTGTCTAGTATCCAGAATCGTTCGAAGTACTAAACAACTGCTTGCAAACCATAACATAAGCCAAATAAATAATGAAATGATTATCGATGTTAATGTTTAATAACAATTCTTGAATTTCGACTGTTCAACGAAGCAAAGGCAGTGAAATTAACATATTTATTTAGATATCCCAACTAAAGTTATTCATATGCGCATTTTGCATTTGTTTTGCTTATTTTGTTATCTACAATATTTATTTATTATTAGTATTTAGGTCTCGACTGCTTTATAATGACAGACAATTTTGGGAAGAACAATTGGCTCCATAAACCAAAGGAAACGGTGACGTGACGAATGTTTGATGTGCATATAAAAATATTACATAAAATGTTGTTAGAATTCTGAATTTTATTCAAAACAAATTCATAATAGATTCCGTGCATATTAAGTGAATTAGATGAATAATTACGGCTAATAGAAGAATATCTTAGTTGTATTTTCCTATTGCGAATACTCTTCCTAATTATCGTGTTGTGTTTATTTTTTATTTATCACGCAATACTAGACATTTATTCAAAGACAATTGACACAATACACATTAAAGTTTCGCGAAGAGAAGCAGGTATTAAGTCAGCTATATTGAAAACATGCAAAATGTTAAATATAACACAAGAAAGTTTCTCATGACTCCAAAAACATGATTATTAGTTAAACAAACGCTTTGACCTTTCATGCTGATAGTATTTAATTTGAGGTATTGAATACCAAGAACTAGTTTTTAAGTCTACTACATTCATTAATGAATGTATGGAAATGAACCTGTTTGACCCATGGGCCAAACGTTCGTAGAGGTCATAAAACGCAGACGGGCTCACATAAAGTAAACGGGTAAAATCAACTTGTTGTAGCGATTGATTTATTCATTAGACAGAAATTTATTATAGTACTGACAGCCTTAAACTACATATACAGAATAATTTACATTAAATATTAATAAATTAATTAATTAATATTAAATGACTAGATAATCATTTGATTATCCAAAAAGTCTAAGAATAAATAAAGAATGAACATACTCATTATAAGGGATGAGTGTATATTTTGAGTACAGGGTATCTGCTAGTCGGCATTAGTCACAAGTGGGTTATGGTGATGTTTTTCGGGAACATGCAATATAAGCTTGATCTGTTGAAATATTCGATTTGTTTGTATGGCCCTTGCCTTCCAGAAATGAATGGAAATATTGATAGCGAACAAAACTATTTGTTGTTATTATCACATCCCCACTTCGTTTCGGTCGGCAATTCGTTATTTTTTATTTGTGTGTTCGTGCGATTCGGTAATCACTTAAATAATAGGGCTGGTCAGCGATGCTGCTCAGTTTGAATTTTAACGGCGTAGACTACGGTTGTGTTGTCGCGAAAAGTGAGTTCTGGACAGCTCTAATATTGGTCTTGGTTGATTATAAGTATAATGTGTATAAAAAGTAGATAGAATAGAAAACAGAGATATTTTAAATATGTATATAAATCGTATTGTTGTTCTTATCACCAAACTGGATTTGCTTACCTTCGGCTTTAACCGCTGAAATAACATATTACTTTCACAGAAAGCAACGTTGCCATGCTATAGGAGTCAAAGGTGTTAAATTGACAGTAATTGATAGATACGTAATACATAGGTACATATTCTACAATGAAATTCAAAAGTCGCACATATTCGACTTATATGAAAGAGTAAATAAAGTATGATATAGCCAAAAAGATGACAGTTCCGTTTTCAAAATACACGAATATTTTACCTTTTGAATTGTAATATAATAGCAATCGTTTGCTACTGGCGCCAAAGCTCGACTCTAAACTTTTGCAAAACTTTGACTCTCCTAAAAGTTTTTTTCGGTCTACAGGTGGCCTTTCGCCATGTTTGCATTTGTCTTGGCTCTGAAACACGTGGTCTCAGGTGCAAGTATTTATTGGCTTACCTATAATTTAGATATCATAAATATGCGCCTTACATATTAAATTGGCAACAAATATATTTGTGTAGTGTCTAATCAGACACTGTCACCCCCCTCAGCGACGCCACTGTGCTCGCGCTCTCACCACAAGTGCTTGCTCGACTCTTGCACAACGCTTGCACGCTTTTTGGCGCGCACACAACAACAACCATTTGCACGGTGCAAATCTGTACTTGCCGGCTGAGTGTGTTCTCTCTGCTTGCTTTCGCAGGAAACGAATCATTCAGTTTGCGCTCAGACCTCAGGTCTGGTCTGGTCTGGTCTGGTCTCTGGCCTCAGTGTTTGAATCGAACGCAACGCGTGCGGTTGGTTTGCTGCAAACGGTGACGAATTTGTCGACGACAACTACGGAATCTATCGAGCTGAGAATAAACAATAAGAAAATAAACAAATTCATATAAAAAAAAACACAATAAAAGGAAGTAGAGAAAGAATATTTATCTTGAGGCGCGTTACGCTAAAGAAAACGAGAGAACGCTTACTCGTTTGCGGAATTATGAAAGAATTGGGTGAATAATATCAATTCATAACATACAATAAGCAATAGTTTAGTGAATTCCTTTCAAAATGCCGCGCTCGTTCAACAGGCTACAGCTGATTTAAAATGCCCGTGTGCTTTTTGTTTTTGGTGTTTTCGCTATGGTTGCTGCTCTTGTTTTTTTGCACCGCTGCCAAAAGCCACATAAAAGTGTAGAAAAGCATGCTTTAAATTTATGGATTTCTCGGATGTCCTTGCAAACAAGTGTCGTTCGAATGTTGTTGTTGTTATTACCGTTAATGTTTCCGATGAGCATATGCCTCTGCATGAATATGCGAGTATGTGTGTTTGTGTGTACTTGGTGTAGTGTGCAAATCAAGCAATCAAGCTTTAAGTTTAGACTTGGATGATTTTTATTCGAAGACCGCATTTTATTCATCCTTCCCAACTTTTATATAGCCCCAAAAACCCAAAAATCGAAACTTAATTTTAAAATTTAGTTTCTATTGCTATATTTTATTAAAATTATAATAAAATATATTCCTTTTCAACTCTCATTGATTTGAATATTTGTAAAGTTCCAAAAAATTCTTATGCATTTTAGTAATTATTAAAGTAATTTGTAAAATTTGTTTAAATATTGAATGATTTTAAGTATCATATTGGTTGAGTAAATAGTACGTTTAAATACTTGCCTTTTATTAATCTGAAAGACGAAAATTATAATATCAAATAATCATACACACTATATTCATACATATTGGGAAAGTATGTGAGAGTACTTTAGCAACACCTCACAGATTGGCTGGCATTAATGTGGCTAGAAAAGTGGCAGGAGGCAAATAGCTGCAGCTGTGGCTGTCAGGCCTGCTGCCAGTCGACTGCGTCTCGTTGTCTAGTAGCTGTCCATCAAGTTGCCTTGATTTAATTTAATTAAGCGCTCAATTTCCTTTCGGGCGATACACAAGCACACATAGACAAGTATACGCATGTCAACCGAGTCAACGCTTGATTTGTTTTTGCCTTTTTACTCTTAACTGCAACACACACACAACAGAGAGGTATATATGGATTTGTACATACACATGTACGTATATCTGTGCTCGTATACTAAAGCACAGGCCTGTAACTACATCAACTACAAAAGCCACAGGACATTCTGCCATGAAGAATATTGTGTCTGCCTGTATGTACGTTCATACATCGTTAGTTGCTGTTGTTGTTGTTGTGGCTGATGACGACGGTTGCCTCAACGTTTGCACCCCGAAAGGGGCAACGAGGCACAAGGTTACCGAGAGATGGCAAATTTGAAATACCCTACTCCATATTCAGTTGATATTAGCGGGTGTATTGTGGATATAATAGAATCGAATTCACCATCCTTAAATATCTCATGGAATTTTGGGACTAATAATGATCAGTTTCCCTTGCATGATTTTACTGCAACATACTGCAAGATACAGGGTATATGGAAGTCGAAATCTTTTCAGTATCAACATTCGTACTTGGTAAACTCGTACAATAGATTGTCTTACCCCAGTCAACCCGCCCGAAACAGCAACAATAACATGGCGGCCACCTGCTGCGGCTGCACTTGAGTTCTTTTTCACGTTATGCTATCTGTTTGTTATTTTTTCCCTACCATCTTCCTCTCGTTCATTCTATCTCTGTCTTCCTGTTTGAGGGTGTATGTAAGCGAGTATATGTGTGTTATTGCCTGCGGTTAGTCTGTCATCTTGTAAATTTTTAATAAACTTTCAGTTTACTTTTCCCTGTTTGTTGTTGGCGTTTTGCATTTTTCTTTTTGGCTTTTTCTTTCCTGCTATTGTTGTTGTTATTCTAGATACTGTTGCTGTTTTTGCCTAAGTGCCTTCACCATTAAATCAAAAACAAGATTGTAAAATTCGTATCGCTATGCAAAGCTTCTTTGTAATTATCATTCACTTATTATTCAAAAAAGTCCCGACAAATTTTCCTCATAAATATTAATTTTCTTACTTATGTAAATGAAATTATGATTTATATTTAGATTAAAATAAGATCACCTTCAAATATTTTTTCGCAAGCAACAGCCTTCGTTTAATCTTCAGCTAAATTTGCTTGCAATCTTATATTTCGTTTCACTTAAAATGTTTAAATGGATAGAAAAATTTCATGGGCTTGTTCATATTTCCGCTTTGCAGATGAGTAAGAGTTGCTCATTTCGCTCTCTCTCTCTCTCTCTCTCTCTCTCTCTCTCTGTTACTCGCTATTATTCTTGCGGAGAATATAAATTAAATATGAGCTGCACAACTACGGGAGCGGATTGCAAGAATTACGATTACTACTGGATGAAGCAGAGAGACAGACATAATCAGATTACAGTTGATATGGGCTTATCTACGAAACTTTGATGTATTCATTGAACTTTGAAAACTTCCTCATTAATATATTATTATTATTTTTGTTACATGTTTTTGAAATGTTCGACTCGCAAGGGACACACAATCGTAATCAATTGTCTCTACGAAGAATATATTATTAGGAAAATTTAAATGTTGATCGTAGAGATTATACATGTAATAGTATTTGCTATTTTTGCACAAAATGTAGTGTTTTAATATTATCAAAAGAAAGAATTTAGAATAATAATTTAAGTATTAACTCTGTAATAATACAGAACACATTTTGTTTAGTCTATTTTGTTTCGTTCCTTATATTAATTATTATCTTAAAAGTAAAATTTGATATTATTCATCGTTTATTGAAAGCTAAATAAGGTAAAAATGCAAGATAATACTACAAGAAGTTCACTGAGAATTTATTTTATTCTATTTCTGTTATAATTATTTAAATAGTTTCACACTTAACATACAAAAAAATGATATAAAGGTATTAAGATTATGCTGTAAGATTCGATTGAATATTAGGAGGATCATGTTGATTACAATCTGCATATGGTTGCTATTTTATACATTAATATAATATTATCATGATGATGGTGTGCCCATACTTACGCAACCCACGGTTGTGCTGATGCCCGGTATTGTTGTTTTGATTTTCAATTGTTATCAACGTTGTTCTCTAGCGCTCTCATTGTTTGTCGGGCCCAATAACAACGCGAATAGCAACTGACAATTGCAGTGTAAAACTGTCAATCTTAATTATCTACGAGGGAATGACAGATAGGAAATCAGAGTAAACGACAGATGAAGAGAGAAAGAGAGTGAATTTCTATTAATGTTAATCTCTCTTAAATGATATATTTTCCAGCTTAAGACCTAACAACGAAGCTAAATATTGAAGAGCAGCAAAGCAGCAGAAACATTCGAGTATTCCAGCCGCAAACATGAACAGTGATGAGGTTCAAATAATCAAGAAGACATGGGAGATTCCCGTGGCGACACCAACAGACTCTGGGGCTGCTATACTCGCATTGTTTTTCAATCGCTATCCGTCCAACTTGGAGAAATTTCCATTCCGTGATGTGCCACCGGCCGAATTAAGCGTGAGTTCTTTTCGAAATAACTTCTAAATAGTTACCACATCTAACACAATAAATTTTGAATTGCAGACTAATTCACGCTTTAGGGCGCATGCCGGACGCATCATTCGCGTTTTCGATGAGTCCATTCAGGTGCTTGGACAGGATGGTGACCTGGAGAAGCTGGATGAGATATGGACTAAGATTGCTACCAGCCACATACCACGCAAAATCTCCAAAGAGTCTTATAACGTAAGCCATTTGAGAATTGCATTAAAAAAACAAATTGGTATTTCATTGCACTTTATAAATAGCAACTGAAAGAGGTAATTCTGGAAGTGCTTACGGCTGCATGCAGTCTTAGTGAGAGTCAAGCACAAGCGTGGGCTAAACTGGTGGATCATGTCTACGATATCATCTTCAAGGCCATTAATGATGATGGAGATGCCATCTGAAGTGACGCCATCTGAGATGGGGACTGGGGTGACAGAAAATAGCTCATAATGCAAGACACGGCTTACGTAGTTTTAAGTAAACAATTAATAATAAATGTTAGCTATTTTCATTTTGTATTTGTGAGTAAAAGTCCACACGCAATGATACAAACACAAATACATGAAATCTCACATACACTCAATACACTAACACAGTTGCACATTGCTCTGTAAAGCTTTAACCCATTGTCAGCCTTAAGCAATAAATAATAAAAAATAAAAAATAAAAACTCGCTTATAACCGTATAAAAAATACCATGTGAGGTATTCTCAAATTGTCCTTATGACACAATTATCTATTAATGTAAGTATACAACTTAATATTCGTGGTTATAAGTCATTGAATTTTATTGTTTAGTTACTTTATTGAGGCATCACCAGCCCAAGAATGTATATATATTCTTGATCTGCATCAACAGTCGAAACAACATATCCATGTCTGTCTGTCCCTCTATTTGTAGAATCCATAGATCTTTTAGACTAAAATAGATAGAACTCCACCTTTCCGACAGCACTTGTTATTATTGTACGCAGAGTAGTAAGTGTTTTGAGCTGTCATGATTCCCGAAAATTTGGTTATGATCAGATAGGAATTGTGGAAAATACGCCAGCTGCAGACGGTTATTGGTCGTTTTGGTTGAAAATTTGGTATATTTTGTACTCTATAATACAGTATGTAGTATATAGATATACCAAATATCACCTTTGGTATATTATAGTACTTTTCTTGTATATTAATTCGTTATATTTTAAGAATAATACCGCACTGTTTTATACATTTGATTTCTTACTTGTTCATTTTCAATAAAGAGTGTTATTAGACTTACACATTTCTAAGAATAATAAAAAATAAGTATAACTATTATATTCATTTAAATGAATCGTAATTATTCTCGAACACATCTCGTTGAAGGCTTGTGTAAGTGCATATTCCCATTAAGAACATTTAAATGCACGTTATGAATAAGTGTCAGTCACACTCGAAAGCCATTTCCTGTCACTTTACAAAACAGACATTACCAACCAACCAAATGCATGAAAAGGCTTGCAGCACACACACCAGATAAGCGTAGGACTTTCTGCTAAGCAAATGATACTAAGAAATAATCATCAGATTTTCTATTCAGGGATTTCATGGGTTGTGCATTCTTGGCAATATTTAAGCGCGGAAGCAATGTTGAAATAATTTCGTTAGACGCACAACAGAGCTCACACTCCATATTTATTTTATTATTGTTCTTCTTATTATTGTTTCAAATAAAAGTGAGCATATTAATAATTATTTTTTGATGAATTTCTAAACATAGAAAATAACATTTTTTGCGCCGTGATTAAAAGTTCGCAGAAGCAGATCACTAATAGTCAAGTCAGCACTGGGTAACGTATTGAACTTTAATTACTGCGTATACATTCGGAGTCGTATTTCGAATAAAAATTTATACTCAGTATTGTCTGGTTGTCACGTCAAGTACAAATTTCCGAAGCGTAGGGAAATTTGAATTTCCCTCTGGCAGACATCGTGCATGACACTGATTAGGCAAAAAGAAGGGATAATGTGCAATGGTGTCCTGTGTGTTATAGTGCTCGTCTGAAAACTTTCCTTTGTGGTAGTTAAAGTTGTACTTGTCTATTCTATGTCTCGAAGATTACGCTGTTCAACTGAGAGATATTGTCGAACACTTGCTCTTCAAATTTTTATCAACAGGCTCGCTGAATATATACTAGAAGTAGAAATATTTTATCAATTGATATCAGGCTTTCATTTTATTGAAAGTAGTTCACAAATATATACACAAATAATTGTCTTTTTCTCCACATATGTATAAAGTAATTCATTCAATTTAAAAATAGTAAATATTTTGTAGTTGCTTGAGGACGTATGGCATGAAACAATCATATAAAATAATTTTACATTAAAGACGGAAAATTTAAAGATATGTTATCATATATGTACATGTATATGTATATACCAATGACATACAGATAACAGAGACCTAACAGCGGCAATGCTAAATTATCAACAGAATTCTTATAACCAGCTGGCTGGCTGTTACCAGTTATCGGAGTGCTTTCTTATCACTAACATGGGCAATTGGTGAGTTCTTTGCGTTGGTGAAATGCGCACTTTTCTTGGTTGGTAAAAGTGTCGCGAAGCTTTTCTATACTTGGACAATAATAGTCGAAAAATAAGAGTTTAACGGAAAGCCCGCGTTTCGGGTCATTACCGCGACGCAACATTCGTCGAAGTCGCTTGTCAGTTATATATTGTATTGAATGCGCGCATATTAGTTTTTGGCTTCTGTTTTATGCACTCTCGAAGAGCCGTAATACGTTTATTTAATCATCAATATAGTTTGACTAGAAAACATTGTATAACACATTCTCAACTTAAGAACCCACACAAATTTTTCACTCCCACAACATTGGATTTGCAAAGAGGTAAGCTTGCGACTAAAATTCGAATATTTCACAAAAATGTCGAGAGTTGTCTTATGCCAAAAGACTTTGCACTGCATTGAATTTCACTGCACCCCTTTGCCGGGTCATTGCGTTGATTTGAAAAATTCTATGCTTTCACAGCAAAGGACGGACTTTCATTGATTGATGCAAACTGTGGCGAGATAACATGTTTAAGCGACATCTTCTTTGATAAAATTTAATATCGTCATGGTTATGGTTCTCTCGTGTATCAATACCAACATCTCCAGTGAAATGCATTTCATTATCAAGCATTCTCCTTTATCTAGCTAGTTGTATGAAAAGCATGTTTTGAGGAATGTTATGTCAATGCTAAACTTGGGGTCAACTTTATCTGTGAAAAGTCTTTTGTGGAGATAATTTGTGAACTTAATATTTCCAATTGCATTCACTAAGAAATGTATAATAAGTGAATTGCTATAACACTAAATAAAAATACTTGTTTTCTATATACCATATATTCTCTTGTCTTTTACGAATGACATTAATTACATTACATTACTGACAATTGCAGTGTAAAACTGTCAATCTTAATTATCTACGAGGGAATGACAGATAGGAAATCAGAGTAAACGACAGATGAAGAGAGAAAGAGAGTGAATTTCTATTAATGTTAATCTCTCTTAAATGATATATTTTCCAGCTTAAGACCTAACAACGAAGCTAAATATATTGAAGAGCAGCAAAGCAGCAGAAACATTCGAGTATTCCAGCCGCAAACATGAACAGTGATGAGGTTCAAATAATCAAGAAGACATGGGAGATTCCCGTGGCGACACCAACAGACTCTGGGGCTGCTATACTCGCATTGTTTTTCAATCGCTATCCGTCCAACTTGGAGAAATTTCCATTCCGTGATGTGCCACCGGCCGAATTAAGCGTGAGTTCTTTTCGAAATAACTTCTAAATAGTTACCACATCTAACACAATAAATTTTGAATTGCAGACTAATTCACGCTTTAGGGCGCATGCCGGACGCATCATTCGCGTTTTCGATGAGTCCATTCAGGTGCTTGGACAGGATGGTGACCTGGAGAAGCTGGATGAGATATGGACTAAGATTGCTACCAGCCACATACCACGCAAAATCTCCAAAGAGTCTTATAACGTAAGCCATTTGAGAATTGCATTAAAAAACAAATTGGTATTTCATTGCACTTTATAAATAGCAACTGAAAGAGGTAATTCTGGAAGTGCTTACGGCTGCATGCAGTCTTAGTGAGAGTCAAGCACAAGCGTGGGCTAAACTGGTGGATCATGTCTACGATATCATCTTCAAGGCCATTAATGATGATGGAGATGCCATCTGAAGTGACGCCATCTGAGATGGGGACTGGGGTGACAGAAAATAGCTCATAATGCAAGACACGGCTTACGTAGTTTTAAGTAAACAATTAATAATAAATGTTAGCTATTTTCATTTTGTATTTGTGAGTAAAAGTCCACACGCAATGATACAAACACAAATACATGAAATCTCACATACACTCAATACACTAACACAGTTGCACATTGCTCTGTAAAGCTTTAACCCATTGTCAGCCTTAAGCAATAAATAATAAAAAATAAAATAAAAAACTCGCTTATAACCGTATAAAAAATACCATGTGAGGTATTCTCAAATTGTCCTTATGACACAATTATCTATTAATGTAAGTATACAACTTAATATTCGTGGTTATAAGTCATTGAATTTTATTGTTTAGTTACTTTATTGAGGCATCACCAGCCCAAGAATGTATATATATTCTTGATCTGCATCAACAGTCGAAACAACATATCCATGTCTGTCTGTCCCTCTATTTGTAGAATCCATAGATCTTTTAGACTAAAATAGATAGAACTCCACCTTTCCGACAGCACTTGTTATTATTGTACGCAGAGTAGTAAGTGTTTTGAGCTGTCATGATTCCCGAAAATTTGGTTATGATCAGATAGGAATTGTGGAAAATACGCCAGCTGCAGACGGTTATTGGTCGTTTTGGTTGAAAATTTGGTATATTTTGTACTCTATAATACAGTATGTAGTATATAGATATACCAAATATCACCTTTGGTATATTATAGTACTTTTCTTGTATATTAATTCGTTATATTTTAAGAATAATACCGCACTGTTTTATACATTTGATTTCTTACTTGTTCATTTTCAATAAAGAGTGTTATTAGACTTACACATTTCTAAGAATAATAAAAAAATAAGTATAACTATTATATTCATTTAAATGAATCGTAATTATTCTCGAACACATCTCGTTGAAGGCTTGTGTAAGTGCATATTCCCATTAAGAACATTTAAATGCACGTTATGAATAAGTGTCAGTCACACTCGAAAGCCATTTCCTGTCACTTTACAAAACAGACATTACCAACCAACCAAATGCATGAAAAGGCTTGCAGCACACACACCAGATAAGCGTAGGACTTTCTGCTAAGCAAATGATACTAAGAAATAATCATCAGATTTTCTATTCAGGGATTTCATGGGTTGTGCATTCTTGGCAATATTTAAGCGCGGAAGCAATGTTGAAATAATTTCGTTAGACGCACAACAGAGCTCACACTCCATATTTATTTTATTATTGTTCTTCTTATTATTGTTTCAAATAAAAGTGAGCATATTAATAATTATTTTTTGATGAATTTCTAAACATAGAAAATAACATTTTTTGCGCCCGTGATTAAAAGTTCGCAGAAGCAGATCACTAATAGTCAAGTCAGCACTGGTAACGTATTGAACTTTAATTACTGCGTATACATTCGGAGTCGTATTTCGAATAAAAATTTATACTCAGTATTGTCTGGTTGTCACGTCAAGTACAAATTTCCGAAGCGTAGGGAAATTTGAATTTCCCTCTGGCAGACATCGTGCATGACACTGATTAGGCAAAAAGAAGGGATAATGTGCAATGGTGTCCTGTGTGTTATAGTGCTCGTCTGAAAACTTTCCTTTGTGGTAGTTAAAGTTGTACTTGTCTATTCTATGTCTCGAAGATTACGCTGTTCAACTGAGAGATATTGTCGAACACTTGCTCTTCAAATTTTTATCAACAGGCTCGCTGAATATATACTAGAAGTAGAAATATTTTATCAATTGATATCAGGCTTTCATTTTATTGAAAAGTAGTTCACAAATATATACACAAATAATTGTCTTTTTCTCCACATATGTATAAAGTAATTCATTCAATTTAAAAATAGTAAATATTTTGTAGTTGCTTGAGGACGTATGGCATGAAACAATCATATAAAATAATTTTACATTAAAGACGGAAAATTTAAAGATATGTTATCATATATGTACATGTATATGTATATACCAATGACATACAGATAACAGAGACCTAACAGCGGCAATGCTAAATTATCAACAGAATTCTTATAACCAGCTGGCTGGCTGTTACCAGTTATCGGAGTGCTTTCTTATCACTAACATGGGCAATTGGTGAGTTCTTTGCGTTGGTGAAATGCGCACTTTTCTTGGTTGGTAAAAGTGTCGCGAAGCTTTTCTATACTTGGACAATAATAGTCGAAAAATAAGAGTTTAACGGAAAGCCCGCGTTTCGGGTCATTACCGCGACGCAACATTCGTCGAAGTCGCTTGTCAGTTATATATTGTATTGAATGCGCGCATATTAGTTTTTGGCTTCTGTTTTATGCACTCTCGAAGAGCCGTAATACGTTTATTTAATCATCAATATAGTTTGACTAGAGTAATAACATTGTATAACACATTCTCAACTTAAGAACCCACACAAATTTTTCACTCCCACAACATTGGATTTGCAAAGAGGTAAGCTTGCGACTAAAATTCGAATATTTCACAAAAATGTCGAGAGTTGTCTTATGCCAAAAGACTTTGCACTGCATTGAATTTCACTGCACCCCTTTGCCGGGCCATTGCGTTGATTTGAAAAATTCTATGCTTTCACAGCAAAGGACGGACTTTCATTGATTGATGCAAACTGTGGCGAGATAACATGTTTAAGCGACATCTTCTTTGATAAAATTTAATATCGTCATGGTTATGGTTCTCTCGTTTATCAATACCAACATCTCCAGTGAAATGCATTTCATTATCAAGCATTCTCCTTTATCTAGCTAGTTGTATGAAAAGCATGTTTTGAGGAATGTTATGTCAATGCTAAACTTGGGGTCAACTTTATCTGTGAAAAGTCTTTTGTGGAGATAATTTGTGAACTTAATATTTCCAATTGCATTCACTAAGAAATGTAAAAAAAGTGAGTTGCTATAACACTAAATAAAAATACTTGTTTTCTATATACCATATATTCTCTTGTCTTTTACGAATGACATTAATTACATTCTGCGGAACAGTATTCTCCCAGCAGTTTGATAATTTCGGGATCAACTTTTTAAACTCTTGAACGGGTTCACTGCCAACTGCTGCTGTTTGTTCATAGTGTCGCTCTGAGTTATCGTTGACTTTTTATGCGTAACTGCTTAACATTAATTTTAAAACTCGGTTTGCCCGGCAAATGAGATGTGACATCTAGCAACCCACTGAAGTATGCAGCATTACTCAAACACTTAACGTGCTCTCTCTCCCCATCGCTCACTCTTTCTCTATTTCTTTCTCCCTCTATCTATCACTCTCTCTCTCTCCGAATTTCCTTCGCTGTTTCATTGTGCGTAAGCGATATATTGTAATGCATTTTAGAATGTTTGTTTATCGTACTTTCAGCTTCTGTTCTTGGCATCATAATAAATGATTAAAGTTTTTGTTTTTGCCACTAGCATACTAATTCATTGACACGCCTTCACTGCAAACAAATAAATATCTACAAGTATATACATGCGAGCTTAGATATTTGTTTGCATTCAATATTTTAGTTGTCTAAAAGTGGCTGGGTTAATAAAGGTAGAAGCTTGCATGTAGAAAAAAACATTGGCAATGTAAATATAAATATTTTCAGAGTTAAGCCAATGGAAATTTTTTGGGAGCTGAGTATCTATTAGTAGAAATTGATCCTGTTAATTCACAGATGGGTATGTCATTAAAACCTGAGCAATATTTAAATGCATTCACCTTCAGATAGATAATGGCCTTGACGACTTATTGTATTTCGCTTAAAGCTCAGTAATTGTTGCGGTCAGTTGCACACAACAGCAGGACATCGATTTGTTTACATTGATTTTGAAATGCATTCAAGGTAATTCGCGCAATATGAATTAAATGAAGCCATAAGCGAATTGCAATTGACGATAAAATGAGGTAGAGTCCGTGGACCATTTCCCTAATGAACCAACAAGTTTTCCTGTTTCTGAGTCGATAATTTGATATTGCAATATGTATTCTTCAATACAGTAAATATACGTACATGTTCACAACTATCTTCTGCAGATAATAATCTTTCGATACAAAACACTGAATTCAAACTTATGACTATGAAAAATTGTAAACAAAACTTTCATTGCATCTAAATATACCATTATTCGCACATCTTTTCTCGAATTGCTTTTAAATTGCAATTCTCTGCATGGGAACAAATTCTTCTTTCGAAAAATTAAATTGGTATTTTTGTAGTTTATTTTTGTATTCTATTTTATACCAGGATTTTTTGCCAATATGTTATATTCCAAAAGAACCTTGGAAGTAAATTTAAGTGTTTGTGTGTAAAGGGTTTTGTGAAATATGAATAAGCAACTTATAAGAGGCTCTATATTTAAACAATCTTATTTTTTGCATGTATTAAAAATACATAAATAATATACATATGAAACACTAGCTGTGGCAAAGTGGTAATTTATAAATTGTGTGTATGATGAATGGAAATTTAAGTTTCATGCAAATTATTGGATTTAAAAACAATTTGTTATATGGAAATCATATGCTTAGTGTGACTGTGATTTATATAAGATGTAGAAATGTTTTAACTTGTGCGTTGAGCCATCATAGCTTGATATCTATTATATGAGTTTACCCATATGCATTCGCACAAAATGTGGACTTTTTATAATCTTATCAGCCGACATGGTTCATTGATTGCAAACTAAAAATAAACAAATGCTTAAAAATAGGTAAAAATAAAACGTAGACGTCTTTCAACTTGTGTCCATTACCTCAAATGATTGTTTGATCTATGAGCCAGAAGTGAAGTGAGTATTAAATTTGTCTAATTACTAGAGCTACTAATCGGTTTAATGTTCGCCATCAAGTAGACGAATACATAAAAATGAAATCAATGTTTAAACCTACTTATCATAGTATCTGTTAATGTGTCGCAGATCATTTAATAAATCCCATGATTTTATGCTAGTTTATAGACAAAATGAAAATACATAAATACAACTTGTTTGGCATATTCATAAGCCTAAGGTTTATTGAATCGCACTACACCTAAAAGCCAATTCCCAATTGTCATAGTTCGTAATTGTTTGGTATTACGAGAACAAGTTGAGTGCTTGATAAAAAAAACAACATACTATGAGTAAGTATAATAAAGCACCGTAAATACGAGAGCAGCACGAGGTTAAATGCATTCCACTTTGTATATAGATATGTGAATAAGTATTCATATAAATATACATATAATATTTGCCATAAATATAGCAAGCCACCGAACAAATTGTGCACATGTGTCCAGGTGTCTGAGTACCAGCTTTTGGTTGGTGGGCTTATGACAAGGCTGGCATAAGTGGCAGACCACATTGGTTAGTGTGTATACGATTGTATGTACGTATGTACATATGTATGCATGTATGAATGTAGTATATTTCTATTGTGTGTACTCATACAGCCATGAGTAAACATGATTGATTCGACTAGGTTGCAATTCGTAGTCGCAAGCAAAGTGGCCTGAGTGGGTTCTGTCACCTCCGCCGATCTTAATCAATCAGCAGTTATTTAATTTTGTTAACGGCCTAAAAATAAATTGACGCTTGCCAACAGATAAGAGTTTCGATGTACCACCCAATTTGTTATTGATTTATTTGATTCTAATTTTCCAATTTTTTAATGAGACTACCTCGACGTACTATTTATAGCTCTTGCTATGTCCCACGGGTACAAAGTGTACTCAAGATAGAGAAAATACACACATATGTATATATATCGAGAAATATATCTATTTCAATTATTTTTATTATCTATTTGATTTAAAACAAAAGTCAAATTAAATTACATTTTTCGAAAATTATTTATACATATTTTTATTTTTTATATCTGCGAGAATCATTGGGTATCACCAAGTTAAATACAGATATATTTTAAACTTTTTCATACTGCGAATTTTAAATGCAAATATCACGCTTCCAAATGATTGATGTTGGTTTCCATACACTCAAGCTCATGTTTGCCATGTCAGTGTGAAGGGTTCTCAATCGCTCAATAATTGTTGTGATATGAATGAAGCACATGACCCAAACCAGTTTTGATATATGGTATCATTGACATTTCGGTTTTTAGATTGCAATAACTTCTTTCATCGTTATTTGCACTGTCAAATGCTTGTGATGTATTCTTATTAATTACTATTAGCTGTGGCAGTTCGGTTGGATCCATCTAGTGTTGCCTTCGTCTGGCTATGGCGCCTGAATTCACATCTGATTCTGATAAGCAAGCTTACCCAATACCTATTTCAATAGCATAGTTTTGTTTGCGCTTCCTCAAAGTTTCTTTTTCGGCTAGCATTTCAGAGTAAATTTCACATTTCATGTTCAAAATATTGCAGCACTCAGTTCCAGCCACTAAGAGACAAGTGACTATAATACTCGAACTCGTAAATGCAATCTATAATTTTATCAACGTTTATGATAATAATAGGGCATGGTGGATTCCCCATCAGAATACCCTATGTTAGAGTTTTTGAAAGAGTCTTGAACCCTTAATCTGTATATTACATTGAATTTATTCGACAATTGACACCAATGGTGCATTTCAAGAATTAACCGAGGGTAATCCCCTCAAGACACACATGTCATACGCACATGTCATACATACGGTTTTGAAGACTGTTGGTGCTGTGATAAGATTAGAAATTAGTGTTACCAATTATATATAAACAAAATTGGAAGATTTATCAACTATTAAACTTTTATTTATAAATAGGTCTAAAGCATTTTAACAAAAACCATCTTGCCAAATCCACAGTGATGTGTGACAGAAGACAGAGTATCTAAGAGCTTAGCATTTTTTTTATACTTTATGCGTTAACCATAAAAGTTTATTATACATTTTTGTCTGCAGTAAATGTATGTGACAGACAGAAGGAAGCATCTTGAACCGCACAAAGTGTATATATTCCTGATCAGCGTCAACAGCCGAGACGATATAGCCTTTTCTGTCCGTCCGTCTGTATGAACACCTAAATCTAAGAGACTATTAGAGAAAGATTGAACAACATTTCCGCCCCGCGTTAAAGAAAAGAATGCATTCGATTTTGATGAAAAGCATTTGATTCCAGTGTCGCCTTATCAATTAATTGGTTTATTGCATGTAAACAATTCTTGTGAAATTTGTCTAAACAATTTGCTTTCTATTATCGCTAAATTCACGCTTCCAGTTATTGCAATGGAGCAAAACAAAATATTTTTGCTGCTATTGGTTTTGAATGTATGAATCATTGATCACATTAATAGAGAGCCATTAAATTCTTTACGTCACCAAAATAATAAATATAACACACCAATTATGAAAGTTCATATATGTGCCAATATACACATTCACCAATGTTTGGCGTCAAAGTATCCAAAATTATGGGCTATTATAAATGGTAATTAAAGTGGTTCCCGATAATAAAAGTACCAAACGTTTAGTTTATGGAACTATTTCTTTGTATTATGATTATTTATTCAGACGTAAAACCAAATAGTATGGCTTTAATATAAATAGCAAACTATATTTACTTAGAGGATACTTAGAGGATCAAATACTTTACTATACATTTTTCAAAATAATGCAAACATAAGGAAATGAATTTGTACTTTTTATACCCTTGTAAGTCTATCCGTAGAAACACTCAAAGATATCAAAGATTTAAAGAGATAAAAGAAACTTTTTTTTTTGACAAAATTTATGATTGTTGTAGATCATTTAAAACTAGATTCATATAATTATAACTGCAGCCTTTAAGATTACTTAAAATTTGGTTGCGATCAGATAAACATCATTGATGTTATGCAAGAAATCATTTTGTACAGTAAAATACAGCTGAAGTCCGGTCTTAGTTGCTTTAGTTGCCAATCTGGTACATCGCGTACTCCATGGTATATTTTTAATATAATGGTATACCAACATAAGAAATATAGCCTTAAGAATAATATCGTACTGTTTTGGTTTTATTTAAAATGGGTACAGGGTAGCACACAGTCAAGTACACTCGACTATAATTTACTTATTTATTTAGAAATTGTATTTCAAGTGTGCATAATGAACTGCTGCAGTCTTTTCAAATGACTTTGATAAGTATCTAAAAAATAGTTCAACAAACGATAAATGTGGTGTGTACACATTTTGAAGATAACACAAATTAATTGCCATAAATTAAAATTGCTATAATGGGGTTTCAATGCAAAAAAATATTTAGGAAGTCGTTTTGCAAATTAATTATAATAAAATAAATTAATTAAATTAGCATAATAGGCAAATGTGTTATAAAGATACAAACAAATGTATTTGTAATAAAATGTTTATGGGTCGATATTCTCAATAATATCTTGGTTTATTTCCGGCAAGCAATCGTAATATCATTGATGATGATTGTTTTCCATTATAATAAAAGATTTACTGTTTGATTTAAAGATGATTTGTAAATTCTCCAACTGAAATTGGGTATTTGTAAGAATTTCTGCAATTTTTATACCCCTTAAAACTTGCCACCTCATTTATTTGTATGATTTGTTTTTCAAACTCTTGCCTTTTCAGCGTCAGCATGCAGCCTGCCTTTCGTATATTTACATTTTTACCATTCGAAAAATCAACGCAAATTCATTAAGTGGATTCAATCATTTGAAGGATAATCTAAACGTGCGTGAACTGTAACACATAGGAAAAAAGAAAGTCGATCGCATTGAAGCCTGGGCAAATGATCGAATTTGACGTAACAAGGCAAAGGGAACCAAATGACGAACCAGCTGCTAATGTCCAAGGGTGGAAATCATATGAACTTCTTGGGCATGCCATATGGCTCCTTATAGACCGTCAATGGTATAGCTCAAGTGCAGGCATAGGCAACAAAAGGCAGCTATCGTTACCGTTAATCCTAACGGTACTGTGCCTGGCCAGCTGCCAGGCGAAGTGTCGTGATGAACCGGCACGAGATTGTGAAGCCATCTGCGATGCTCTGGGCAGAAACTGCTCAATTCGCGCCCTGGTTCTGCTGCCCAATGATGATGGATATGAGGCATCTTTGCAGCGTGTCCTACCTATATTAAAGGTGGCAGAACAGCAGATTCGCTTGTCAGCACTGATACCATCATATATTGACATTCAATGGTTGGCCCATGACACAAAGTGCGATGCCTCGCTGGGAGTCATTCGTGCCATGGACGGCATTATCAAGCAGTGTGCGCAGGTCATTTTTGGACCAGTTTGCGACTATTCCCTAGGTAAGTAGTGACACTTGTACCCAGTTAAAAGAATTGTGCACTCTATTTGTAATCTGCAGCTGCTGTTAGTCGCATTACCAAGTACTTCAATAGTCAGGGCACTCCACTTATTACGGTAGGTGGCTCTACCTATGATTTTGAGCAAAAGAAAACTGATTGTAAAGATGAGTTCTACATGCTGCTCCGCACGGGAATGTTGAGCTTTGAGTCCATCTCCGAACTAACCATCAATGTGATGAAACAGTAAGTTCGTATTCTTCTTTTCATCGCTCCATAATAATTGTAGCCACTTTTTGTACCCAGACACAATTGGACGCATTCCATTTTTTACTACGAACGCGATGGTCAACGAAATGTTGCTGGTTTGCACACTTGCTTTCTTATGATGAAGTCTCTGGGAAAACAAATGCGCAATGAAAATATGACATTTGCCCAATATCCGCTGGAATCCAATATCTCAAATCGATCTGAAGAAATGCGTCGCGAGATTGGCAATAAACACTCAAGTAAGTTAATATTTTGAGTGTAATAAAACTATGTACATGTATTTGATTTTCAATGCAAATGTTATCTGTAAGCTTGTAACAGTCAACCTGCACTGTTAATAACATTTCTACAACAGTGGATTTAGCTGTGACAACAACCATGTTGACTTTTGTTGTGCTTTCAAAGCATTGGTATATTACTAACACCTACTCTGTTGCTGATTTTACTTCCTCATTAAAGAGAATAGTGAATGAATTTCAATAAGAGTTTATAATTAATAACTGAAGTCTCACTAACAAATTAATTATAATTATTAAGAATATATTATCTTTATTAGGTTGTAGATCACTTCTCCAACCCATTACATAATGATTGGTTTGCACCTAATATACCCTTTTTTGCCATTTAATAACAACAAGGTATGAATTGAACAAATATGTAATGTGTATTTGATGTATGTGTATGAAGCAAGCCCACCCTACGTTAGCCCATACAAAGGTGAGCATGCGACGTATTTTCGAAAACTGTACAAATCAGCTGTTCACAAATACTAATGCAACGAGCGAAATGCCGGCTGCACACACAAATGAACTCTCAGCGACGCACTTTCAACAGGAGTTTCGATATCGAAAAAGCAGTCTAGTTGCATTGGCTTGCTGTTGGAAAACAGAAGCCCGTGATAAACTGCTTGGTGCAGACCGCTGAGGCCGGACGACAACACTCTTGAATTCAATTTTATAATGTAAACGGAAATAATTCGTGAAAATATTTGATAGTTAACATTTCTACAAAATTCAAGTGTTTGAAAAGAATAAAGTGTCATTACAAGAAAAATCGGATAAATAATCGCAAGTCGCAACAAGAGTCAGTTATTAAAGCTACGTTTTGATATGCACGTGTTAACAGTAACTGAAACCAAAAGAGGCAAACAATGAAAGAGTGATGTCTGTTTCCCTTCTATACGTATTTGTTATCCTCTCCTTGCTTTGTCATTTATATGCTCCTAGCTTTTGGGTAAATGCTAAAAATATTTCCCCTATTTTGACCGGCGTCTTTGGCATATTGTTTACCTACCAGTTGCTATTTAAGCCGCTTGAAACATTGTCATCCCTTTTTCTTTTGTTATGCATTGAACGTAAACTGCCATTTTACGCATTTAAAGCTTCATTCGGCAAATAGTTGAAGATATTGTCACTGTCATTGTTAGGCTAGCCATATGCTAAGGATGCATACAATTTGACATACTAAAATACAAATTTCAACCAGTATTGACTTATTCAAAATTATTGTGATTCAATGTAAATAGTTTTCAAGAAATTATATTCCACTCTATAGAATATATTTCACTCTCGATTTATTTCACTCTTAGCAGCAGTGGTCCTAATATAACTAAAATATATTATTTATTGCAAATAAAAAATTGCCAACTAAAATCTAAATCATTTTTACACTATAGTGCAAATCATCTAAACAAATTTAAATTTTGATACAAATTAGTTTTAAAATTTAGGTTCTAGAGGCCGAGAGGGAAGATTTATTGAGATTAAAAAAATTTATCCTAAACCCATTTTTACATATGTATGTATATGTAATATGTCGCTGAATAATTCTATAATTATTAAACAAATTATTGCAGATGCAGTATATTGTAGATTACAAATTTAAAGATGTAAAGTTTAAAGTCAAGGCTGATATCAAGAACAAAACATTCCGATATTTATAGTTCAGTATACCACAAGTTTGATTTTCCAAGAAAACATTAAAGTAAATTAGTAAACCCAATAAAATGAGCTTAAAGAGCAATTGTACATAAAAAAATGACAATGTTCTTTTCTTTTGCTTTTCAGTCTTTGAATATTGTCAACTCATTCTGTTGTAACTAACAGTTTTTTAATTTTGTTATATCTAGATATTAAAGTATTGTTTAAGTGTTTCTAAAATGCTTGAAGATATAAAGTTAATTATAAATATATAAAATATACCCAAAGTATGTATATACACTTTTAATTTAATTTAACTCTCACCATGTACTTTGGGGGTCATCCTGTATAAGGTAGATTCATAGAAACAAATGCTATGCTGCTGAAAACATGTGTTAAATGCAGTACTAATTGCCTCGAGACTTTTAAGCTAGGCTATGAAATTACTATGTTGTTCAAATGAGTAGTTGTAGCTTTTAGCATAAAGGAAGCTTTATAATATTCCAGTAGGAAAAAGGAAATCTAATCAAGGATATTCAACATAAAAATACTTAAAGTGATTTAAAGTAAAATATGAAATGTATAATTGTCGACGTTTTTCTGAATCCCTTACGACATTTTGGAAAAATTGTAAATAATGTATTCAATTACCAAAAAACTTTGGATACAAAGTTTGATATAGTAAATGAAAAAAACTAAAAGAATATAAACGAAAATGTATCCGTTGTTTAAATGGTCTACTCAATCTCTTTTAACAGTAAGAGACTTATTATAAAATTCATTGAAGAATCATTCTTTGATTTTGAACATTTAAAAGTTTTCAAAAAATATACATATTGGTAATTCCATGGCGAAATGTGTCCCGTGCGAGACTTTTTACAGTGCACTGCAGTGAAAATAACATAAACTGAAACAATTTTAAAAATAAGTGAATGTTATTCTTAAAGCTTTAGATAAGCACTATATTTAGAGCGTTTGGTGCGTACGAATTGGTTAATTTTTGCAATTATCACAACAGAAAACAAAACAGAAAGAAAATTCCAAAACCATTCTTAGCTCTAATTAAAGTACTTATCTACAGCTATAAAAATAAACTTTTCTTATTTTTAGAATTGTTTATGTTATTTTCACTGCAGTGCACTGTAAGGAGTCTCGCACGGGACAAATTTCGCCATGGAATTACCCATATACTTATATTTGATTGCAGTTTTAACGTCAATCAGCGTTGCTGCACCTTCATTGTCAACAGAAAATTTAAGAATCTTTGAGAAAGGCTTTAGGCACAGTGAAATTTAAATGATGAACTCTTAAAAAATTTAAGAGTAAAATATTTAAGTTTTAAGACTTCTTTCAAGTGCAGCAAGAAAAATAAATAAACTTCAAACTTATTTTTGTGCAGCCCAATTTCTGTCATAAAATTTAAGTTTTTAGTACACATTGTTTGTGTCATAATAAAATAATGAAGCTTTATACATATATATTATTATTATTTACATTTATATTTTTTATTATTTTTTATTTCGCTCATTAATAGAAGTCGCTATCCCATAAAAAAAGAATTATGGAACTAAAAAAAAAAAAACAGAATATAATAGTATTTACTTTCAGAAAAGGTGAAAATTGTACAAAATAAATAAATAAAAAGATACCCTGAGTTTGATAGTTTTGTAATTATATATAACACATTTTGTTACATAAAATAAGTAAGAGTGTGCTCGGCAGTGAGATACCCGCTACCCAAAAAAAAGCAAAACTTTGCGTTATTATTATTGTTTAATTCTACCAAATAATATTCCTCAACCCAAATAATATTCCTCAAGCCACTAAATTATACCGAAGCCCATATTTGGTATATTGACGAAGTATTACATTCAAAATATACCAGATCATCAGCCAAAGCAGCTAAGGTCTGACTGCAGTAGACGTAATTTGCCATATAGAAGTATTTCCTAAATAACTTTTACAAATACATATACAAACTAGACTGTTAATGTTGATCGAATATAAATATGCACATATTGTTTATAAAGAAGGATATATTTTATTATAATGTAATAGTTGTTATATTTAGTTTTATTAGACATTGTAACAACTGCTGTTTAGCTCCAAATCCACAGATAAATTAGAAACGAATACTCTGCTTGTTTTCTGAGTCTTTATTTGAGGAGCAGCAGTGGTGCCGCTCCAACGATCAAAGTGTATATATCTTTTTACAATATTTCTTAAGTCTAAGTAAGGCTAAGTCTCGTAGCTGCGCTGCTCGCAGGCGGCGGCAGAGAGACGGCTATGTACTTATATATATATATATTGTAACAATAAGTAACAATGTGGAAGTATTACATGCGACGGTCAAGCGTGAGAACGCTGACTTAGCCATTTGGGCGGTCGCTGTTATCAAGTGCGGATCATATATCGAATGCACTTGATTATGTGCAGAAGGCACTTGGCGTTAGCGACAAGGTCGCTGCCTATGTAGACATTGTTGGCATAACAACAAAGTGTTGCTGCCTTATTTATATGTATTTATGTATTTACATATGTACGCATGCTACATCTCCCTCTTTTTAAAAAATAACGTAATTTATGTAGTTATTTTAGGTATTAATTAAATACTATTTTTTTTTGTTTTTTTTTGTTTGTTTTATTTTATGAAATAATTAGTTAATTTTATTTTTTTTGTGTTTTTTTTTTTTTTTTTGAAATAAAAATAATATTTGAAAATAAAAGATTTCTTGTTTTATATTATTTTGGTTATGTTAAAGTTTTCAATTCTATTATTAAAAATTTTATAAAATTTAAAAAAAATTTTTTTTTTTGCATTATTATTTTTTTTATTGAGATTGTACTTAATATCAATAAAGAAAATCAAAAAAATAAAATTTATATATATATAAGTACTAAGTGCAATTTATGAAATGAAGATTTTTATTCTATCCTTATGAACTGTTTGTTTCTTATTTTTATTATTTGTTATTACTATGTTATTTCTATCTCCTATTTCCGTTACTATATACGGACCTGTATATTTAGGATCCAACCTATGACCTGTCTCGTTTTTTAATAAAACTTTGTCACCTACTGATATATCTATATCCCTTACTTTATGATCGTATAGTAGTTTATTTCTATTCTTATTTGCTTCTAACAAAACTCTAGCTCTTTTATAGGCTACTTCTAATCTATACTTACTCTCCTTAGCATAGTCATCTATATTATATAGTGCTTCTACACTATCAATGCTATTAAAATGTTTTGGCAAATTACTTGTCTTACCAAATACTAGCTCATATGGACAATAATTATGTGCCATAGAGGGGGTCGTGTTGAAACAAAAGACAAAGTATTGAATCCATACGTCCCAATCAGTTTTATCAACCGATATATAAGATCGTATGTATTCATTAAAAGTTCTATGACTTCTCTCTATTGTTCCAACTGCTGTTTAGCTCCAAATCCACAGATAAATTAGAAACGAATACTCTGCTTGTTTTCTGAGTCTTTATTTGAGGAGCAGCAGTGGTGCCGCTCCAACGATCAAAGTGTATATATCTTTTACAATATTTCTTAAGTCTAAGTAAGGCTAAGTCTCGTAGCTGCGCTGCTCGCAGGCGGCGGCAGAGAGACGGCTATGTACTTATATATATATATATTGTAACAATAAGTATTCATGTGGAGAGAGAGTTATGCGCGCATATGAATACATAGCGACGGTCAAGCGTGAGAACGCTGACTTAGCCATTTGGGCGGTCGCTGTTATCAAGTGCGGATCATATATCGAATGCACTTGATTATGTGCAGAAGGCACTTGGCGTTAGCGACAAAGTCGCTGCCTATGTAGACATTGTTGGCATAACAACAAAGTGTTGCTGCCTTATTTATATGTATTTATGTATTTACATATGTACGCATGCTACAATAATCTATTATATGGATTTAAACTGTGTTTACATTTGATTGATGAATGTCATACGGCTAGCAGTGTAGAAAACGAAGGATACAATTGAATTTTGTATAGTTTAGTAAACAAGATGCTTAAAGTGCTTTTAAAGGAGTGAAACAAGTGATTACATAACAACGAAATGCACAATTATTTTAATTCCATATGCCAGCTGCAGCCGAGCTGTAGTTGTAGCCCAATGCGCTGCGGAATGGGAGATAAAATATCGAATTCATAGGATTACATAAGAAAGCATGCATACATTTGTATCGACAAAATGTCATGTAAACATTGAAATGACAAAGACACTAATTTGTTATTCAAAAACAATGCAAATGGTGGCTTATACAAGTGGGGTCAAGAACTCTTTTTGTGTCAGTATCGACATAATTGCCATAAAACTGTCCATAAATATGGGTTTCCAAAATTAGAATAAACGGAATATTGGGAAGTACAAACGTGTTATTCAAATTAAATTTATTCCCAAAATAAATTCATTGGTAATTCATATTGATTCCTTATTCAACCAATCGCATTAAGTCACAATGAACTGCAACTAGGCATGCAATACAGGCAAACAAAGAGCAAATTATTTTCTGCCAGGGAAGTGCCAGGAAATGTAAATGCGATTACATATCAATCGGAAGCACAAGAAAAATCCGTTTAACAACTCTTTTATATGTATATGTCGGCAGTAAAATGTAGTTGTTGTTCATGCTAAGCGTAAACACGTAAATACAAATCAAGGATTTTAGCCAGTAAAAGTCGTCTAAAAATAAATAACAAAGAAAATTCCAACAGGAGGATACAGTGCATAGAAGCAGTAGAAAAATTTTTTTGGAATTAGTCTCAATACAATTATTTGTCAATAACATAACATTTTGTACATTGTACATTGTAGCCAGCTGGAAGACTTTAACAAAATATAACCAGTAAGAAAGCTACAGTCGAGTGTACTCGACTGTGAGATACCCGCTACCCATTTTGAATAAAAACAAAATATTCCGATATTCTTTTCAAAATATACAGAAAATACTACAAAAAATACTGAAAATATACCAAACGGTATATTTGTTATATCGATGTAGTACCACATACCACAATATACCAGATTGTCGGCCAAAGCAACTAAGACCCCTAGTAAGTAGTCGTTTTTGCCCATACAAAAATATTTCTTTAATAACTTCCACAACTTTTATCTGATTGCAATCAAATTTTCAGAAATCATAAATACTATAATTATTATTGTATACACCAAAATTCTCAGAGTAGCAAAAATTTGAAACAAACTTGACAAGGCTAGATCGTCTCGGCTATTGATGCTGATCAAGAATAGAACATACATTATAGGGTCGGAGATGGCTCCTTCTACCTGATACATACATTTCCTGCCGCCACAAAGTTATAATACCCTTCTACCCTATGGGTAGCCTACATTTTTTTGTTTTTTTTTTTATCTTAACCATAAATATAATTTATGACTCCGCCATTTGTAATTGTCGTTTTGTTGTTGAAACCGACGAGTAAGTTATTTTTGTGTCCTACGCTTTTATGAATTGTTCATTATGATATTGGTGCGCATGGGTATTAAGAGTGGTGGAGAAACTTGCAATGTTTTTATACGTATGGTATATTTCTTTGCACTTAGCATTCGACAATATTAATACAAATCAATGCGATAATTAGTGAATAATTAATTTAACTCTGATGCATAATCAAATGTAATTTATACACCACATGTCAATCCGGCTAACATATTTCAGCCGATTACATCTTTTATTTGACAAATGAATATTCAACCCACCTCGATCGAATGTTGGCGACAATATGTCGCCGTTATATTGTTGAAATGTGCAAAAGCCATGGAGTAATTTAAAAAGATTTCAATTTAAAATCGTTTATGATCTATAATTTAAAAGCCAATAAAGACGAACTTTCTGATTAATTGTGGTACATTCTGTTTTTATGTTCTGATAGCCTAAAGGGAAGCTTATCACTATCACTAGAACAATCCATTGCTTTCGGAATATTTTTGTATTTTTGGTATATTAATTAGATATATGGTAAGAATACAGCAGATTTTAGCTTTTGCTAAAAATGGGTAGTTTGTATCTCACAGTCATGCACGTTCGACTATATATAAATATAGTCTATGATATATTTTAGTATTTTTGTATATTCGTGGAATCTGGCTTTATTGAACATTGTAAGCGGGTATCTCGCAGTCGAGTACACTCGAAACTCCTAACTTGTTTCCATTATTTTTATTCTATTTACGGGCAACTACAAATTTTGTTTATGGCTATTATTGTAAACAATAAAATACAATTTTTAAAAGTGATGAGTCGATGACATTCAAAATGACTGTAGCTTTCTTATTTGCTTATTGCGAAATTCTTTTTTTATATGCAGTTACTTGTCCGGACTTGAATGATCAATGATTAATTACAATGGTTAAATCAAGGGGGCTCCAATTGTTAGACAATGTAGTTAATATAATTTGGTAGTTTGCGAACATTTTTAAATTGCATACTTCAAATAAGTTATTTATGAATAATTTTTAAGCAAAATTAAAAACTGTAACGAAATTCCTTTCAATGCAATCCAAAGGCACACTTTATTTACTAATCAATTTATTAAAGTACATCGAAAATCATTTAAAAATGTGTACTTGAATATCGACAAACAAAATTTGTATCTTATTTGGCAAATTTGTATCTTAGTTGGCAAACTTAAATCATGCAGCTATGTTCAAAACGATTTAAAACATAATTCAACTTTTTAGCTGCCATTAACAGTTTAGTTGTTGTAGTAACTAACATTGACTGAAAAATAATCACTGCTGTTACCTCAATTGCCTATTTGAACAGGGAAAATCATCTAACTGATCAAATGGGAACTATAATTCCCATATGTGAAAAATGAGAAAGTTTATATTCAGTATTTAAAATGTTGTTAGTGCGGCTGAAAGCAATACACATTTTCCTTTTAATAACAAAAGATGCAAATTCTTTTATAATTGCTTTTGCTAGTTTCCGCTTCATATTTTTCATTATTTCACTTTGCCGGACGAGGATACCAAGAGCCTCTTTATCACGTTCTACAGCTTCTGTTACTTCAGCGGACAAACTTAATTAACGTGGAGGACATATTCTTAGTAGTTAGCCATTTTATTGCAAGTGCCCGTTCATTTTATTAGGCATTGAAATACGGTTATATATGTATATATAATACGGAGCTATCAGCGTTTCTCACTGCTCAGGGGTACTGTCACTTTTTACCTTTTGTTTATGCTTGCGGGGAATGTGTGAAATTTATATGCCACTTAAATGCATTTTTCAGTTCAACTGCCACGAAATGTGCTATTGTTCCATTGTCATTTCCTTTTCTGTCCTTATTTTTTTTTTGTTCTGTGTGCTTCCTTGCTTGTTGCTGGTTGTTACTCTTGACTTCGCTTCCACTCACGCACACACACACACTACCAAGAACACACACGCATAAAATACACAATGCCCCTGGAAGCGAGCAATAAAATACGTAAAAAGTTATTTATTACGTTGCGGCTGCTGTTGAAGGGAATTTGGCATCCAATTGTCGTTTTTAACAAAGACTGTATGGCAATATCTTTAAGTTCTTAGGGAAAAAGATTATTTGTCTACAGATTTCAAGTTTTAAGTGTTGCGCTTCATTCTGTTGCACTCATACATTTAAATGTTTGTTCGCCTGGAAGGAACTTTCAATCCATAATTAAAAATGCATGCCGTTTTAATTGAAGTCAGTCGGAAAACAAAAAACCACTGTGCTCCACAACTAATTGCAATCCCTTTGCTACCCTGACAGATTTGTTCACAACATTGTTAAACGTGGCGACAATTTTGCTGACTATTTCTCACAGAATGTCACGCCATTTTCGTTTGACACTTTGCATTGTTGAAACTTTTGAAATATTCCATTGTGTATGATTTTCCGGACTTGTTAAAGGTGGGTCGAGGAACCACCGATAATTGACAAACTTTAATTTAATGATAAATTGAAATTCTTCATTGTGGAAGAGAAGTTTATCTTGTTAATGCTTTAGTCGTTTTAGGAATTTACAATGCTTTTGCAAAGCTCCCAGCAATTTAGTCGACATCCTAAATGACACCAAATGAAGATTACATTATTTAAGATTCGCATTTAACTTATTGTCTTTGCCAGTTAAAAGCTATGGTGAAGAGTAAATTTCTAGTAAATTACAATATACATAAGTATTTTGCTTAAATTTTAGTTATATTCCTATAAAATGAATTTAAGAGACAAAACAGAGGAAGAAAAAGGATGAAAAGATTTTCATTTTCCAATTGATATCTCGCATTACAATAAACAAAGTTGAAGGTGGATGGAAATTAGCTTAGGGCATACCTAATGGGGCCAAAATGCAAAAAGTTTTTCAATGCACACAAATTTACTGAGTGGAAAACTGTGTTCGCTACTGATTAGCTGGGTTTTCGAAACTTAGAATAACGTGTCTTAATGTGTTTAATTTGAATAAATTGTTTTGAGCTGTGGCCTCAATATGAACTATTTATAAAAAAAACTCCAAACTATTTATTGAAAGCTTGACGTAGTTTTGAGCAGCTCATAAAGAAGGAAAAGGAAAAGTATCATCTCGAAAGTTTCTAGAAGGAATTAAACAAATTAATTTTAAATAATTAATTATTTTCCATCATATTTAATATGAAAACTATCAATATATGTTCCAACGTATATAAATCAAGCCCATCCACCATTAAAATATTCATTTAGCACATTACTGTGAAGCAAGGGGATATTTAGAATTTAAAAATTTAATTCATTAGAGAAAACAAAAGTTAAATCATGCAAAAAGCTGGCATTTAAATCCACTCACAGTATTTTAATAACAATAGACTGCAGTCTTTCAACGGCAACAGCAACATACAATTTCTGTACGGATTTGTAACAGCATTGTCTAACCACACAATAATAAAATGCGCGTCCCCCATAGCCTAGATAAAATCAGCCATTGAAATTATGATACTGTGTTATAAATTCAATACACTATCCAAAATTCTTAATTCTTTGTGCCAACAGGAAATGTATGTAACTGGCAGAAGAAGGCATCTCCGACCCTATAAAGTATAAATATTCTTGATCAGCGTCAACAGCTGTCTTTTTCAACAGCATTTGTTATGTTAGCACCCAGATCAAGTTTGTTTCAAATTCTTGCAATGCCAAAATCCGCTCCCGCAAATCGACAAAAAATCGAATATCAAGTAATTTTGATATTTTAAGTTGCAATATTTTAAAACAATTGGGTATGAGCTCTATATTTAATAGTTCTAGGTGCTCATACAGACAGATAAGCAGACATATTTGCATACAATCATACATTATAAGTAAAACATTTATGATTTCTGAGAATTATCCATATGGGTAATTCTCTGACGGATGTCGCGTGTGACCATCTTTTCAGTGAACAAGAAAAACTTAACCTGAAACAATTTTAAAAATAAGAAAAGGTTATTTTTAGAGCTCTAGATTAGTACTTTAATTAGATGGTTTTGGAATGAATTTATATACATATTTCATAGCTCTAAAAATAGTGCATATTAGTTTGTGTTGAACAGATGCAATGCATTATTCGTAATTTTATGAATTTATGTACGAAAACACTTAGTAGTCCCTGATGTTTATTGCTTTAAATGCGCAATATAACATACTCGCAGATAGTAATTGATGAATTAGAAATCACTTGCTTTTATTGAAATAACATTACTACTTTGAGAAAGATAATTTCGTTTTCTACAGCTAACTTTTTACGATATTTGTAAAATTTATGTTGATTTTAATAATTTTGTTTGCTCGATAGTGCACAATCTGAAGAAGTAGAAAGTTAATCGAGTGCAAAAATTCTAAAATATACCAAAGGCTTATTTGGTATATAGATGCAGTTCTACTATTGTATGCATAGTAGTGAAGATGATTAACATTATATTAACTTAACATTCTTAAAGTCGCACAACAAGCAATAAAATGTTATGGTGAATATATAATATGTACACTATTGCCAACAGATCCCTAATATGCTCGGCCGTTAAATGAGTTAACAAAAGAATCGCGAAGTATATTTAAATCAGAACTATGTGCCATGTGCAACTTAAGTACATAAAGTGCCTTATGCAAAAGAGCACACTATAAATCTGCTAATAGCATGCCATCCAGGTGGCAAACCAAATGTTGGTCAAAGATTCAACCAAACTGCCAGTGCATCATTAACAGCATCCGATAATAATTCTGCCTCCACTTGTGAACAACTCTGAGTCCCCACCACTCAGCACTCAGCACTCAGAGCTCACTGCAATTTTAAGAGTGTCAGAGGTCATATATACACTTTGATAAGTTCAGCAATATAACTTTATTAGGTTAGTTCGACACGAATTACCCAATTCGAAACATACATGTTTTTAAGTTTAAAAATACGCAATCCGCAAATTCGGAAGAAATATAATTGTAGTTATATTTCAATTTTTCTAGTTTTTGGAAAAAGAATAAAATCTCCACACATTTCGAAACTTTTGTACTGAGTATTTTATATTACGGACTTAAAATTTTGTTGGTTGCAAGTCAGTCAAGTAATAAAAAGAATATTTGTCTCATAATGCATACGTGTGACTTGAGAATGAAATCCTAACTGCCAATAAAGATAGTGTACTATGTGGCGCAGCTTGAATTCCTGTTGGTGAGTAGTAATGCTCACTTTGAGGATTGGTTTGCAACTGACACAAATGCCCCAACCTTCACGCACACGCATCACCAGCAAATTGAGTGGTTTACCACACCGCGACCACGTTACGAGCTCGGACTAAGTCAAATGTAGTACTCATCTCTAGGCTGTCAAGTTTCTCTTTCCATATGACAGGCAACATCTGTTCTGCCGAAGTTGTTAATTGTTTTTATTCTAAAAATTTTCTGTGCACATTTAATTAAACGTTATTATTAATAAAGCACACCGAAAATTAGCAAAATAAAAATGGACCTTAGCTTTCATTATTGCTTCTAGTTCAGAAGAACTGAAAAGGATAGTGGTAGGTGAAATTAGATTAGACCGATTGCGCATCCTGAAGCAGCTGACATGTACCTGGGTAGGTCCTTAGCCATGAAGAACCATTGTGATAAGTAACATATATTCTCATTGCAGCAGAGTTCCTTCAAGACAAAACAGCGAACAATAGCCAAAAGGGGACAAACTTTTTTCAACTTTTATTTGTTATCAATTAAGCTTTCAACTATTTTCATGGCACATTTCAATGAACACTTAATGAACAAAGTTCAAAGAATGGCACAAATATCTACCATTGGAATTCATGTCTACATACAGCTGCTGCCTTTGACAACAGTTTAATCACTGCACCTAACAATAACACAAGAACAAAAGAGGAAAATCAAAGTATGTTACTTGAGTTCATTTGTGGTATCACAACTGACAATTGACAGAATAAGAACTGTACTTCCTTGGGGAAGCAAGTTGTTAAGAATCTTATTATATTTTCTAGTTTCAAATTTAATGTCTTTAATAATATGCGAGAATCTTGATTATACTGGCCTACAATATAAAAAACATAAGTCCACTTATTCTTTCGAAAATTTCTCCTATTATAGTGTATTGGTTTAATTGTATATTAAGTAGCAGACTAGTTAATTGTTGATAGTTAAAGTAAATGAAATTTTATCCCATTTTTTCGATTGTTGGCCATAGTATTCACCGTTTTGTTTTATGCTTCGTTCAGATAACCTAGTTGAGGAACGGAATTGAGATTGAGAGTTGGATGCGAGGCATGAGAAGTACTTTACATTTTTAACACGCAGCTCATTCCATTTCTTTGCGAAGGCATTTGACTCATTTGCGCTTTATTGACAATTTATATTGACTGCATTGCACTTGAGTTAAGCTAGAGTAAAGAAGAGGACAGCTGCAAAATGGGAGACCATAATGCTGACGGTAAATGCTTAAAGGAATTGTAGTTTTCAAAAGAATAAATCCAAAGTACAATTTGCAATAAGAACTAACAACGAATAAGGGAAGTGCTGTTGAATAATATCCACACTTAAACTGGGCGGAAAGTTTCTAACTCCAAATAACTTTAACTATTTAATGTGTCGCGAATATATGGTGATATTGGTGTATTCGCAATACTTGACCTATAAATAACGAGCTCCATCCCAGCTGACAGCTCACATCTGGCATTAAACCACCAAAGCACCAAGCCATGCAGATAGATTTGATTGAAAGATGTTTATTGGTTATTTGACTGGGCTATCTGTTATCCATATCCACGAAAGGAGGCATGGCATGGCATGTGCACCCAAATGATTTGGCTTCGTGTCAGGAAATTGGAAAAGGGCATCACTGAATTAAAGTGAGCAGTTAGTAAAAAGTGAGAAAACATTAATTTATAGCCGAAATTGTTTGCATCCCATGTGCACTTCAAGAATTCAAACAAGCAATCGCTTGTTTCCACAAGTGTGAAATTGAAATACATATAAACATTTCCAAGTCTGCCAACGAAATGCAAATATGTAGATAGCTAGCAACTACCGAAACACATTCAACGGATACTCGTGAATTAGTCGACGGATGAGGCAGACAATTTTGATGGGCAACAAGTGCGGCTTAACGTACATAGATAGCGAAAGCACGTTCCAGATGATACCCATCCCCAATGTACTTACTCAAAACCAGGACCCAAATCCCTTGGACTGCCTCGTTCGCTCTCCGTCTCTTTCTTATGATTTATTAGGTTCAAGACTGTCGTGCTCCAGTGCAGGACAAAAAAGAAATACTCCAAGCTAAAATATGAATGCACGTCGAAAGTGCAAGGCAAAGAATTAAATCACCACCATGCAAACACTCGCACCAAGCAAATCCACACTCTGTCACAACGTTTTATGCATTCCATACAGTGCGTATGTGTAATATCTATGTCAGTATGTTTTGAGTAATCTAAGCAAATGAACACCAGCTACCGATGTCAGAATGTTCAACGAGAACGAGAGAGACAGAGAGAGAGAGAGAGAGAGAAATTCAAATTGCAAGTCCATAATATGCAGATGGTTGCCGATTCAACAGCAACAAAACACAATTTTGGAAAGCAGATGATGCTACAAGACTGAGTTCAAAGCTTTGTTGTCTTGAAGTAATTGGTATATTGTAATTTCGCAAGTTTACAAATTTCGCGATTTATCTTATAAATATAATAGTAATACTATATATAAAATATGTACATATAAATTGTAATATATAATTTATAAATCTTCCTTTCTAAGATTTAGGTATTCTGTAAAACTTGGCTATCGATAGTCAAAGAATCAATTTAGGCAGGAGTTTAACGTATTAGAAATTCTTACTATATTCAGATTCATATTTCTGCCAATCGCCATCACTGATAATTTGTCTATGTGAATGTGCACTTGTGCATGCGTGCATCTGTTTCCTTGTAGTTGCTTTACATTTTCTTACGTTTTCGACTACGTTTATCTCTATGCCATTCTCTCTATTTACCGCGGATCATGTCACCGCTATTGCTCTCTTTCAGTCGTTTACGTTTACGTTTTCGTTCGCGTTTTCGCTTACGTTCACGTTGTTGTTGACGTCCAGCTTCGTTGGCAATGGCGACGACAACGCGTCGGTGCGTCTGACCGGCTATGGGACGATTCGTGCGTTTAGTTCGATTTTTGACTCGAGTCTCGACGCAACGGCAAACAAAATACGGGGTTTTTAGCTAATTGAAATAAATACTTTTAAAATGCGACGGCTTCAGAATGTCCAAGTACAGTGAATGTAACTAAACAACTTACTTATGATCGTAAAACATTAAGCATGTGAATCGACGCAACGGCGTTCAATGCGTAAACTTAAAGTGAAGCAAATACATTTTAGTAGAAATCAAACAAATACCAAACAAACACAAAGTGCAAAAGAAACTTCGTAAGGCCTCATTTATAAATAGCCATTGACTTTTGCCAACAACAAATCGAATTTAAAACACAAAAATAACAAAAAATAAAATTAAAATTAAATTGAAGTGGCCAAGTACGAATGAACTCTTATCTGGTTGAACGTACTTGACATTAATATAAATATATGTACGTTTTTATCTTCAGAGAAGTAAATATGAACATTTGAGAGATTTGGTATATCGTTCGATGTGTAATTCTGCAAAATCAAAGTGTTTGCCAAAATAATAAACATGGAATAAACATGGGCTTATGCTCCGTGCTCTGCAATGCAATTAACACTTGGTATCTATTGTCGATGACAAACTCAAATTAATGATGTTATTTTGAACTTGATTTTGATTTATTTGTGGTGCCACTTATCTATTTTGACAAATTGAACATTATTTTGTTTACAAAATAATGCAGTTCCAATGTACGCCTAATCTACTCGAATTCTGCTCTGTGTGAAGCTTTTAATTGGTTAAGTTATATATCTGTGCATAGGTAATAATTAGTTTGTGATATTATAAATGCATTGCAAGTTTCTTCCATTACCCAGAGGTATCTTAAAATATTTGTGGCTATTGGACAATTTTACTTTATTACACAGACAGGTTTTTAGTAGAATTCTTAATTATAAACCAAATCGAACTAAAAAACATATTCGTGTCAGATACGTTTAATTGGCTTATAACAAATAAAAAATAATTAATTATTTGCTTATGCTCTGAACCGAACAGAATTTACCTGGGATACTCAACAGCCGCCTTTATGTCTATATGGCAAACTGAGATGGAATGAACTTGAAATGAATTTAATTTTTGATCTCTTAGCACAATAATTCTGATTTGGTGACTCGAGATTTCAATATATTTTTTATAATTTATTGTTTTTCTTGCTTATTAACTTGTTTGAAACATATAAGCTGATAATAGCAAGTAAATAACTTAACAAAGTTGTAAACCTTAATTAAATTCGTACGGCTTTTTATATAATCATAAATAAAGTGTCATTCCATACTTACTGGAGTTAATATTATATTAGTCAGCATTCTGTTAAAATCTCACTGCTTAGAACAACTGCAACCGATGACTATCTAAAAGATATAGAATACGACAATAAACAATAACAGATCTAGTGGCAATTTTATTCAATTTCTTGACCCCTATTTTAATTGGAAGTATTATCTACTTGGATACATTTTTGTAAACATAATTTAAATAAAGTAAATATTATACTTTAAATTGCTTTTATTGTGATACTCGTTTTGATTGCCTATCGCGATAGTGCAATGTGAGATGCATTTTATGAAGCACTTAAGTGCGAATTTTTTATTTAGCTGATGAGTTCAAGTGCTAATTATAACTTTAAGTGACGCATTAATAAATACTTATTATGTGGTCATTCAACTTCGCATCTGGTAATTCAAATATTTATTTGTTTTTGAGTACGACGATATCAAATTTATAGACAAAAACATGCTTATACATTCGGTACGAAATAATTACCAATAGTAAACATATAGTTTTTTTTAATGGCAAACCAACACTTAAGCTTTACAGTTTTTTGTGTGCAATTTACAAAATTCCATTGAATTTGCGTTATTGCTGCCTCGATTACCTAACTGCGCGAATTGTGCTTCTCGACAATATTTTCAACTACTTAAAAGTGCTAAAAATAACCCGATATTCAAACATGTGTGCAACTCATATTTCGTTGGAGAGGCAGGCCACCAACAACGGCAGCAATTTGCTTAAGCAGCAATCCCAAGCAAAACAATAATATAAGATTCAAATGATGGCAATATTAATGTAGATGGAGTGACTAGGTCATGAAAGACTGACAAATGCTCTGTAGACTTTGTGCACTATATTAAAACAATAGTAATAAATACATTTTTAAATTTGAGTCTCAATAGTTCATAAAAATATTGGGTTAACAAATTGGTATTTCATTTGGCATAATAATATAATATAATCGTATTTGTTTAACCCACGTCCACGAGAGTTAGGAAAATTATTAGTATTAATTAATCCAGCAATTAACAATGTGTGAACTTCATAAGTTAAGTGGACAGAGAAACAAATAACCCAAAAATTATAAATAATTACATTTATACATGTTTACGCATATCTGAATGTTGATAGATACCGAGGTGGCAATTGAATATGAAACGCATACAATTCAAACACAAACCGATCGCGAAGCCAAAAAAAGAAACGAGAAGCAATAATAATAATAATCTTGGTGCGAACAATAATTATAACACAGCTCAACTGTCAATAACTATCTGCAACTCTAACGGCACATAAACAAGCCAAGACTAATGAATTTTGGCCTTTCAATGTTAAATGTTGACTGGTTGATTGTCTGTTGACTGTTGGCTGCTGACTTTTGGCTGTTGGCTGTGAGCTGTTGGCTGAGTTGTCCGCCCGCTGTGAAGCTGACAGGCGATCGATCTGTTAATCCACGGCACGTGTAAACTCTTAAGATCTGCCTCGCTCGAAAATTGTATATGAAGGAAAGCCGAGTCTGAGACTGTAACAAATTGAACAATAACAAAAAATCGGCATACAAAAAACATAAAAATTGGCAACAACACTTTCAAACAAAGCATTAACTGTACATGTCATTCTCCTCTGTCTAATGCATGGCATGAGCCCATTTCATATTTGGGAATGGCTCAATTGACTTGACCCATATTTCATGTTTGTGTTTAAAAATAGACGCGATTGGGTTCAAATCTTTTTACCGAAGAAATAAGTTCAATAATCCTCACTTTTCTAACTTTTTCGATCCTTTTAATGGATATCAAATTTAAATTGTTGCCACGTCTCCCAAGGAGAGCAAAATCACAATATTATTATCCAATTATTGAAGTATATTAGTTTCGGGTTCACCTCAAATAAGCGCGAGCAATAACCCCAATCATGGTAAATACATAATGGACAGGCAATTGTGAATAAAATAGCATTTTTTAGTGAACACCGAATATACCTTTACACTGCCGAGGGGCATCATCATTAAAAATCTCTAAGCCAAGCTTTTGTATTAACTCTTTCCGTCTATTGTTGGCAGTCTGAATGCCTTAGGTCTTTTTATAGTGTGGTTATTTTTAGCAACAGTTTTTTTGTGGTTTAGCTATAAATTATAATCCATCATCCAACCCATTGTATAAAAAGAGATAGTTTATTTTGCGTATTATAATACCTATACAAGAATATCTTTAGAATGTTTTTAAACACCTCGCAACATTACTATGTCTGAAACGTATCACAAAGAGTTTCATAAATATAATTATATTGAACTCGACAGAGAACCGGTCTAACATAACCTAAAAACCTACACATTTTTATTATTCTTTTTTGTCTCTTGTGGTCCATCAAGTTCTGCAAATTCATTCTCTGGGACTGGAAATTTTGCGCATTTATTTACTTTGGTAATTGCCGTTAAATTTGTAACGAATTTTGTTAAGCTTCAGTAAAATTCCGCAGAAATTATTGCCTTTATAATACCTCTTAACTAAACTATCAATCATTAGTTTATAAATATATTTCTAGGGTAAGGGTCGATGCAATTGCAATTGAGCAAGTGGAATTGAATAATTAAAATTATATAAAATTAATTCAATGAATTATAAAAAAACCCAAGAAGTCAAAATTCCGTTCATTTCTTCTGGCTTAACAGAATTTATATTAATTGTAAGCTTTCAATTTATTAACTCAATTGTTAAAGCCTTTAAAAATATGTCTGGAAGCCCATAATATATTTGAAATTAACAGTTGACTCCGAATTGACATTGGATTCGTGCTAAAAATAACCGAATTTACGTATTTATTGAAGACATGTGTTCCCTTGTTTACTCATATTTTGTATTTATTAAAAGCATTCTTAAATTGATATGATGTTATACTTTTGAAAATACGAGTACATATTACAATGCATTATAAAGTAAAACGCTTTAGAGAATATCAAATTATTTTCATTTTCTCTTGTAAATATTAGAAATTTACCTGTGAAATGGCAACTGATAAATCAATGTTCTTTTATAAACCCTTTTCTCCAATATTACCTAATTGCATTAGAGAGTTCAAGCTGATTCAACCATGTATTAAAATATATATTCAACCAAATTAAAATGTGCAAATCCCAATATTGAAAAAATAATATGAAAAGCAACATGATAAAAATTGTTCTTTTAAGTTTTTTTGAAAATAAACAATCTAATTAAACATAGTTAAAGTGCTGAGTGCCCAAAGAGTACAATCAACAAAAAGAAATTTAAATTGAATTTACACAGGTTTTAATTAAGCATTGTGTGCTTAATGTGCCTTATTGTTTTGCAAGAGGCGTCGCAAATATTAAACACGTTAAACGAAAATGAAGCAGATGCAATTTAACCAAATACACGAGAGTTGACAAAAGTTCATTAATAACGAGATCGACATGAACAAAAATAAATTTGTGCAACGTTTATAAAACCAATAAGTGTGAAAATAACCCAAAACAAGAGATTAATAAAAAATATTTTAAAAATATTTCATAATTCAAAATCTAAAAGCAAAACAAAACAAAACCAAACAAATACTTATCAAAGGCAACTCATCCATCCGAGCTGTCGCAGAATGTCCATCAACATTGTGCGGCAGCCATCAAAACGACACGTACATCATCTCCCAAAGCTACTGCTGTTGGTGCTGCTCATTTTGGTGCCAAGCCAACGAGCTGGCCCAACGCCTGCTTTTTCCTGGTTCTACGATGTCGGTAGTGATGGAGGCCTTGCCAGCATCAGTGATATATCTGGAGTGCATAGCTTCAAAGTGCCAAACACACGGAATGCTCAGAAATCAGCCCAAACCCAGCTGGTTCAAAACTTTCCCAGCCCGATCAACCATAATAGCCTTCGACATGGCTCTCATCAAGTGCGTCGTCAATTGGTGTTCGTGGCGTTGCTGCCATCGGTGGAGTCGGATAATAAGAATGACTGCATCATGCCCAAAGTGTTGCCAGTGCTGGAGCTTGGAATTGCGCATGTGCAACGCCTTGGCTTCGTTGGAGGCGTTCAAATCGATATTTCACTAATTTCCCGTGACACATTTTGCTCCTCTACGTATGGACCCCTTGGGTTCTTTGAGATCTTTACCCAGTGGCCAGAAATGAATGCTATCTTTGGCCTACCTTGCGAGTATGTTTTGGCGCCGATATCCCGGTATGCTGATGTCTGGCAGATTCCTTTGCTTACAACTGGCGGTAACGCTGGCGAGTTCAGCAAAAAAGCTGACAGCTATTCAACCCTGACACGCCTCAAAGGCGCCCAGGTCAACAATCTTGGAAATATGGTTCGCGCCATTCTCAACACTTATAATTGGACTCGCACCGCATTAATCTATCAGAACGAAAACGCCAAGATCAAGGGCAATTCGGTCTGCTTCCTGTGTCTGGCAGCGATACACGACACCATTGAGAAGGAATCGGTTTATCAACTCGGCTTCGATACCGCACATTGGACCAAGACGTATATAACTCGGCTGCTACGTAATGTTGCCATGCGAACAAGAAGTAAGTGCATTGCTTCAAGAGAGAGCGAGAAACCTTACATACATATTTACAATGTGTTCTAAAGACCTGCTATTGTCTTTATAAAGGTCGACTCAGCCTCTTTTTGGCATTTGTTCAATCATACTGTAGTACTAAAAATATCATTCGCCTTCATTGATCATTGGCCAATGCTAGGAAGCTTTCGAAACAACCTTAAATAGTAGTTCATTTATTTTCTATTTAGCGTCTCGAACTTAGACTCCTTGAACTTATTATACCCCTGTCCGTACACATTCAAACGATTCTTCATTTGCATTTGTTGCATTTTATTAGATGTTTTATTTTGTTTTTAGTGTGATAATAAAATACTTGACTGAAAACGAAAGTTTGTTTAAAAATACTTAATAATTAATTGTAAATTAGTATTCATTAATTTAGAAAAGTTTTAACAAGGAGGAAAGTTTTTTATCTCATCGCAACAAAATTTAGGAATCATAAACACTAATAAACTTTAATATCCGAGGGCGGAAATCAAAAACTGTAACTTTATCACTTTTAGTCCATGAGTAAATACAGACAGATAAACAGACTTGACTATATCATCTCAGCTGTTTACGCTGATCTCGAATATTTATTGGGTCTGAGATGCCAAAAGAAAGCGAGTACAAAAGAACGTAAATATTAAATGATTCTGTTTATTTTATACAATATATAGATAATATACAATTTATCTCATTTTGAACACAAGTTGACACGTTTGATTAAATACCAAGTCGATATCAAGTATTTGTCCAAATTTAAGATTTATTTTCAAATCAAATTGTTTTGGCAGCAGTGATTGCCCAGTGAAATGAATTATTTTGATTAAGAACCGGAATACTAACAATTTAACCTTCGTTTTGAACTTTTAATTAAGACATGAATTGGGAATTTAGTATAATCGAAATGGTTAAAAAGATTTTCATTTATTTATGTACTCTCGGATTAATTTTAACAAAACGGCTAATATGCATAATTCAGTCTTGTAACTAATGGCATTTTGACTTATATATTGCTCAAAAGACATTGAACTTTATTATGAATACTTGTACTAATTGGCAGCATAATTACGTTTTATTTATGAATTCCAATTAACTCACGCAATAATCACTACACATTGAGACTCCTTGTCTTAACGTTTACAGATATGATGTGTTTCGGTTTTTGGATTACCTCTGAGATAACAACAACAACAACAATAACAAACTTAGTTTGCACTCATTTGGGTAATAATTATTCTCATTTCAACTCGTGCAAATTTAATTTTTAGATGCTTATGTAATTAAATTAAGAAAACGTTTTGATCTGTTCTTGACATTGACAGCCTCCGACTGCACCTATTCAGAGGCCCACAATAGAAGGTTCTCTGTAGACATAAAAAAACATGAATAATTATTTATGGAAGTGACTTATGTATTCATCAATATGATTTCTTAAGCATGACATTTCCCATAATACGCACTAAACAAGCTACAGAGTGTACTCGACTGTAAGATACCCGCTATCCATTTTCATTAAAAAAAAAACAGGGCGGCTTTATTTTTAAAATATACCAATCTAATATATCGATAAAATACGATTATATACCGAAGGCTTTTATTTCTTAAGCAACTTCAAAAATGTTTATCTGATCGCAAATTTTCAGAAATCTTAAGGACTGAAGTTATTATTGTAAGAAACTGACTCTAGCTTTAAAATTACGCTTATTCGACTCGATTCTTTTGGTCGGAAGGGTGTGCATAAATTAATGGACGATAAGCATGGCATCATCAAAAATATACATATATGTATATATTTTATGGGATGAAAATGCCTTATTGTGCCTGTTATATACATTTCCTGCCCGGCGGAAAGTTACATTACCGACCTACCCTGATGGTAGGTTTAAAAAGTTGTTTTTCAAACAAAACTGACTATTTTATAAAAATTGTATTTATTATAATATTTGCTATTTATTATTTGTTAATATTTTTTGTAATGATAATTGGCCGACATTCGTTTTTCGATATGTCAAGCTTGTCACTGCATAAATGTATAAATGGGTATAAATGTATATTATTTTACATTTTCTTAATTGAAGAGAATCGTTCAACTGACTATTCCAAATTGGCTGGCTCTTAAATAATAAAAGGTAGTCTCATGACAATATGACGACATAAATAGACACGAACTGCATTGGACTCGTAAATTGTCTAAAACAACTAATACAGACTTGTGATTCATGAACTGCTACGAGCCACTTACAATATATATGATATTATAAAAATTACTAAATTAAATTTTTGATTGGATAATTTTTATATATTAGTCGAAACATTTGATGTGTGAATTATTTATTAAGCTGTCAAGAATAATCAAAGTAATTGTTTGTAGACTATATTTTTAAGAGTCGACAAGAAATTGGCGAATTTTTTTTCTAAACTCCTACTCTTGTTTATATCGAGTAGGTAAATCACACCCAATAAAAAAAATGCATAGAAATGGGAAGCACCCGATAAGTTAATCCGTGGGTGATCTTGAAAGGGCCCAAAGAACACACATGAAGTTCTTGAAAAGACGATGTGATGTATTTTCTATAAACTGCTTCATAATCTGAAGCGTCTTTGAGTAAGATTCACACAAAGCATTTATAAATTATCTGCTGACGTCAAGAAAACTGACACCTCTACAGTAGACAAGCGGTTGTCGTTTCGTTAACAAAGTGTTCACTTTTTAAATGAATTAATACATTTTTAATGACAAGAGCTTAGGAACCTGACGCTCGTTGCTTAATGGCTGCTTCTATTTTTAATTGTAAACAAAAATTTGAAGCCAACCTAAACAATTCTCAAGCACAAAAAAATAGTTCCAAAAATCGAGTGTGTAAAGGTTGTTAAATGAAATTTTGCAATTCGTTTTACTAATTTTTTTGACAATTTATTATTATTTATTTTGCAGTTGTCATTATGTGCGCCGATCCACAGTCTATACGTCAAATTATGCTGACAGCCGAGGAGTTGAATATGATCGATAGCGGTGAATATGTTTTCATCAATATTGAATTATTTTCGCGGTGAGTATAAGTACAAGTACAAAAGAGATATGTATATACATTACTTCAAAATCACAACACTAACAATAACAGGAACAATAATAGCATTAGCAACAACAACAATTATAACAACAATCACAGAAACTGATCATTTATAGCAATCGGTTCAGTTTGTGGCCTTTCACTTTGCCCAACACGCGCACTTTGAATATTCTTTACAAAGTGCGCATAATACATATTAGCCAAGGTTATTAAAATTATGAAATTTACCAACAAAAATAGCTTTAAGCAACTTCAAGTCAACGACGCAGTCGCAGACGCAGTTACCAATTAATATCTATTTATAAATTGAGGAAATTCCGATTTTTGACACATGTCTGACTTGACCATTATTAACTCTAATGGCAAACAATAAAAAATAAATGCTCTTCGAAACTCTTATGTCCCCTTAGACACATTTGGCTGCTGTTGTTTTATATAGAAAAATATGCTGTCCCCAAATTGGCTGAGTCATTGCCACCCACACTTTTAGCTAAGCATTTATATATTCTTTGTATTTGCCAATTGTACCGCTCATTACAAATTCAATAATTTAAGAGATGCAAGTTTACCTAGTCTATTGACTGAATAGTTATTCTTTTTAATTTTCTGGCTTCTTCTTAGATATTGGATTTTAAGTTTCATCACACTTCTATAGCGAGATAATAAAATCAAATATTTCGATAAGTATAGGAATAATAAAATAAATTATTAAAACGGATTACTGATTCTTCGCTCTTCCTGAGTTTAAACAAAACACAAAAATATTATTAGCGTTTAGTTTAAAAATACAGATAATCTGAGTGTTTCTTGATTACCATAAAGGAAACTTACAATGATCAATGTGGGGTGAACGGTTTACGAATACTCACAAATAATTCATATTGCTCGGAAGGCAATACCGGGGCAGATGGTTGCGATTTTTTCTCATGACAAGGCGGCATGTGAGGAGGGGCGAGCAGTCGAATAATTATTTGCATGTGCACTACTCGTAAATTCTCTCTAATCGCATAACCTTCATGAACTTGTAATCAAATGTAAAATAATGCCAAAGAAAAAAAATACGTACGATACGTACATGTATGCGTATGTATGTATTTTTAAATTTATTATAATTGAAAAACTTTATTAAAAATTATATTATAGAGTAAGGAAACTTTTAGCGTCATTAAGTATTATAAAATACGAGTATTTTATCCAAAATTGTACTCACCCATACAGTAATGGCTAATATATTTGCCATCAATAAGCGAGTTGCGGGATATGTCAATTGCTGACTTAGCAGAAAGTAGCTGACATTGAGTTAGTAACACAAACAAACTTTGACTGATAAGAAATGCATGCGTGCACTTAGATTACAAACGATTCAATGCACATACAACCAACAGAAACAAGTAAGAAAGCTACAGTCGAATGTGCTCGACTGTAAGATACCCGATACCCATTTTGAATAAAAGCGCTAAATATTTCGTTATTTAATTTAAAATATGCCAAATGAACATACAGAAATAAATACTGAAAATATACCAAAGGCTAGTTTAGGTGTATACAATAGGGTGCAAAATATACCAGATTAGCAGCCAAAGCAACTGAGAACCCTAGTAAGTAGGCGATTTTCATACATATGATTTTCTTTAATATCTTCGACATTTTTTATTTGATCGCAACCAAATATTTAGGAATTATAAACACAATAGATATTATTGTATGTACCAAAATTCTAATTCGACTCTTGCTATAAAATTACACTGTTATTTTTGTCAATTTGCGATGGCGGATGGGGGCGTGGTAAATTTTGAAAACTTGATCTGCATGCAAACATAACAAATGTTGTCAAAAAAATTATATCTCTATCTCTTTTAATCTCTGAGATCTAGGTATAGGTATAGCTATATCGTCTCGGCTGTTGACTGTCATTAAGATTTAATATATATACTTTATAGAATCGGAGATGCCTCCTTCTGCCTTGCATACATTTCCTGCTGGCACAAAGTTATAATGCCCTTCTACCCTATAGTTACCGGGTATAAAGAAGCCATGTTTTTTTTTTTTGTATGTAATTGTACATATATACAAGTTTATAAATAATGAAAGGTTATTACATATACATAAGTAAGGCGTGTGCAGTCGAGAGAGTGAGAGAGAGAAAAGAATCTCAGATAGTAAGAGATAAACCTAAAATCGAGTTTTCATTTTGCAATTAACATTTTCTATTTATAAATAATTTATGACGCATATAGCAGCACTAGGCGCGTTGATAAGGCGAGAGAGTACAAACTGCAAATTCCTGTTGGGTCGCAATGCGATGCAAAGCCAGATGACAGATTGATAAGATTCTTGTACACTGTAGGGTGTAGGGTGCATTCTTAGCATACGAACTCACTCATTAATGTCTTTGTAAACCGTTTTGTGATTGCAGTGTGCCATATATGACCTCGCTGCCCTGGTATGATAAGAATGATACCGATTTTAACAATGAACGCGCCAAGAAAGCGTACACAGCAATGTTAACGGTCACGCCGAAGCAGCCAAATGACGATGCTTACACAAAGGTGTCCAATGAGGTGAGTGCAAACGCCGCAAGGAAGCCCCATACAAAATTTGCATGGTAATCGAATTGAAGAACCAAGAAAAACCGAACTGTTTCACAATTGTTTTTGCTCCCAGCTAGGTTGGTTGAGGGCTTTTTCTTATTTCTTTGCCCATTGCGATGCAAGAAAGCGTATAATGGATTTGTGGATGTGTATCCGGCATCGAGAGATATCTCTGACCCTAAGAAATACTATATGTTCTCGTGTCTACAATACAGTAATTACAAGTATAATTACATAGTTGTGTAAATTGTTTCTTAATTAGCATACACGGGGTATATTTTAGTCGAGTGTAGTAGTAGTACAATTTTTTTACTTGGTTTCTCCCGCCAGATGCAAATCCGATAGCAGCGAACGTGCTCGAAGAACAGCCTATTTTGCATATGTACATATGTACCTATGAGTGTGTGAGTGCACATACTACAACTACGTTATATACGTATGAATCCCCCAAATCGTAAACATTGTTCACGTAGAGAAACAACTATAGCAGCAAAGGAAAACAACGAGTCGAGCTGAAAGCATTTGTTAGCCCACTCTTGGGCAACATGAGCAAGTGACTTCTGTAATGGCGTTTGTTTTGATCCATTTTTAGTGTTTAAGCTGCTTCACATCCGCTTTCCCGACTATGGCTAATGACACTTAACACGTTACGCCTTCCAGCAGCTGATTCGCCAATAATTGTATGAGAACTGCGGTGTCCCAGGTATCAAAAAGAGATTACGTGAAATACAGCTTAAGAGTAGAGTACCTCTATTTATTCAAAAGCTGATGAAGTTGCATAATAGAGCAGAGAGACTATGAAATAAAGTACTTATATTTTCTTTTCACTTCCTATAAAGGGAATATAATTTCATTCAAAATACATAACAAGCGAATTCAATAGACTGAGAGTCCTCGCGAAGACTCTTAAGTTATTATCCAGTCCTGTTTTATGCAGCACGCTGTGATTGCGACTATTGCCGCATTTCTGTAGCTCTTTCTTTGCGTCATTGACATTACTCGGCCATTGCAAAAGCAAATCAGGTGCTCGAAACTGTCAAAAGGGTCGACAGACGACAAAATATCGTCCTCCAACCAAAGTATGCCTTAGGGGTTGAGTTCTATACTCGACTGACAACATACGGCCTGAATTAACTTCCACTGGGCTTCTGGCAAAAAGTCGTCGTTGGCATCTTTCACGTTGCCTTTGCTGGCCCTGTTGCCGATGTTGATGTGGATGTTGATGTTGATGCCAATGCGTTTTCAACGTATCGCCAACGTAATTGAATTTCACGGGTGCTAAGGCAATAAAACCTCAAAATTCGGAGATAGCTCGATATGAGTTCAAACGAGGAGCAAACACTACTAGTACCACAACAGAATATGTAATGTCTAATGAGACGTTAAACCATTTGCAGATAAAAGACATCGCATCTGCCAAATACAATTACACATTTAGCGAGAATGAGCCAATCTCAGCATTCGTGACTTCCTTTTTCGATGGCGTCCTCCTGTATGCCAACGCCCTCAATGAGAGCATCCGCGAAGACCCGAACATGCTAACCAGACCCATTAATGGTACGGATATTGTGCGTCGCATGTGGAATCGTAGTTTCACTGGAATCACTGGTAACGTGACAATTGACTCGAATGGAGACCGGATTTCGGCATATTCCTTGCTGGATATGAATCCCGACACAGGTCGCTTTGAGATTGTCGCGCACTTTCTGCACAATCGTTTAGAGTTCGAATCGGAAAAGGAAATCCATTGGGCTGGAGGTCGGGAGCAAGCGCCACCCGATCGTCCCATATGTGGTTATGATGGCTCACTCTGTCCAGACAATTGTATGTCAATTCTCAAGGTCAAAAATAACGATAACTAATTGCTTATATTTTTATAGCGTTGCCTGGTTATGCGATCCTCTCGATTATTCTTGCCACATTAATAATCATAATGGCGGTGTGCTTCTTCTTTGGATATCGCCATTACATAGCTGAAGCGGAGATCAATTCGATGAGCTGGAAGGTCTCATTAGAGGATGTCATGTTTCGTGATTCAGCAGATCATGGCATGCGCGGCTCTTTCCATTCGCTAGTCAAGCAAAGTTCGCAGCTTACTCTTATGTCCGAGGACATGGTATCGATCAATGGAGATCGCCAAATCTTCATTCCCGTTGGCATGTACAGGAAGAGCAAGGTGGCTATTAAGTCCATCGAAGTGCAAAATGTGCAGACTGTGTTATCGCGCAGCCTAATGCTGGAGCTAAAGCGCATGAAGGATTTGCAACACGATCACTTGGTAAAGTTCTATGGTGCCTGTCTGGATCAGCGTCGGAGTTTTCTTCTTACCGAATACTGTCCTAAAGGCTCGCTACAGGATATACTGGAAAACGAGCAATTCCAACTGGACTGGATGTTCAAACTGTCTTTGATGCACGACATTGTCCGTGGCATGCAGTTTCTTCACAGCTCTGACATTCGCTCCCATGGTAATCTTAAGTCCTCCAATTGCGTGGTCGACTCAAGATTTGTCTTGAAGATTACCGACTTCGGATTGCATAGCTTGCGACGGACTCATAACGATGTTGAAAGTGACATCGAAAACTGTAATAGTCATGCCTATTGGAGGAGTAAGTACTTTATAATTCACATTACTTCGAGGTTGCTATTGTATTAAATTCTACAAATTCTGTACCAGAACTCCTGTGGACAGCTCCAGAATTATTAAGGATGGAGACTCACCGTGCTCCAGAGGGAACTCAAAAAGGCGATGTATACTCATTTGGCATTATTGTTCACGAGATAACCACAAGACAAGGTCCATTTTATTTGGGCAATTGTGTACACAAGACGCCTCAAGGTATGCAATTAAAACGTTAATCTGATTCAGTCTCAAGCTTTCTATACAATCATTTAATATTTTTTTTTAATATATATTTATAATATGTAGTTAGATACATATAATTAAAATCAACACAAACCTATTTCTAAGGCACTGACTGCATAGACGTTAATTTGATTCAGTCTCAAGCTTTCTAAAAAATCGATAATTTTTTTAATATTTATTTATAATATGTAGTTAGATATAATTAAAATCAACACTAACTTATGTATTTCTAAGGCACTGACAGCAGAGACTTTCGCTATTCTCTTCAAATAATAATGTTAGTATTTTTAAAATACATTTAAAATAATTTCGGATGTATGTTAAATAACATTTTAAGGTGCTATTTAAGCAGAAATTATTCACCTGGAACATCCTCTCAGAGTACTATAGCTCATTATGTTTATCGACTGTTTCTTGCTTAATGATGAAGATTTAAGACACTTTTAGGACCACAGCTATTTTGTAAATAATTGTATACTTTATCATGAGCACTGATGTAACTCTTAAGCTCTTTATTTAATGCAGCTAAGCTCATGGAAAGTTTGTTTGCAAGTTTCCAGGCCATTGCAGCTCTTGACAGCCACTTGGCAAGCACATCAAATTATACTCTGAGTTGATTTAACTCCTTGGCTGAGTTCAGTCTTTTGCCAGTTGGCAATTACTTCTTACAAGTTGGAAGGAACCAAAGATAAATTGTGTCTTTTGTTTGTGTAAAATGTAGTTTAAAAGAATAGTTTGAATAACTTTGTGTGAATATGAGGCACGCATTCTTGATAAAATAGATTATACAAAATAATACATATGTGTTCAAAAGAGTATTATGAATTTTTTCGTATGTTAACAATGATAGAATGCAAGCATTCCAATAAAATTTTACCACTCCCACTCGTTTTAATACTCTCCAAAAAATAATACATAAAAAACTTTAAATAGAAGTCATATTCTTAGGCCACTTTGGGCAACATCCCAACTTTCGCTATCAGAAACATAACCACAATTGTGATGGAGCCAACTCCAGCATCCGACCTTTTTAGGTTTCTCTACCACAGTACGCCGCATTGTAATTAATAGTGGGTCCCTCAATCTGTGGGGGAAGTTCTTACTTGAACCGAACTCCCGCCAGATATGATGAAGTTTATCTAATCGGTTCAAGTGTTCCAGATCCCACAACCAACCGATGCGAGATTTATCCCAGCCCCTTTTAAATATTCCTCGATTACAAAACAGCATCTTGCAGCTGCAATCTCCGAAAATAATCTCTGCATCAGTAGGCTCTGAAACAGTATGAAAATATTAGCCAAATTTTGTGTACCATTAAAATTACTAACGTCTTGGTCGAAGGGAAAATATCTCTATGCCTCCGCTCTCCCGCGTTGTATGGATCAAAAGATTTCGAATTTTAATCTCGGCTAGGGCCTCTCGAACATTATAGAGATTAATGTCATAACCAATGTCGCTATGACAGGATTTACTAACTGTCAACAGATCTTCAATCGTTTCCACAGTCATAAAGTACGGAGAAAAGAACTTCAGATGATGCAGGTTGGATGACATGATTATAGCTAACTGAATGTGATGTATTTAATATGCGACTAGTTATGAAAGTCAATGATGTCCATGACAAACATCGATTTTGATGCGAAATTAAAACACTGAGACACAATATTTTGCTATTAATTTTGTTTGAAATACAAAGGAAATGACAGCTACAGCACAGTTTTGCTCTACAATTGCAGAGATCGTTGAGTTGGTTAAAACCTATCAAGGGCAGGCAATGCAGGGTAAACCCTTTCGTCCAGAGTTACAGCAGTGCGGCGATACCAAAGCGGACGTGATTGGTATTATAAAACGCTGTTGGGCTGAAGATCCAGTGGAGCGACCAGACTTCAATACTCTCAAATCCATGATTCGCAAGTTCAATAAGTAAGCATTTAAATACAGACATGAGTTAAAAATTCGAAAAATTAATACATTGATGGAATCTATTTTACTATTCTATAAAAATGTATAATAAAGCATTGGAAAAAATTGTATTCCATCTTAACTACGTCATTCATTTCAATTTTTTGTCGAATAATAATTAACTAAATTATTAGCGATTGCCTTCTAATATTTTCTACTGACTTCTTTAATTTTCATGTGCGCCCGCAGGGATAATGAGACCGGAAATATTGTTGACAATCTACTTAAGCGCATGGAAATGTATGCCAATAATCTGGAGGAACTAGTCGAGGAGCGTACCCAAGACTATCTCGAAGAGAAGAAGAAATGCGAGAAGCTGCTATATCAATTACTACCCCAGAGTGTCGCCGCCCAGTTGATCAGCGGTCAACCTGTTGTAGCCGAGACCTTTGACCAAGTCACCATATACTTCAGTGACATTGTTGGCTTCACAGCGATCTCAGCTGAGAGCACGCCCATGCAAGTTGTTCAGTTTCTTAACGATCTATATACCTGCTTCGACTCCATTGTCGAGAACTTCGATGTGTACAAGGTGGAAACAATAGGTGATGCCTACATGGTGGTCTCGGGCTTGCCAATACGCAATGAGAATTATCATGCCCGAGAAATCGCTCGCCTTGCATTGGCTCTGCTCGAAGCAGTTCACAACTTCAGGATACATCACAGACCTAGTGATCGCTTAAAGCTCCGGATTGGCCTACACACTGGCCCCTGTGTGGCAGGAGTGGTTGGCCAAAAAATGCCTCGATATTGTCTCTTTGGGGACACTGTAAACACTGCATCACGCATGGAGTCCAACGGCGAAGCGCTGAAGATTCATATTAGCGAAACAACCAAGTTGGCATTGGATGAGTTCGGTAGCTTTGTGACCACACGTCGCGGCCTAGTACCCATGAAGGGTAAGGGTGAAATGCTAACCTACTGGCTCGAGGGCGAGATGCCCAACCCGATGCCCGATTCCCTGATATCGCCCAAAAAACTAATGCTAACGAGGCGTTCATCACTGAAACAACCACAACGTCAGCCACACGCCTTCTACAAACAATACTCAGAGCTGGGCGTAGTGACCTCTTTGGCACCAGCAGTTCCGGCTTTAGCGCTCCCATCCGTAGACAAGGAAACCTCGCCCAATCTGCGGGTGAAGCGAAAGATTAGCTCCAGTTCTCCGAAGCTAAATGGCAACTGCTTCGACCACAATGCGCAACAGAAGACTGAGGAAAATAATTATTATTTAGATGCTGGGCAACATCAACACCCATGTGACATCTACAGCAGTCGCTCGTTACGCAGCGTGGAAGCAGAAGGACATGGAAACAGCAATGAAAGTACAAGGGAAAACGGAAATGGTGTGCCTACAACTACTAGCGATAGTTGGGAACTAGCACACTTTCGCCTGCCACTGAGTGGAACGCTGAAAAGCCACACTCATAGTCATATGCTCCATGGCCACCATGCGCAATCCACCTCTAGTTCGAATCTGAGTGGCATTCTGCAAGCGACACCGCAAACAAAGAACCGCTTAAAACCATCGCCCACGATCTCAACACTGCTAAGGACAAGTCGTAGCGATACTTCCGCTACAGAAACTGGCAGCACGGGCAGTGGACAGCGAATAAAGTTTGCCGATTGCGATGAAACCCCGTTGCTTAGCAATAAAGTTCCATCACTGCCAACAGCTGCGACAGTGGTCAGTTTGGACCGGAGTGGAAGCAGCTGCAGTAATCAGAACATTCCAGGCCTGAGTGGCGATAATCCTTATGGCTATCTAGTCAAGAATTATAAGCAGTTTCTATCAAAGGCTACACCCGTCTCGAATAACCATGGACACGGTTCTGGTCATGGGCATGGTCACGGACACAGACATGACCTATCTATAACAGAAGATTTTCCACGTCCACCTGTAGTTTCACTTGGAACGGGAGGCAATGCCGTGACGCAACCACTATTGGCCAAAATCAATTCATAGCTGTAAAAATTAAGACTCATTGCCCAATCCAGGCAAACTTAAGATTTCCGGTCCAATAGACCTTCTTCTGGTACCTACTCGTAATGTTGCATATTAAATATACTTGTTTGTGATAATAATTTAAATCCAAGTTGAACAACTTAGAATATAACTAAACAAAATTCCTATGTACATCAATAAGAGCACGTCCCAGTAAGATGTAGTACATAGAGTAGTCCATAGTCTGGTACATACTACATATATTCCATATATAGATCATATAAATACATATGTATGTTTACAGGAGTATGTACAAGACTGTCTCAGTTCGTAACTTCTACTTAGAAAAATGTTGACTTGGAACTGAGAAATAATTTAATTCGAAAACTGTAAATTTATCTTAGATCTTAGATCCGAATTAACTTATGTATGTATCATTTAGACGCCTCAATTAAGTAATGTTAATATTTAATATAAATAATTGTCCAAGTAGTTTTGACTCCAATAGATTCGTTCCTGGCACTTAGAATATTCATTCAACAACTCCGAAACTCATTTTATGTGTCTTTTAATATAGTTTAATGTTAAGACAAAAAAATATTTGTCATTTAAAGTATTAAAAACTAAAAAAAAGACGGCTTAGCAAATTTTAAAAATAAATATTTATGTTTACATATTTCTATGTTGCTCAAATATACATAAAATGATTATTTTAATATTTTTGTATTTGTCAATTCATAATCCACGAATATTTCGTAATTAGCGATTGCTGCAATTGCTACTTTTGAAATTAAAATTATAAGTTGCTAATATTATAAATGGGATTATCACCGAAAAACATTGAATTAAAAACAATGGAATTCATTTCTATTATTATTCTGTATTATGTTTTGGTCGGAACAACAAATACCCAAATTAACAAATTAATTTAAATATTCCATTAATTTAATTTACACATATTAATTAATGTTGAAGGTGAGACTTGTTGAATTGAGTAAGCAAGAGCGAGCTGCTCAATGCGGAACATGTTCACTAAGTTCTTTTTTTGTTGCTCAGTTGTTCGTTACTAATTGGTCACTCATCACTTTCGCTCATTGCTTACTTTGATTTTTGTACTCGCTTGAGAACAGTTGCCTTCTTTCTTTGACCTGATTTTTTGTTATTTATTTTTTTTAATTCTTTAGTAAATAGGCTCTAAACCCCGTTTATAATGTCTTTAACGATGAAACACAATTGTTTAATCGATACAACATATTTTGTAAAATGTATCCGCCCAAAAATATCCAGTGTTATTATTATTTCGTAATTGGCAACAACTTATCAAATCAGCAGTGAGTAAATAGTGAGTAAAGAATAAAGAGACTTGTGCAAACTGAGCGAGTCGACACACTTGGAATAAAAGGTTTTCCCAACACTAGAATAAGTCAAAGATTAACTGCATACCAGCGTTCGATATATTCGATATCTACAATAATTTCAAATACTTAAACGCTTTCAAGTTTACAAATATGTTATAAATGTTACTCTTTATCTAGATGCTAAATATAATTGCTTATAATATTCATAATTAGTTGGCCTTAAAAAATCATCGAAGTTTTTCATCAATCGATGTTGAAAAATTAAAATACATCGATAATGCAATCGATGTTCCTTCCACCTTTAGCTTCGAGTTGTAAATAAATAGAACTGCTTCGGCACTTTCTGTTGGTTCATTGCACAATTGCTTTAAATAAAATAAAATATTTTACGCAGATTCGAAATCTACGCTTAGCGTAAGTTAAGGTAAGGGCAAATAATAATATATGGTGACAAATCTGTCTTGAGCTAATAATGAAAATCGGGAAATTGCATAATTTATACGTCTAAATTACATTAATAAGTCAATAGTGTAAATGATTTGCAAGTTTATTTTTATTTGTTTCGATACTATCTTTTACAATTAGACAATTTTAATGTTGATGTCATTTAAATTTATCTGATAAGTTGGGTGGTTTTCCCGAATTCGTAATAAAGAGAAACATTGTGAAATAGGCCAGAACGATTTTTTACGATTTTATTTGCCAAAGTAAATATTTAATGAAATAAATTTTTCTATTAAATGTTAAACCTTTTCACACTGCTCGCTCGTATGCGCGCGACCTCCTCTTGAATAATGTAATATCACATTTTGCGCACGCTTCTTCGTCAATATTGCGGATGGCTTTTAACATATAAATTTGTTTATAGATTAAATTTATTTATCACATTTTCCGCACGCTTATCAATCAATATTGCGAATAGCTTTTAACATATACATACATTTTTTTCTATATTTGATTTATTTATAAAATTTTGCGCACGCTTTGTCAATATTGCGAATGGCTTTTAACATCTAAATTTGTTACAATAGATGCATTTTTTTAACATTTCAGCAATAACAGGGCATACAAAATGCTGTACTGCCCACCTAATGTCACGCTTAGCGAGATTTGGACCAAACATGGAATCTCGCATTGCTTTATGGACACTGTGGGACCGGCAATTTTCGGAGGATTCCTGCTTCTCTTTGGGAGTATCCAGCTCTTGATGTATCGCAAATATGCCACACCCATGGACCCCACTCAAATATCAAAATCTCGACTCTATGCTGTACAATTGTTTTTGCTGCTCTTTGTACCCGTTCTCGCGCTATTGCGTTTCTTTTTGAATGCTCGCATTTATGCAGAAAGTGCAGTCTATGGCTATATGGTGCGTGTGCTATTTAACTAATCCCAAAAACATTGCTTATCTTTTCTTCCGATATCGTTCACAGATATTTTACACATGTGTCGTGTGTTTCGCGTATCCATTTTCTATTTGCCTCATAGTCAAGGAACGACACTACCAATTGCCTTCTCTTCCGACTCGGGGGCATGGTCTGATTTTGTTGCTCTTTTGGACTTTGGCGCTGATCAATGAAGCACTGGCAATCGTGAACTTAGGCCATGAGGACTGGTGGTTTCATTTAAGGAAGTATGTTTTTTTTCTGCCTAACATATTACTATACAGTTAGAAATGATTATGAATGATTTATTTATCAGACTTTGAAACTGAACAGACTGAACTTAAACCTTTATTTTTAAGGCATTGAACGCATTAAAAAACGCTATGAACGAAAATCTATGGTACATTGTAAATTAGCATCCAATTTCATAATAATAATTTCATCCATTTTTCGAGTAAATTGATCTTATTTACAATTTTTTTGTGACAACTAAATAAAAAATTTAGTTGCTCATAGTATTTAACATTTAAAACATATCTATCATTATATATTGATTTTTAAATAACATTTTTTCTCCTACAGCAATAAAGATGAAATCGAAATGGGAATGTTTGTTACACGATCACTTTGTGCGTTACTTATTTTTGTACTTGGTCTAAAGGCACCAGGTATTATGGCACCATACAATCCTCATCAGCGTCTGGATAATTCACCGTCAAGCGATGTTCCATCCGGATCGGCCTTTAGAAATGGCTGGCGTAAACTGCGCACGCTCTTTCCATATTTATGGCCTAAGAAGGATACAATGCTTCAAATTTCTGTTATTATCTGCATTGGATTGCTCATAGCCGGTCGTGTGATTAAACTCTTTTTACCCATTTATCGAAAACTTTTGGGTAGGTCATGTTGTCTCAATTATGAAAAGTCGGCTATGTTAATTAATGTTTTTCTCTTTCTCTTGCCCTTAAGTCGACAGTCTGACTATTGAGCCAATCTCATTTCGTTGGGACTTTGTGCTTATTTATGTGACTTTATCGTTCTTGCAAGGCGGTGGAACTGGTGGCATGGGTCTGTTCAACAATCTGCGAACTTTTTTGTGGATTCGGGTCCAGCAGTACACGACGCGAGAAATCGAAATTGATTTGTTCCGGCATTTGCATCAACTATCGTTGCGTTGGCATCTTCAAAGGAAAACGGGCGAAGTGCTACGTATAATGGATCGCGGCACAGATTCTATCAATAATTTACTGAACTATATTGTTTTCTCGATCACGCCAACCATTCTCGATCTGATTGTAGCTGTGGTATTCTTTATCTACGCTTTCAACTGGTGGTTCGGCCTAATTGTATTCCTCACCATGTTTCTATATATAGGTAAGTCCAATAACATAATGAGTACGCCAATTTTAAATATATTTAAATACTTTTCTGGATTTATCATAGCTTCCACCATTGCTATAACGGAATGGCGTACTAAATACCAGAGACGCATGAATCTGGCTGACAATGAGCAGCGTGCTCGAAGCGTGGATTCGCTGCTCAACTTCGAAACGGTTAAATATTATGGAGCCGAGACCTATGAAGTCGATTGTTATAGAGATGCCATACTTAAATACCAAAAAGAAGAGTTTCTCTCAATGCTGACGCTTAATATGCTCAACACCGCACAAAATATAATACTCTGTCTGGGGTTGTTGGCGGGATCTTTACTCTGCGTCTATTTGGTCGTACATCATCAGACATTGACGGTGGGTGACTTTGTGCTCTTCTCCACTTATCTCATGGATCTTTATATGCCATTGAACTGGTTTGGTACATATTATCGTGCAATTCAAAAGAATTTTGTGGACATGGAAAATATGTTCGAGTTGCTACGTGAGGAAGAAGAAATTGTGGATGCGCCAGGCAGTGCTCCATTGCTTACGGCTGGTGGTGGCATCGAGTTCAATAATGTCACATTTGGCTATTCACCAGAGAAGATGGTGTTACGCAATGTTAGCTTTACAGTACCTGCTGGTAAAACTGTGGCCATTGTTGGACCTTCAGGTGCAGGCAAAAGCACAATCATGCGATTGCTCTTCCGCTTCTATGATGTTCAAATGGGCGCCATTTCCATCGATGGTCAGAACATCAAATTGGTGCAACAGCAAAGTTTACGTAAAGCAATCGGTAAGAATTAAATGCAAAATTTTTAATGCTTAAAAAAAAATTTAAATTCTGATCTTGTTCTAGGTGTTGTGCCTCAAGACACGGTGCTTTTTAACAATACAATTTACTATAATATTGAGTATGCCAAAATAGGATCATCTGCAGATGCAGTTTATGAGGCAGCGCGCTCAGCTGATATACACGAAAGAATCTTAGGATTTCCCGAAAGCTACGAAACCAAAGTCGGTGAGAGAGGGTTGCGCTTAAGTGGCGGTGAGAAACAACGTGTGGCCATCGCAAGAACTCTTCTTAAATCTCCAATTATTGTTTTACTGGACGAGGCTACCTCGGCACTAGACACACATACAGAACGAAATATTCAAGCTGCATTAGCTCGAGTGTGTACGAATCGGACGACAATTATTGTTGCTCATCGCCTGTCTACAATTATACACGCAGATGAGATTTTAGTGCTAAAGGAGGGCAACATTGTAGAGCGTGGCAGTCACGAACAGCTTTTGCAACGCGATAATGGCATTTATGCTGACATGTGGCAACAGCAGTTAGAAAATCTTGATTCGGAACAAAACTTAGCAGAGAACACGGACCCAACTGTGCCTACCACAGGTTCGGGTGTAGAAGGCAATGCTAACCTCACGTCAGGGAATCAATCAACAGCGCCAAACAAGAATACCAATTCAGGAATAGAACAATCGAGGCATCGATGGCAGTAAAACGCATAATACTACTTAGTTATTAAGCTTAAATTCCATAATATTTGTTACTTGTGATTTGTTGTACTTGTACATGAGCAGCTTTTCTGAGTCCAAGAGTTTGTCTACTTTATTGTAATATTGTAATAATAAACATGTAAACCTAATACGTATGAACATGATCTTAGATGCTAAACTCTTTCTTATTCGTTAAAAAGGCTTGTCTCTTCAAGAGCATTTGTATGAAGAGAGCCAGGTCGCTCTTGACAGCTCTTTAAGTTCGAGACTTCGCTTATCAGCAAAACCTCCAGCAAGGCCAGAGCATCGTCTTCGATCCACAGCCAGCTTCAGTTCGAGAAGGGAACGCGAGCTAAGCAGACGCCTGATTTCAAAAGTGATCGCCAATTCTGGAGTGATTGCAGAATATCGGAATATCGCCTTCTATAACTAATATTTAAAAATTCATATAATATAATTGTACACATATGTATACATAGATCTGATTATACCGTCGCAGTTTCGCCTTAAACGCGGTTATTTGTTTAGAAAATTATGCCGCGATTGAAGTGTTCCGTGTTTGTGTGTACGTAGAAGTAAAAAATAACCTAATTGATAAACCCAAAGAACCATATCAAGAATTTATTCAGGAGCATGACGTAATGTCTCATTGAATAATATTAAATGAAAGAATAACAGCAAAAAATGATGAAATTGAAATCAAAATTAAAAACCATATTTAATAATACTGATTAAAAAGTTGTCCACTTTTTGATGACTGCATTAATAATCTTATAATATATGAAAACGTTGACATACACTCTTGCATATATTTATTTATATATGTATAGTACATGAATATCGATTACTTATAGACACAAATTCAGTTGATAAAGTGTATTGGATGCTGTGCCCCTGGCATGGGTGTCTGATTGACTGAATGCCGTCATGAACATCATTATGTTACATTTATTCTCGTTCTATTGAATACAAAAATGATGAACATCATTTTCAAATTGCAGCTATTTTTTTATGCTTCAATGTTGTCCATTCATTCAACATAATTGGAACCAACAAGCAAATGCTCTACGAATATGTAGGCAATGTATTGGTCGGCTCCAAGCCCCAGGATGAGGGGCGTCCATCGCCACCAACAACTGGTTGGATTGTTCGTGGAAAATTAACGCTTCAGCGTCCAAGCGATCTCATCATGGCCGCAGCGGTAAGTCCTAAGAGATTAAAGCCTGTGCGGAAATAAGCAACTTCTTTAATACAAAGTTGTTTTATTATTTAATCATTAAATTATATTTTCATGTTTATATTTATAATAAATTCAAATTTTTATTGAACAAATCGAAATTTATGTAAATTTGCAATTTAATTTTCAAAAATATTTGTAGTTAAATTGCGCCAAAATTGGGAATTGGAATTTCTGAGATTAGAGACAAATTTTCTCTGGCTGTCTGTAGATTTCAAAAAGGCCTTGAAATATTCAACCACAATAAAATTAATTTGACAATATAATTCGCAAATGTACACATACATATATGTACATATGTATGTACATACACATATATGCAAGCATATTTTTTAAATATGTATGTATGTATGTACATATGTACTTACATGCATACATACTTTAAATACATACATACTATGTACGAATTTGTTATCAATTGAAAATCATTGGGAAGCTGAAATAAATTAATTGACATTTCACAACCAATTTACACAATTTAATTCCAAAAGCGGGACTATCATGGAGTCCACTTTATTCTGAGAAGTGCTGCGACTTCAAAGACCCCTCCATGAGTTTTTTGCGGTGGCTCTGCAAAGAATTCGCAGATGAATTAAAAACAATTTAACCTTTCATAGTACCAGTGCACAATGAACTGAACTCGGCTGTGAACTTCTTTTATTGAAAGCGCAACAGATAATATAGTATGTATGTATGAAGCTACCAGTATGCAGGCATTAATACGTACATACATATGTATGTAAGTACATAAAACATGCACATATGTACATAAGCGCACATTCGTACACGTATGCATATACACATATATATGTGTACGAGTCGTAATCGGTTTAGATTGTTTTGACTGCAACTGTTGAGGATTTGAAAGCGGCACTTTGCTTATCAACAGACGATACGACGTAGGCCTACAAACACTCGCTTGTACACATCAATGCATGTATGGACGAGTATCTATACATACTACATGCATACATATGTACATATGTATGCATTTAATGTAAATAGTCGGTCATAATTGTCGCGATGAAAGACTTGACTAATAATTTGTTGAATGATAAACACAGCAGAGTCTATCATCTCAAGCTTTGGATATACGGCCTACTGTTTTTATGCCCGCTACCCATAGGCTAGAAGGGTATTAGAAACTTTGTGCCGGCCTGTATGTAACAGGCAGAAGGAAGCATCTCCGACCCTACAAAGTATACATATGTATATATTCTTGTTCATCGTCAACAGCCGAGACGAATATAAGGTATATACATAATAACTATAATAATTGTGATTCCTGAAAATTTGATAGGGATTAGATGAAAATTTTCGAAGTTATTAAAGAAATTTTTTGTATGGGCAAAAACGCCTACTTACTAGGGGTCTTAGTTGCTTTGGCCGACAATCTAGTATATTGTGCCGTCTATGGTATATTTTGAATGTATTACTATATCGATATAACAAATATACCGTTTAGTATATTTTTGTAGTATATTCTATATTTTTTTTTTTGAAAATACCGGCATATTTTGCTTTTATTCAAAATGCGTAGCAGGTATCTCACTGTCGAGCACACTCGACTGTAGCTTTCTTACTTGTTTTTTTTTTAATATATGTATGTACGTCTGAATGGATGCTCAAAAAAACCCCATCCGTTTTTAATTTAAATGTGTTTTTTTTTTAATTTCTATAAATTTAAATATTTTTGAAATAAACAAATACACAGTAACTAATTAATTATAAAAAATTAATTTGCCTGCATAATCTTAAAAATATACATGCCATTTTGTTTTCATAGCTGGTCATAGACGATGTGACGTTGAACAATTCCGGTGAGAAATTCTTACAGAACAAGGAAATGTACCCCCCATATAAACCCTTCAAGATTATCCTTACTAAGGAGGGCACAATATCACACTTAGTCTTTAAGGAAGGCGATCCCATTTGGTCAATGAATTTCAAGCGAGCTATTGCTAGCACTCTGCAGTTCCAGATCAAGTCTAGCGGCGCCTTTGTAGTAAATGAAGTAAGTGATCCTCAGCTGTGGATACCATAATATCCAAATGATCTTCATTGTTGTAGAACGTTTTTTATTTTAGACCGGCATACATGGACAATGCCAGACCGAGTACTTTGTATCCAACAAAACCAATTACATTTCCATTCGAAAGACACCTGAGCTGATGACTTGCAAACCCTACTCGGAGGCTGTTCATGTGACACGCAGCAATGTGCCACCGAACACTTGTGAGTTTGATCACCAGAAGAGCGTGATCATTGGCAATGAGGCCATCTATGGCATATTGCCGCATAACGAAACCGGATACTTTTTGAGCATGGCCCATGCAAAGGGAACCACGCTAATTCATACATTCGAATCCACTGGTGAAGCACAGTATATTAACTCAGAGTAAGTGGCAACTGGTAGTTGTTATATCAGATAACTTCAAATGTTTTAATTCAGGTTACTGCTAAACTTTCAAAATGAAACCCCCATCGATAACCCCATTGATATTGAGACATCCATGTCAACAGAGATTTCGAATTTGCAACTACAACCATTGGAGATAAATGATCCCACAGGCGGTCGCAATCCTCAGCAACAAGAAACTCTCATCTCTATTGCTGGGGGACTCTTAGACAATCTGGCCGAGGCCCTCGAAAGCACAGACTTTAAATTCAGTGAGCCCTACGACTCGACACTGTCCGATGTGATCAAGCTGTTAAGTGAAATGGACTTTGAATCGCTAAAGAAACTGTACACTGAAGTGGACATTGGCACTTCGTATCGACAGGAAACCATTCGAAATATTTTCCACGAGATCATTCCACGCATTGGCACAAAAGCATCGGTATTTCTCACGCGTCATTTGGTCGTGGAGAAAGCAATCAAATCACCCATAGCCGTTCAATTGCTCATTCCCATGCCCTTTCACATTTTCGAATTGTCCGCCGAGTTGGTGAAGGAGTGCGAGGATTTTCTCACCATAGGACCAGATCGCCCTGATGTGAGGCAAGCGGCAATCTTGAGCTTTTCCACACTCGTTTACAACGTGTATGTGGCACGTGGGATTGACAAGGATCAGTTTGAGGAATATGTTCAAAAGTACTTCAATATGTATTTAAGTACGATCTCGGATATAACATTTTATTTTAGTTTCTAATCCATGTTTCTAATTGTAGACGACCGTGACTATGAGCAGAAGATGCTATTCTTGCAGGGGCTAAGCAACTTGCAGCTGGGCAATGTTGCTAGCTACCTTGAGCCAATTGTACTAGATGATAGTAATGAGGATCTAAGGTTCATGGCTGCCTGGACAACGCTCGCCCTGGCGGATAAGCGAGCTGAGCGCATTTATGAAATCTACTGGCCCATTTTCGAGTCCCGTAACGCTAGCTTGGAGCTACGTGTTGCAGCCGTCACCTTGCTGCTCATATCCAATCCAACGGCAGCCCGGCTGATTAGCATACACCGCATAATACAGAGCGAGACGGATCCCCATCTTATCAACTACTATCGCACCACCGTGACGAGCATTTCGGAGACAACATATCCCTGCTATCAGCATCTGTAGGTTGACACTGAGATTAATTAATACCTGTCCTGCTCAATGGCTTAACCTCTTGCAGTCGTCGTCTACTTTCCTATATGCATCGCCACTTGCCGCAGAAACCGGAGCCCCGCTATTGGGTTACGGGCAACTATATATTCGATTATCGCGACTCCAAATTCGGAATTGGGGCCATGCTGCAAACCTTCTTAGTCGGTGATCCGAAGTCTGATATGCCTGTAGTGGCGTATTTCAAGTTTGATACTGAGGCGCTGGGTAAATTCACAGGTCAACTGGCGGTGCGAAAGCTTTACTTCTACTTTTTCATATTTGTTATGACAAGCATATTTTAATGTTACTCTACTCTCTTTAGCTATACATCAAAGCGAGAGGCTTGCCCGACGCCATCTGGCAGATTGTGCAACCAAAATTGAATAACAGCGATCCGTTCACCTTCAAAAGCATCAAAGCCTTGTTGGCAATGCTTAAAGCTCCCATAGTCACATCAAAGAACCTCCACATTGAGTTCATTTTGCAAATGGAAGGCAAGACTGTGCTCTCCTATTACTTGAACCAGCGCATGTTCCAGCAACTGACATATGACAATAGTAAGTGCAATTACGGAAATTTAATGAGCGCTTAGATCTTAGAGAATATAAAAAATGGAACCATAACAAAATTGACAGAATTTGTTTTGTATTTTTGGCACACCCACTTTTGTCCCCTTAAATGGGGGAAAAAAGAGAATCGAGCAAGAGTAATTTTAAAGTTAGAGTCACGATTTTTTGTGCAACTATAGTTTTCATGGTTCCTAAAAATGTGATTGCAAACAGATACAAATCTTAAAAGTTATTTAAGAAATAATTAAAATGGCCAATAACGGCTGCTGCTGTGGTGTCTTAGTTACTTTGGTTGGTATATTTTTTACTCTATGGTATATTTTGAATGTAATGTAGTTCAATTTTGCTTTTGGTATATTAATTCGGTATATTTTTTTATATAAAAAAAATAAGTAGAGGATATTTCCCTGTCGAGCGTTCTTATTTGTTTTATTATGTATGTACTTATGTATTTGTCAAATGTATTATTAGCTGGACATTCCAAATGTTGCGTTGCGTTGTTAAATATATATCAAAAAGGCAAGAAAGATGTAAACAGAAAAGTAACTATAAATAGCGATCTGTTGTTTGAATGGTAAAACTCAGTTTTGAATAGGAATATAAAAAGATTGTGGCTAAGAGTATCTTGACATTTAGATATTTTTTAATTACTTATTAATGCGCAGGCCGTCACTACTCTTCCTAATTTTTTAGTTCTTGATCGCCTGCAACTGTTAATCCGGACGGATAGCCACATCAATATACAAACAGTACGCTGGCCCTTTATGAACAAATATTCGGTGCCCACAGTGCTGGGCACATCATCGGACGTGCTGTTGCAAACAACAGTGCTAACCTCCCTACGAGGCAACATTACGGAGCAGCGAACGCCACCTGGATCAAAGCACACTTTAGAGATTGACGCCCGCTACTCCTCATACGCCTCAGTACGCAGTCGCAGCTATAACCCGTTTCTCAATCTAGATCATGAGATCAAGCGGGAGCAAGGTTTTCTTATCTACATTCCCTTCAACAGTGAGCTGACTTTAAATGAAACCAGCAGATGCGCCCGATATACCTTCACAAGGCCTCAAAATTTAACCAGTGGCATGTCGTTCAAGTCCCGCGCTGTGACCATCACCCGGGGTCAGGTGACTAAAACGGCAGCTGAACCGTTTGAGGAGATTATGTATCCCGAACGAGGTATTGAAGTGGTAAGAACTGAATTCCATAAGTGGATGCATTCTTCAAATATTTCCAATAAAAAAGTAATTTTCAGTTCCAGCCATTCAGCTATGCCCTCCCAGATCTGGGTGTCAAACTGCGGCTCAACATGAATCTCAATGAGCTGATTAAGTTTCGGGGCATGCTACTCAAGTCCGAGTTCATAGAGAAGTACAATAACATGGTCAACTAAGCAAATTTTATTTATTTTCTCGTCTGTCATCTATCTTTACAGTGGCTTCTCCAGCAATATGGTCGTAAGTTTAATGATGTACGTCTTTGGCTTCACGCAACTCAGCTCCATACATTTGGGCCACGATCGAAACTTCACTTTACTGATGTACAACGAGAATGCAACAAGAGTAAGCAATGAGACCAATGAGACCACCTGATCGCTCATCTTCTGATCTTTACATATCCAGATTGATGGTAATATCTATGTAGAAGATGTGCTTAAGACATCCGAATTAAAGGGAAAGCAAATTGGTTTTACCTTGGAACATGCAGATGAAACACAAAACGTAGATTCCTTGCACAAGTGGAATGTCTTAGTGGATGTGCAAACCTCAACCAAATCAAGCTGGTTTAGGGTAACCAGCAAGGTGCAACGTAATTCGAAGGATGATGAGGAGGACTGGAAGGTGAGTAAAGTATCCTGAAGAACGAAGGGATAATTTACTTTAGCCTACTCAGAACTAAAGATTTCAAGTTTATTTTATGCAATGTTTGTCTTAATTATAACAATTTCTGGTCCAGATTCTCACATGCACTTCTCCTATTCACATTTTAAACTTATTAGGAAGAAGTTATTTAGCCCTCTTGTCCAGCTATTTCAAGCTCCTCCTCAGCATTGATTAGAGCCACAATTCCATCCTGCAGAGACTTGACCAACTCGAACTCGGTAAAGCCCAAGCGACGCTTATTTGAGATGTCCATCACGCCATCCTCGATGCTGGTATGCTCACCTCCAGTGCCTCGTATCTGCAGCGATAACTCCTCGGCCATTGCCTTTAAACGCTCCTCATCCTTGCTCAAAAGTGGTAGGCGAATGTGCACCGAGGCGCGTAGAGTAGTGCCCAAGTTGGTGGGGCATGCGCTCAGGTTGCCATAGCTGGGATGACGTGCAAACGTCAGGTTCTTCTCCAACTCAGAAATGCCATTGACTAAGCGTTGATAAACATCGCCTAAGTCGCCACACTGAGCCATCGAAATGATGCGCAAATGATCCTCCTCATTTACCCAAATCAAAAATGTCTCGGCGGGATTGTGATAGACTCCGCGACCTGTTGGCCAAAAACGGAAGCACCCGGCAGTTTGCAGAAAACGATCACCACGCTGAAATAGTATATGCCGTTTCACCATCTCCTGCTGAGTTTCCGTATCAATATCACCCAAGGTGAGATAGGTGCCGATGAGCTCACCATCCATAGTCTCCGTGGCAGCACGCACCTTATCCTCGACCTCGATTAACTGTTTCTCCGTCAGCTTGGGAAAGAACGGTAATCCCTCAATGTTGCGAGCAATGCGAATGCGTGCAGAGAGAATATATTTACGTTCTGCATCCAGATTCTCAATTTCATCCACATTACCCCAGTCAATATCCTTCTGCAAAACATCGCTTTCATTGTCCTCTTGGCCGTGATACTCCTTGATTATCGGATCAAAGAGTTTGTTGAACACATCGTAACTCTCCGGGTCTGCTGCATAGAGTCCCACATGCGAGTCGTGATGTTCGAAGCCAGAGACTGCACAATCATATAGATAAGCGTCCACCGGAGATGAGGTTGTAACCAACATATACTCCTCCAAAAGCTCAGGAGTGAGATATTTGCGCAACAGTGAGCTGACATTCTCCTCATCATCAACAAGGGACTTATAACCAGCCATTGTGAGTTCCTGGTACTCTTCGGGAGACTTCTTGCTGTAAATTGGAATTGGATATTGGATGATATTGAAGAATGCAAGGGCACAAGGAATTCATACATTTGTCCTCGTAAGCGCTCCAATTCCTGCTCTAAGCGTGATATAGTCGTCTTGGCCTCTTCTAGATCATTCTTCATAACATCGTACTGTGCATCATCCGGGCAGCTTTCGCACATGAACTTTCGCACAAATCGAATGGCATCCTCAGGCTTGTTTTGCTCCTCATAAAGCTTGATTAGTGCCTTACTAAGAGCATCAATAACTCCGGCCCGTTCCAAGTACTTACGATATTGAACGCGTTTTGACTCAATCTACATATACAACATATAAATATAGTTGAGCATTTGCTAAGAACTATCACTCTTACCGAAGTCATTTTCTCAATCGGCAGAATCACAATCAAAAACCAAAATTTAATAACACAAAGCTAAAGGAATTCTGCGACAATTTCCAAAGTGACACTGTTGGAACACTCGAGTGTTCTCAGATTTTTTCACACACTTTCTTTAATAAAAAAAAATTAATTTCCTAGTCAATTTTCCAATAGGAGAAATGCGTCTGAAACGAAGCGTAGCTGACTGCTTTCTAATCCTCTAATATTAGCCCAAACATATTGATCAAACTGACGACGTTAACTACTTAGCCTTCCCAGTTATGAGTTCTCACAAAGCACGAAATGTAGTGAGTCGTATTCCTTCCCCTTCTGCTCTTCTCCATCTGAAGTTACTAGTGCCATACAGTGGCTGGCTGCTCTTAGATATTAAAAGTGGCACGCAGACACACAGCCAAGTTAGTTGGGTGACCTAAGAACTGTAGAGCTGAGCAACTGAACCAACGTCAGACATCCAGGATATGGGCTGGCTGGCTAATCGTTGCCGCAGTTGTTGTGGTTGTCGCATGTTTGACATTTCGTCATGGTAATCGCAGTCACCCCCGGAAAATTACGCATGTGAACCTACGAATGTATTTAAATAAGCATGTAATATTATTTTTATAGTAATTTATCCATTTTCATTTGGGACAGATGAAAGTTATAATTTTATTTTACCATGAAAGTTCACAATGACTTTAAATCGTTGCTCAATTGTCTTAATTGTATTTATTTTCGCACTTGATATATTTATGTGCCTAGTACTGTATCTGTATTCAAACTTTACAAAATGCAGGTCGGCTAATAAGAGCGCTTGACGCGTGCCAGTGGCAACCACTTCAATCCGTCGTTGACTTTTCTGTTTACTGTGCTTCATACAAGCTCTCTCTCTTTTTCACTTGTGCAGGCCTGCTCCAAGTTAACCTATGAACCACTTGTCTTCACCAAACGCCCGCACTCTCTCAATGGCTATGTGGCTTTTGGCCTGGTTTCCGAGGACGGTGAATGCCCGGAGAGCGGTTCCAAAGTCCAATTTGCAGCACGCGCCGGCGTAAGTAATTCCATTTGGAACAGAACTATGAACTATTACAATTCTTATTTCTTGGTTCAGCCATCGGAACATGCTCGCGCCTTCCTCCGTTCGGATAAGATATCGCTAACGGACACTGACTTTTGTCCCAAGGAAGTGCTCAAATTTTCGCCCATACCCACATCCAAGTACTGTAAGCGCAGTAACTTTGAGAACTTCACATCAATAACCCAGTACAACATGGATCTAAAATTCGATAATGTAATTGAAAATACAAAGATGAGATTCGGAATTAACACTCTCCTTTTAGATGCCAGCCTGGTTCGACTTGTGGTCAACACGTTTAGATCATTTGGTTTCCGCTCTGTCCGCCCATAAAGTTGATAGCTTGCATATGAGCCGACAGATTAATGTAACTATGCATACGCCTCACGATCACTTTTGGTTGACTGTGGAAGTTAATGGAGTCCATTGGCGCATCTATCACATACCGTTTTTGTTTAAGCTTGACTCAAAGTTTGATACATCCCATGAGTTAGCATTCGACTCGGGGTTGAAGCGATCATGTTCGGTCATTAATGGCATGATTAATTCTTTCAATGATTACCTTATTAATCTGGGTAACTTTATCACACAACCGGATTGCCTGACTCTACTAGTAGCGGACTGCTCGCCCGTTCCGAAAATGGCTGTATTTCTAACGCCTTCACCTGGTACCGGCAGCCTGGCCAGTAACTATGGACTACGTGTGCATATTGGCCAGAATTACTTTAACTTCCATTCACGAGCCGGCAACAGCAGCCAACTGGATGAGGCTCCCGTATTTATCTATTTGAACCATGCTCAGACGCCTCTTGATGTGCGCCACAAGCCGTACCAGTGGCCAGTCGACGATAGTGATTATGAATTCCGGTGAGTAAGCAATACAATTGACACGTGAGCAGTTCTCCGAATAATCACTCCATTGTTTCTTCTACTTCAGTGTTGAACTTAACGAGCAAAATCTGTTAATCATCGAATGCACTAAACTAAGTGCCACTATCCAGTTCGACATGTACAACATCCTTAATTTTGAGATCTTTGGAGTGTATAAGCATCAAATGTGCGGACTGTGTAGTAAGCCCTTAAATCGCATGCACAACTACACGTTATGTGAGTCGGAAATGAGATCGTCTACGACCACTCCAATACCGACAACGACAACTATTGTGGATAACTTATCGGAAATAGGTGTAAATAATAATTGATATTAATATTAAACTATAACCGATGCAAAATTTAGTGAAAATAACTTGAAAACTTACATAGTTAAAAATACATGTAAAGTTTACCGGTTAATCTCTAATTCAACATAACATCTCGAAGACAAGACACTAAACTTTATTGCATTTAAATAAAACTCTAAGGGTGTCAATAAATGTTGTAGATTCAGAATTTGTTGCGTACTCATTGGATTTAGCAGTCTATTGTTTGTAATTGTTCAACATATTTACCATTTGTGGGTATTCGAATATGAGTAATTATAAATAAAAGTTAACTTATATTTCAAAATTAAGCTACATATGAAAATATGATTATGATGATATAATTAATGATCATTTTTATCTCACATCTGTGATTTGAACTAAAAAACCTATTTAATGGATAATTATTAAACTCAATTTAATAAACTTTGTTTTAGTTTGTTTCAGAGTTTTTTTTAAAAATACTTTTTAAAAACACATTTAAAATGCAATTTAATAAACTGAATTTTAACGAATGGGTTTGTCATTGTTTGCATAAACTCCCCACTGCAAAATGATTGTACTTGCTTTATGTGATTTAGGTAACAACTATTCAAAGCGTATTAAATACTTTTAAGTTGTGCCACTCGTAAATCTTTTCTTTTATTGCCAACATGTTGATATCAAGTTCGTCTTAACAATATATAGACAATATGGCACGCTTTCCAAACGGTTCGGAGGCAGACTCTAAATCCGTCATGTCGACAACTCATTTTATCATAATTGATCTCATTGACAGAGATCAACTATTATACGACCACCATTTGATCATGCGATTTTGTGTGTCGGTATCTAAAATAACTTCCTTAACTGATTCTCGCTTAATTCTCACAGTCTTAAAAAAGCGGATTTGCAGCATTGCGCTCATAGACTTTTCAAGTGGACTGGTTCTTTAGGCCGTATATAATTTAATTGCAAGTCCTGTTTGCTTTCTGGCTTACATGACACACAACCTCCTTGCGTATGCGAAAAAGATAACCATACCAAAAAGAACCATACTGAAATATAGCATTCATTTTCTTGGGCGGAATTTGTGCCTCTAAGAATAATTTCTTAATCGGTCGAGTAGTGCGAATATATTAGAAATCTTTACTAACTTCGTACATACGATATACAGCAATGGTGTCAGATCCAGAATCAGATCAATTCTGTTTGAACTCTCGAAATAAGTGACGATGTCTTTCCTGACTTACCTTGATTATAGTCTCGATGCAATTAAAACCGTCGCCAAGTATAAGGCGGCTCAAACGCTCAAATTTCAGTTGGGCAATATCAATTTGCTTGGCTTTGAGTACCGAATTTTGAAGTGGCGATCGAAGCATCCCGGTCACTCCCTTACTCTTTCATTCCAGAAAAAAGTGGTTAAAAGAATTCTGCTTGAGACTCAGGCGACAACAACAAATGGGATTGTGGATGTAAAATCAATCTGTGATCGGATACAATTTTAAATTAAATTAAATTTCATCCATTATATAGCAAGTATGCTCGGCGATAGTATCAATCTTATCTTATCACCAAAAGTATTTTAACGGCATATCAATCTACTGCTACAATTTTTAAATGCAATTATTCAAAGTAACAGATGGGCCTATCTACTTTGCTTATTTCTATGATGACAATATTCCAAGCACAATTTATTGCAACTTGGTTGAAACAGATTTTTTATTTGAAATTCCAAATACACTCCTGTGACTCCACAGCTTTTATTGATGCTATTTTCTCTTTAAGCTCTGTTCCCAAATGAGCAAAATTTTGAACGTGCGGAAAAGCAATATATTTCGCAAGTTCCACAAATTTTAAAATGACCGTTTTCTGGAAACCTTTATGACAGTAAATTTGGCAAAAGGAATTGATAAAAAAACAGATGAAATCACATTCATTGCCTATTTCTATGGAAACAATATCCCAAGTAGCAATATTTTTATTATTATTCCATATATGTTATGTATAGTCTTGCGACTAGACAATATTAATCAATACTACTTCTCTTCGCCAGAAAATTCCTCAGTCGCTTTCTTTTTAATTTTTTTTTAAATTATCCATCTTGATGATTCTTTTTACTTTGCCGATATGAGTGCAGAATAATAGGTTATCTATTTTTTCGCAAGTGGAACTGCTGATTTGACATCCACAAAGATTCCTTTCTCGGAGAATTAATACGCTTAAAAATTTGTTTGTTCTGGGAGCTGGAAAACTAAATAACCCCGCAAAAATTTGTTCATTATTCCATTTTTTTTTTCAGTAAAATTGCGCGGAAAAATACGATTTCGCGCATCTGGGAACTACGCTTTAATTAAACAAGTAAGAAAGCTACAGTCGAATGTACTCGACTGTGAGATACCCGCTACCCATTTTGAATAAAATAAATATATTTTGCGGTTTTTTTCAAAATATTCCGAATATACTGCAAAATACTAAAAATATGCCAAATGGTATATTTGGTATATCGAAATAGTACCTCATTCGAAATATACCATAGACAGCACAATACACCAGATTGTCAGCCAAAGCAACTAAGACCCCTAGTAAGTAGGCGTCTTTGCCTATACAAAAGTATTTCTTTAATAACTTCGACAATTATTATCTGATCGCAACCAAATTTTCAGGAATCATAACTATTATAACAATTATTGTATATGGGTAATTCTCTGAGGGATGTCGCGTGCGACCAGCTTTTCAGTTACAAAAAAAATCATATTCTGAAACAATTTTTAAAATAAGTAAAGGTTATTTTTATAGCTCTAGATTAGTACTTTAATTAGAGCTAAGAATGTTTTTGGAATTTTTTTCTGTTTTGTTTTCTGTTCTGATAATTGCAAAAATTAACAAATTCGTACGCAAAACCAAAAAATGAACGAATTTATATATTTTATCGTAAAACAGAATAAGTTACTAAAATCAATCTTAGCTCTAAAAATAGTGCTAATCCTAAGCTTTAAGAAAAACCTTCACTTAATTTTAAAATTGTTTTAGTTTATGTTTTTTTTGTCACTGAAAAGCTGTTCGCACGCGACATTTACCAGAGAATTACCCATATACCAAAATTCAACTCTCGCTTTAAAATTACGCTTGTTAATTGATTTTTTGATTTCTTGCCGGCACAAAGTTATAATACCCTTCTACCCTATGGGTAGCGAGTATAAAAAAGAAGCTGATAAACAACTTGCGGATCAAGCCATTTTCTGCAGTAAGAAATAGCTTTGCTACTTCCATCTTCGCTGCACACTCTTACTGACTCACAGGACGAGGCTTGTAAACAAAAATATATTTTTGCAACCAATTTCAGTGAGTTATCACTCTAGTAGTAAACTGTATGTAGTGTACAATATTTTCTAAACATAATAACACAATAGCTACTTAGATTACTTAAAATCTTGCGCCAAATTTATGAATGTATGTGTGTACATGCATACATGCTTGAATAATAGCCTATTTCCACCGCACCCAAAACCTCGGTTTTCTTTGGTTTTTTCCCGTTCAGGCCGAATGTTACGTTCGCCCCATGTAAAAACCCATAGGAAAAAAAGTCGGTTTTTCTACGTGCGCGAGCTACGTAGAAATCGCGAACGCACTTTTTGGGTAATAAAGCGATATTTTGATCGATATGACAACGAAAAAGAGGTCACCACTAAACAAACAGCTGACATTTAAGTGCGCCAAGGTATGAAAATAGAAAAATTAAAATTTTATTTTGCTTTTTAAAGCAAATTTTTTATATTTTAGATGAGCCAAAAAACTCGAAAGCCGTCAATATCGTGGAGTGGCATCCACGAGGCTATGTTGTTCGAGTTATGGGAGGAGAAATGTAGTGCCTTTTTTGGCCAATCCACAAAGGCGCTCCACAAGGGTGCCAAACTCCTCCCTATTAATTCGAAAATTATCTTAAAAAAATGATTCGTTGTTTCCAGGAACATCGCGCTCCCAAAAACACCCATGCTGCTGCTAAAAAGTAAATGTATTTATGTAAATATTACATTGCTGCCAGCAAATCTACTTATGTACATAGCCCCAAACTGATGGCGATTTCTTTACTATTGGCAATGGCCTATACTCTATACTCCGCTAATTTTCCCTCCACTTCGTCAAAATCCTCATAAAAATCCTGCAATTTAATAAAATTTTCCATTTTAAAATGCACGTGCTGTTTTTTGAATTGTTCGCCAACTCGTGTTTACATTTGAACAGCTGACATTTCAGAGCGGCCATATTGAGAATTTTACCGTTGCCCATATTTCTCGGTTCGTGCAAATGGAAACCCCGAAACGGGACTTTAAAAAACGTAGAAAAACTGAGTGAGGTGGAAATAGGCTATTAAGCTTTATTGGACTAGAAACGACAAATATGTATCTTACTTTTCAGGTAATTCACCATTCCGAATTCATCATACACAAACGTCCACCAATTAGAAATCCTAAATATTACCAACAATTGTGTTAATTCTTAAACAAAAATGTTGAATTCATCATAGTTACAATTCTTCTCACCGTGCTCAAAGTTGCTTCTAAAAAATCGAAGGTGTCCCAAAACCATCGATGCTTCCGATGATTTGAAAACATCGATAACATCGATGTGTCACTCGATAATTCTGCACCTCTAATAGCCTCATTCCACCTCACTCAGTTTTTCTACGTTTTTTAAAGTCCCGTTTCGGGGTTTCCATCTGCACGAACCGAAAAATATGGGCAACGGTAAATTTCTCAATATGGCCGCTCTGAAATATCAGCTGTTCAAATGTAAACACGAGTTGGCGAACATTTCAAAAAACAGCACGCGCATTTGAAAATGGAAAATTTTATTAAATTGCAGAATTTTTATGAGGATTTTAACGAAGTGGAGGGAAAATTAGCGAAGTATAGAGTATAGGCCATTGCTGGCAGCAATGTAATATTTACATAAATACATTTACTTTTTAGCAACGGCATGGGTGTTTTTAGGAGCGCGATGTTCCTGGAAACAACGAATCATTTTTTGAAGATAATTTTCGAATTAATAAGGAGGAATTTGGCATCCTTGTGGAGCGCCTTTGTGGATTGGCCAAAAAAGGCACTACATTTCTCCTCCCATAACTCGAACAACATAGCCTTGTGGATGCCACTCCACGATATTGACGGCTTGCGAGTTTTTTTGGCTCATCTAAAAATATAAAAAATTTGCTTTAAAAAGCAAAATCAAATTTTTATTTTTCTATTTTCATACCTTGGCGCACTTTAATGTCAGCTGTTTTGTTAGTGGTGAGCTCTTTTTCGTTGTCATATCGATCAAAATATCGCATAATTACCCAAAAAGTGCGTTCGCTATTTCTACGTAGCTCGCGAACGTAGAAAAACCGACTTTTTTTCTTATGGGTTTTTACATGGGGCGAACGTAACATTCGGCCTGAACGTGAAAAAAACCAAAGAAAACCAAAGAAAACCGAGAGGTGGAAAGAGGCTATAAGCCGGCTAATATTACCAAGACTACAGTAGTAGCATATTTTGTGCACGCAAATTGATAAACTACGAGAGTTGAAATACAATTGAATGGAACATATCGTGTACGACGACTGCTGGCAGTTATTGCAGCGTTTTGGACGGATCTCTGGCGATGCCAATGCCCAGTTCACGCTGTTCTGCCAATGCTGGCACGAGATGCAGATGCAACACATATACTCAGCACAGACCAACCAGATTGAGGTGATTGAGACCACATTGGCGGCGCTGCATGTTGCCAAGCGTGTGGCATGCGGACGACAAACCAATGGTGAACCTTTTCAAGCGACGCGAGCTCAGCGCATTGGCGGTCTATACTTACTTTATGCAATTTATCACAAGCAACCCACAAAACATTTTGTTAAAATTGAGGTTTCACCACGCACTTGGGATTCGCTTGTTGGCTTTATCGAGCAACTTCGTCTCACGTGCTTTGAGAACCCCGATACGCAGCAAGTAAGTTTCATTTTTTGGCAATTGGCACAAGAAAACGCCTTTCTTTTCACGGCTCTTGACTATTGCCATGTATTAGATGCATTTGCTGCTTATGATAGTTTGGAAGCCATTCAAGAGGCTAGACAGCGAAAAAGCAGTAATTACAATGGACTCCAAAAACACCAATTGAAGCCAAATATAGCTAATCTCAACGAAGAGCTCCACGGTCTAACGGAATTGGTGCCCATTTGTAAACCGCTCTGTCAACTCGAAGAATCTTACAACACGCAGATGATACGCCATCGCACTTCATTTGCTCCCACAAAGATCTTCAATGAAATTCAGAATGTTTTCTTTAAAATCAACGAACTAGTTCCTTCCGAAGAGAAGCCCAGCACTTCAAATATGGCAAAGAGTCAAATAGAAAAAAGAAATCAGGTGCGGCAAAAAGCAATGTATGGAGGGTCCAAATCGAAGTTAAATAACAACATGGATCAGTTAACTGAAGCTTATAAGGAAGCACATGAGCGTCGCATGTCATCGGCAACAGTTTTTGACCACAGATTGCCAGACGATGTGCTCAAGGATCTGAAATCTTGATTTGCCGCTAAAACCGTGTGATAAACAGAGTTTTAACTATGCAAATAATAATAATATTTAATCAATAGAATGTAAATAAAAATGCACACTATGTAGTTTGCGCACAATGCATTCCCCTTTTAATGTTATCGAACGGGTTATCATCTCAGCAATGTGCAGAGTTGTCGGCACTACACTAATTAAGCGTATTATTGCGCATTGAGAAGCTATTCTTGCCACCATTCAACTGTAAGTCATCATACACACATATGTATGTATTTAAATAGAGGCATTTGATGAATAATAAATAAAATGTATATCTACTTATACTTTTTGAATGCCTCAGCGTCGCACAATTTATTAAATTGGAATTTGCTGAGGGCATTCAAAAACTATGCATATGTTTGTAAAAATTTTTTTTATTCAATTGACTTCTCATTTCCGTTTTACATCATAATAAGCGAATCGCTCTGCAACGATCATATTTCTATACAAAGAAGTCCAATTGATCGTGGTGGCGATTATCTTTAAATGTTTCTTTTTCTTTTCATTGTTTCGACTTTGGTTTTTGTTTTTATGAATTACAAAGCAAATTTAAATAATTTAAAGGCGCCAATTGTCTCATGACAAATGATGCGGATTCATAAGCCTCTCGTCTCTTACACACAACCCATTATGGAAAGATGCGGCGGAACCGTCTACTTAACGGAAATTTATATGACGCAGCCCAGTATAAACAGAGTATAACCTTCACCCTCGTTTTGATTTTAGTAAACACTTCGATACTATTATATATGTACACATTTGTGCAGCTTATTTCAACCACTATTAATTTATTACTTTCAGGTGGACATCAACGTGACATGCCACGAGCCAAAAATCAAAAGAGGCAGGTTGAACAGACGAAACACAAAATAACTGATGGAATGGCAGTGGAACAATTTAAATACAAGAAAAAGGGATATCACATGAACTGCAAAAAATGTATAATGTCATCTGATAATTTGGGGACGTTGAATTATGCCAGAAAAACAGAAGAAAAAAGATAAATAGTCTGATGATACTGCTGGGCGGAGCAAATAAAAATAATAACGCTTACATGTAGAGACGGCCGAGTGTAACGTACTGTCTTGTTTGGAAAAAAAACATATAAGATCAAGCGCAAAACTAGGAGCAAAAGTCGCAATCTGGGAGTGGTATCTATTCTTCTGGACATTTAATGACCATGATTAAATTTTTAATCACAAATAGTAAATAAGTAGCTAATACGCTGCCAAATAGCAACATCTAAACACGCATCTCACAAGAATCTTGACAGAGCCGTTCGTGTTCACCAAACGTCCTCACACTTTTATTGATAATGTGGTCTTTGGCATGCTTTCCGAGGACAGTTAAAGCCCGGAGAGCGGTCCCAAAGTCAAATTTGCAGCAAGCGTAGGCGTAAGTAATGACATATGGAACAAACTATAATCTATTACATTTTTTCTTTTTGTGTAATTATTTTTTGTTTAATGGAAAATACATTATCAGATTGCAAATTAATTTATGTTCAATAAAAATCGTCCTTTTTGCGTGTACACTTTGTTTGTTGGTTTTCACTCTTTGAATGCGGAGGTTAATGGAGTTCATTGGCGCAAGTTGGACTCAAAGTTTGATATGAATTAGCATTCGATTCTGGGCGTTCAAGGTCGGGGATTTATGGTTAATTCATTCAATCGTTAATCTGGGCAAGTTTATCACAAAACCGGATTGCCTGACTTCTGGATTGGTCGTCCGTTCCTAAAATGAACGGCGGCCGCCTAGCCAGTAACCAGCATTTGTCTAGAACTTTAATTTCCGTGCCGGCAACAGCAGCCATCTGGATGAGGCCCCCATCATGATGTGCGCCAAAATCGATGATAGATAGTGATTATGTATTCCGGTGAGTACGCAATGCAATTCCACGTGAGCTGTTCCCTTCATAATCTATCCATTGCTCCTTCTACTTCAGTCTTAAACTTAATGAGCAAAATCAATTGATCATCGAATGCATTAAACAAAGACCCAAAACTTTGTTCGACAAAATTCAAATTTTAGTAAGCCCCTAAATCGCATGCCCAACTACGCGTTATGTGAGTTGGAAATGAGAGTGTATTCAACTACTTCAACGCCGACAACGACAATGGTTGTAGATAACTTATTAACCATAGGTGTAAATAAAAAATAATAAACGTTAACCGAATACAATAACAATAAAGTAAAATGAAAACTTAGTTCTGAGTACATGTAGTTTACCGGTCAACCTCCAATACAACATAACTCAAAGACAAGACGCTATCTATCTATAAATTAAAGTTTCACTAAATTTTAATATTAAAAATAAATATATACATATATATTTTAATTTTGTCAGCAAAGTTTCCATTGGTGGTCATGTTGAGGAAGACGACGAAACGCCTTTCTAGCAGTTTTGTATTTGGTATTTCAATGGATTGATATTTGTAACTGCGTCAAAGTCGGCATGTAGTGGATGTCGATGAGATATGCTGACCCCTCATTTTTGCCTTTGGTTGTTTAAGTAATTTGTTAGTAATAAACTCACATATAGGCATATACAGGATCGCATGTGTGATATTAAAACATCTTTAAACGAAAAAATTGTGTTAAAAAGATACATTCTGCAAAATGTTTTTTACGTATGTACATTTCAAAAATTTTGAAAATAAGACTAGCCTCCCATAGTTGTTGTTTTCGAATTATTAATAAAAACACGTGACAAAAAACGCTAGTCATATTTGACTTTGTCTTGAAAAACGTGTAAGTCGGCGAAATAAAGTAATGAATCCGATAACAAAAATATTATGAAACATAACATTTTAACCTTAAACAAACAAGAAAAAGACCAAATCAAACTAGAAACGCTGCCCTTTATTGTTTTAAGCAACTATTTCCTGGAAATTACCATATATTATATAATGTTCTTTGTTCTGCCTGGTGACTAGCTTAAAAAGGAGCCCCGAAAAAGTAATTTCTTTCAAAGTAAATTTAAAAAAACTGCATAAGTGCACAATAAGAAGCGGTTTCTTATAATTTGATCTGTAAGTTGAGTTTATTAACGCTTCAATTTTCCAATATGCATGTTTGTTTTTGATTTCCAGACTTCAAACATCAATAAACTTGAGTTGTATTCGTTGAAATGAGAGTTCTACGTTAATATTGCTGCTCTTATTTGCAGCGGGAGACATATCATTAAATGTTAGTTTTAAGAATTTGATGAAGTTGAGAAAACACAATAACATTAACTAACATATATGTATATTAAATTAACGCTGGCGAAGCTGCAGTCTCAGCTGACTAGTACTATAGAACTCTTGGGGTCCCAATGAAAGTTTAAGATTCAGATTTTCTTGCATACTCAAAATGTGTTTATTAATTGTAGTTGTTTTACATCAATAAAGAATTTGTGTAAAAGTCAAATGACCTTCTCAAAGTTAGGCTAAATATGAAAATAAAAATAATGATAATAGTTAAAGCAAACATTTTTCAATAAAACTTCTTTAATTCTTGAAGGCATTTTTAGGTCAGATCGTGATTTAAATTATACAAATCTCCATAATGGACGAACCTTAAATTAAATTTAATGAACTGCATTTTACAGAGGTTTCCATCCGATCTGCTTTTCCCGATCGCGATGTAGTTGTGTAAGCAAGTGCAAGCGCAATTGGGTGACGCTTTCTAACATTACGTTACACAATTTGCATTGCAGCATTGACATATCTCTTCGACTGTAAAATAATTGAACATGTTTATTATTTGTAAGGTAAATAGTCAAGGCGTATAAATACTAACAAGTTGCGCCACTCGTAAAGTTGTTTGCAATTCGCTTGTAAGGCCAACAAGTTACTCATATTCTCGATTTCGAGTTCGTAATAGCAATGTATAGGCAATATGGCTCGCTTGCCAAACGGTTCGGCGGCAGGTTCCAAATCAGACATGTCCTCCCAAACATAATCAGAATTTGACAGGTTACGTTCAATAAAACTCCGATCTTTGTTCAGAAGCCTACAAAATAAAGAAATTAAAAAGAATCGCAACAATTGATAGTTATTTATAAAGACCGTGTAAGCAAAGATTGCAGTTGATTAAAAATAGTAGCACGACCCTCATCTCTAGCGGTGGGCAGTTGATTAGGGTCGCTGTGGAAGAACAACATGTCGATATTGTAACGCATTTGATTGATCTAAAATATAAGTTTCAAAATTTTAAAATTAAATCAATTATATTGCAAAATAATATTTACAATACGAATATCGTCCTCAAGAACTGCGACATCCAAATTAACGACCATGTCGTGCTCTTCAAAATGAGATTGCATAGTTTTTGGATTAAAGCCAAGTCCAGCTAAAATACACACGTATTTCGTACGTTCCTTATTGCATTTGATTTGCATGGTGGGACAAAAGAGCATAGTCATCAATGCAGAAAAGCCGTGAATATTTGGCATAAGAGTAGTGCCTCGAGCAGTCAACTTATCACCATCGGTTTCACTGACAGACGCTGCCACCACCATTTGATTATGGCGATCTTGTGGGTCGGAATCTAGAAGAACACCATTAACTGATTCTCGCTCAATAACCACAGTCTTAAATAAGCCGACGCGTAGCATTGAACACATAGATGTTTCAAGTGGACTGAATGGCCCTTTAAGCATTATAGTTTGATTGCATTTATCCAGAGGCGGTGGCTTCAAGTTTTGGTCAGTTGGGTTCTGAGCAGAACGTAAATAATCCTCGTTGATGTGATGTTTGTCCATATGGCTTACATGGCACGCAACCTCTTGCTTGCGTATGCGAAAGTCATGATCCTTACGCGACATATAATCTTCATCTGCTCGACGAGCCAATTGTCGTTCCACAAGTTTGTCATTGAGTAGTCCACCACGCATATGCAGTAATACAGCAGCGACGTTGTTGACCAATGAGTATATCTCCAATTCAATAGTTCCGCACTTTGATACTGTAGTCAACATTTCGACTGCCTCATTATCCCAACGGTTATAGTTGCTAACCAATGACGATGGCTGTATCAAAGCCAGCCGGCATTCAAGCATACGCGGTGGCAGTTTATCTAATTTATATTTCAGCTCATATGGCATCATTCGCAGCTGATCTATAGCCAATAATGCTGTATTACCGTAATCAATGAAGCGCACACTAAACTTTGGATTCCCATTTGCTTGAGTTTCGACCCTGATGACAGTTGCGCGCTGAAAGTGTTGCTTATGCATTGCCAGAAGCTCCAGGCCCGTTGTAATAATGCTTGGATTCTTCACATGACAGCTAAGGTGCTGTGGTGAATTAATTAGTTCAGTCATGCTGTCGATGCGATCCAACAGTTCATTTGGTTGAAAGTAAAACTTGCTACAATTTACAATCTACAAAAACAAAAATGATTCGTATTTATTAGTTAAAAATATATATATCGGGATTTTGCACTTACATGCGATATTTTGCCTGCCACAATCTTGTCAAAGACAGATGGTAGAGGAAGTAGCTCAACATTCCAGTTCTTGCATGGTGGCTCCCAGGTGCTGTCATTGACAACTCCAATCCCGTGTTGTTCAACATACTTAAGAGCACTGGTTTTCCTGAAAAAAAAAATCATAAAAATTTAATGATTAAAGATTCGAAACCTTAGAAATATAGCTAACATTTTCATGAAAAATGGACATTCCATTTAGAAAATATTAGCAATTAAAGCGAATTGTACTGTTATCTTACTCTATAACGTGAAGAGGGCGATATGCATTATTTAGACGCATTCTAACAGCCTTGTAAACCTCGGTCGCGACGCGTCCCGGCACATGAATGGGATTCATGTAATTATATTCATCGTCATCCTCTTTGAATGTTACAAATATCTTTTCAGAACCATGCGAAAATGTAACATCCATTTTCTTGGCCGGAATTTTTGCCTCTAAAAATAATTCCTTAATCCGTCGAGTATATAATTCACCCATATACCGTGGCTCAAATTTAGTAAAGTAGACAGTGCGACAAGGATCGTTGCCATTAATAGCTCGGTATATGTTGCTATCGTAGTCCTCGTTTGCTTTATCGGCGCGCATGAAATAATTGGGATAAAATGCGCCGGCAATGATTACTTTCAAAACTATGGATTTTGACGATCATTCCAAGACTTGCAAGCACTAGATGGCATGTTTTGTAGATACATAGAAGTACAGCGTTGCTGCAGGTCTTGTACCATCAAATGCATCTCTCGAAGAGAACGCAAACAAACACAGAACCGCCGAGCCCATTGGTGTTCCGAATCCTTTTGCATTCTGTCCTGACATATGTTCAGGTACATCTAAAAAGATCCCAAAATTCATCAATTTTACAGTCAAATACTTTGCGTGTATATTAGGAGACTTTACTAACTTTGTACATGCGATATACAGCAATCATGTCCGACCCAGAACCATCGGAAAAAGCGTAGCGCATCCAAATAGCTTCATTTTGTCCTCGTCTTTCAGTGAGAAACAATCCACGAACAGACATTCCAGCAGCTATGGGACAAATTCAGACAAGACCTTCTTTCTCAAATCTTCAACAAAATGTGACCTTTCGTGACTTACCCATGATAATAGCCTCGTCGAGGCAATTAAATACGTAACCAAGTATAATAAGGCGGCTCAAACGCACGTCTAGGGGGAGACGTGTCATAATGCGACCCCAATGGGTGATATCGCCGTCGAGATCCTCGTAAACTCCATCAACCGTAGTAAAAAGGGCTCCAACCTCCTTCAGCAAGAGGACCGTGTTGTGTATGTCAAATAGATTTGGTGGTGACATCGCTAGGGCCAGAATTTCAGTTGGGCTACCCATGTCAAGTTCCTTGGCTTTTAGTATCGAATTCTCAAGTGGCGATCGAAGCATCTCAGGAACTCCAAACTCTTTCATTTCATTTAAATAAAAGTCCTTTGTGACCATACGATAAACACGACCACTTCGTAGACGTCCAACACGTCCAGCTCGTTGGCGACAATTCACTTTGGAGGCCCACTCCAAGCGAAGGCTTTTAAAAATCGATGCAGAGTTGGTATGTAGCACTTTGGTTAGGCAAAAGTCAATGACATAGGATACATCTGGCACGGTTATAGAGCTCTCCGAAATATTTGTAGTCAGTATCACCTTGCGATGGCCAACGGGAGGTGGTTGAAAGACTTCTGCTTGAGCCTCGGGCGACAACAACGAATGGCATCGCACAATTGTAATTTCAGTACTGGGACTGTGGATGTGAAATCAATCAGTTACCGGATAATAAAATATTAAGTTAATTTATTTACTTTTCTCCCATTACTTGTTTAATATGCTCGGCCATAGTATCAATCTCATGGATGCCTGGCAAAAAAATGAGCACTGCTCCTGTGCGCTTCGACTCCTCATAGGTTTGTCGGGATGTCCCAACCGCCTTGCGTTCCATGTTGTCAATCACCAATAGTATTTTTAATGGCATCGCCATAGCGATCTGGTGATATACCTGGTTCCCGCTGTTGGGGCTCATCCTTGCAATGAATATTCTTGAACTGATCTCTATAGAATTTAACTAGCGGATATTTGCGGCCATGACTAGCAGTAACCACGGGTGGTATCCACGAAGTGCTAGCAAAATACTTGCAGAACTCGTTAGAATCAATAGTGGCAGACATCAGGATGACTTTGACATGACGTGAATTCAGTGCCAGCAGTCGGCGTACAACAATCAACAAAAAGTCCATGTCCTCATCCCGCTCATGTACCTCATCCAAGATAATGTGAGTGTAGTGTGTGAGTGTCTTTTGATTAATGAGATTATTCAACAATACACCTGTGGTACAATACAATAAGCGAGTGTCCTCCATATTAGCGGGACGGTGTAGGCCAACTTGATATCCACACACAGTTCCTGGTTGCCATTGCCGTTCCTGACAAACACGATTGGCAATCGATATGGCAGCGATACGTCGTGGCTGTGTTACAACAATTTTACAGAATTCGCGCCTCTTGAAAGCTTCATCCAATATGTACTGCGGCACCTGTTGAAAAAAAAAAAACAAATTAAACTCCCGACACCTATTATTAATAAAAGCAAAACACTGCAATATATATACATAAATGACTATGATCAATTATATACTTAATATGGTTACACACATTTTCTGTATAAACGAAGATACTCTATAGTATGTAATGGTTAAAAAAATCTTAGAAATTTAAAATTAAAATTCATGAAATTAATGTCAGTTGTTGCAAGTTGCAACGTCTTGGACGGACTGACGATACCAATGACAAGTTGAAGCTGTTCTCGTCATGCTGTAAAGAAATACAATCAAAACACATGTACTCAGCGCAGACCAACCACATCGAGGTGATTGAGACAACATTGGCGGTGTTGCATCTTACGGAAGAAAGTTGCTGCTGATGGCGAGCTAATGGTGAAGGAAGCTCAACGAATTGCATGCATATAATTTATTCCATTCATCTCAAACTTGGGACCCGCTTGTCTGTTTTGTCAAGAAACTATATCACGCACCCTTTGAGTAGCACAACTCCCAAAGAAGCTTTTACTTTTGGCAATTGGTACAAGAGAATGCATTTCTTGGTGCTTGTGAAATTTTGACAAACACTGAAGACAGCAAAAGCAATGGACTCCAATAACATCAATTGAAGCCAAAGAGTCAATCTCAACGAAGAGCTTAACTGCCTAGCGATTTATAAGCAACTCTGCCGACTTGAGGAATCTTACGACACGCATATGAAACGGCATACGCACTTCATTTGCGCCCACAAAGATCTTTATTGAAATTCAGAATATTTTCATTAAAATCAGAGGTCTGCATAGAATATTTAATCAATATGTAAATTAAAAACAATACCTGTGTAGTTTTACCACAGCCCGTCTCTCCTTTTAATATAACCACCGGATTATCATTAATGGCGGCCATAATTTCTCCACAATGTGCATATATGGGCAAATTCTTGTCCCGATTTAAATCGAAGTGATATTTCTCATAGTAGGCTTCATCAGAGCGCACGCGAGGCTGCTCTTCCATTTCGCCGTCATCGTCGTCACTATCCAAATCATTAAGTGTTTTATTGCGCATTGAGAAGTTGTTCTTGTCACCATCCAACTGTAAAGTCAACATACATATATATACATGTACATATATTCTTGAAAAATGTCTCAAATTCCCATTCATTTACTTCGCCGTACCCACACTCATTCAATTTTAACATACATACATACACACATCGTGTATAAACTTTTTTTCTTACTTTCTTCATGAGTTCTTTTTCTTTCTCGACGATTTCATTCACCGTGCCAATCATTTTGCGTTTGATCGGATTGGAGTCTTTAGTCTCCACGGCTAGAATTTTGGGATCGCCAGTTATACACCCTTGTAAAGCGGTTCCTCGTTTGAATTCCTTTGAAAAATCGAAAAAGTCCATTATATCGGAGTCCATGCTGACATTAAGTTGAAGCGTTCACTTCAAATAAAACGACACTAAGCAATCCACCCGGGAACTAGTATGCAACAGAGCGGTTAAACGGTAAATGAAAAAAGCACCTAAAAATATCGATATATTCATTAGTTAGACAGCGTTTACCAACACAGACTAAAATATTTGCAGTAAACGGACTAGCTGTCTATAAACTATCGATTTTTATCGCATCCAATATCTAAATATTTTTTTAATTCTATTAGAATTAAATTATATCTTTAAAATTAATTTAAATTTTGACGATATATTTAAAAAATGTGTAACGCTTCTGCTACTGAAAATACTATTTTTATAATTTGAAACTATTTTGTAAATTGAAACTTATCGCTGTTAATAACAGCTGACAAAATGTTAATTCGTTGGATGGCAACACAGCATAACATACAAATTCATTGAACGTGACAGTACTCAATTCAGAATTATTTTTCCATTTGATGTTAACAAATAAATAAGAAATACAAACTGTATGTACATTTTCTAGTAAAAAGTCTATTTATATATAAGACTTGGATCAAAATTACATTGGCAAGGGAGCTGCCCAACAGTAGCGTAACAAAATGACACGTAAGTGGGATAAATCCAGAATTGATGTTCTCATTCTATTGTTGTACAGTGAAGATTCTGTCAATGTAGTTTTGCTTTTGGAATCAAAGTAAATATTCCAATATTTATATAATTTCATTAGTATTAGATATAATCTTTCAATATAAATCGATTCAAAATACTAGCAACTACTAGTTATGTGTATATGTATGTGGTGCGCTTCTAACCTATACCCTCGTTTCGATGTTAGTAAATGCATTGCTTCGATATGTACATATGCGTGCATATCAAAATCGAAAGTTTATATCAACCTTTATTAATTTATTACTTTCAGGCGGAAATCAACGTGACCTGGCACGAGCCAAAAATCAAAAGAAGCAAGCCGAACAGACCAAAGGCAAAAGAACTGATGGAATGACAGTGGAACAACGTAAAGCCAGGTAAATGGGATATCACATGAACTGCATAAAATGTATAATAATGTGATCTGATACTTTAGGGACGCTGAACTTATGCGAGAAAAACAGAAAAAAAAGGATGAAGAGGCTGCTGCTGCGGGCAAGAGCAAATAGAAAAGATAACATTAACAGAGTCAGCTAGAGTGTCGCATACAGTCATACAGCCATGTGTCGTCGGTCGTAGCTCATAAGCAAATCTCCATTCGGCATAGAGAAACAATAGCAAGTGCTAAAGCAGAATAAAAGTCGCAATCTGGAAGTAAATATCAATTATTGGTGGCAATTTCCCTCCTGGATATTTAATATGAGTGAATCAATTACTCAATGCAAGAAATATGAAATCAGTAGCTAATAGCTAATAAGCCGTCAAATAGTAACACCCAACCGTACATCATAAAAGGCAGAAGCTGACAGAAAGGGCTAATTTTTAATGTTATGTATCATAGCTGACTCATCATAATTTTTCTCTATATACCTGACTAAATTATTTACTGTAATATATATAAATTTTCAAATAAAACATAATATACAGCCAAATCAACCGTATACTGTTAAATATTATGTATTATTTTTACTATTGAAAATGTATGTACATATTAAAAAGTAGAAAAGTATTTAATACTCATTAATAGTACGACTAAACAAATTATAGATATATTCTTTGCATTTTCGCTAAAGCTAGATGTACTTACTAAGATAGATGACCAGAATCCTTAAAATGTACGTCTTAAAGATCATTTCTGTGTCTAGACTTGTTTAAATATATTTTTCCTTTAATTTCTTTTAGATTCGATGATATAATGATTAGTCTGATTAAAATCCATGGTTATATTTTTGGTGCCTTTGATATAGATCGGGTTTCACAAATTTAAATAAGGAAAATATAAACTTTTTATAATTCTTTAATATTATTTTATTGGGGTCCACTACCTTTGGATAGTTTCTTGAGTTTTAATTGATTTTATTTTTTAATTTATATAAAATTGGTTTTAACTATTTATACTTGCCGAGAAAACAGCTGAAACTATATGAACCAACTATAAGGCGTAGATTATATATGTATTTTTTTATTAACAGTATATGAAAGAATATAATGAAAATAATAAAAACTCTACATGAATAGTAGACTAACTATGTTTCTATCAATGATTTTTGTTACATAAAAGTTATATCCATGTTACTTCACGAGTTTAGGTTGATCCGTAGAATGTGTTGGAAAAGGTAGAACACATTGTTATTGAAATCACTAAAAACTGATTGCTAAAATTCAAATGAAATTAAAAATGAATTTAATTTAATTTATGACTACAATTAACTATTTAAAAATATGTTAAAAACTTTCAGATTTCCTGTTTAGGAACAAATACTGCCAGATGATGTTAATACCGTTATACCCGTTACCCAGAAAATGACAGAAGAAGGCATTTCCGTCTCTTTAAATTATATGGGCAATCCAATTCAAGTCCACCACGAACAAAGTATTAATTTTAATTTATTTTTTATTTGTATGTATGTAGAGATATTATACATTTATAGCCTATTTCCACTGCACCCAAAACCTCGGTTTTTTTCCATTCAGGTCGAATGTTACGTTCGCCCCATGTAAAAACCCATAAGAAAAAATGGTGGTTTTTCTACGTTAGCGAGCTACGTAGAAATAGCGAACGCACTTTTTGGGTAATTATGCGATATTTTGATCGATATGACAACGAAAAAGAGCTCACCACTAATAAAACAGCTGACATTTAAGTGCGCCAAGGTATGAAAATAGAAAAATAAAAATTTTATTTTGCTTATTAAAGCAAATTTTTTATATTTTAGATGAGCCAAAAAACTCGCAAGCCGACAATATCGTAGAGTGGCATCCACGAGGCTTTGTTCTTCGAGTTATGGGAGGAGATATGTAGTGCCTTTTTTGGCCAATCAACGAAGGCGAAGGATGCCAAACTCCTCCCTATTAATTCGAAAATGTTCTACAAAAAAAGATTCGCTGCTTCCAGGAACATCGCGCTCCCAAAAACAGCCATGCCGTTGCTAAAAAGTAAATGCATTTACATATGTAAATATTACATTGCCAGCAATTCTACTTACATAGGCCCAAACAGATGGCGATTTCTTTAATATTGGCAATGGCCTATACTCCGTTAATTTTCCCTCCACTTCGTCAAAATCCTCATCAAAATCTTGCAATTTAAGAAACTTTTCCATTTTAAAATGCGCGTGCTGTTTTTTAAATTTTTCGCCAACTGGTGTTTTTATTTAAACAGATGACATTTCAGAGCGGCCATATTGAGAAATTTACCGTTGCCCATATTTTTCGGTTCGTGCTAATGGAAACCCCAAAACGAGACTTTCAAAAACGTAAAAAAACTGAGTGCAGTGGAAATAGGCTATTATATTACAAATAGTTTTAAAATATGTATTGGAAACAACGCAGTGCAGCGTTTCTATTTGGTAGTTTTGGTATTTTCTTAAGCTTGAACGGAAAAGAACAGAAAAAACCGATGTTTTTTGGTGCAGTGGAAATACGCTATTAGTTGCTTCAGCTGATAATCTGGTATATTTAGTACTCTGATATATTTCGTATATTATATTTCAATATACCAAATATGACCTTCGATACGTTTTTGTGCTTTTTTGTGGTATATTTGTAGACTTTGGGTTTATTTAAAATGGGTGACGGGTATCTTTATGTTTAAGATATATCCCTCTAAATCATCTTCTCTCAATCCTTTACTTAATTCTACTGGAATAAACTATAACGTTTTTGACTCAAAATATTTTATTCTCGCAAAGTATCAATCTCAACTTTGTTTCAGATATTATTTTCCTATACGTTATTATTCATTATTCGTTAATAACTGCATTTGAAATTGTCAAAATAAAAGTCGCTTACTCTTTTTGTAACGTGCAACACAGCACATTATTATCATTTAATTTGCAAAATGTAACTAAAAATAAAAAAAATTGGGTATCACTTAAATCACTCTAAACCTGAGACATAGTTTTGCAAGTTTTGATCTAAAAAAGTGTTCGCAGGTAATATAATGACGGGAAGGATTTTCCCAAAAATATTCTTAATCAGCGTCAACATCCGAGAAGAGTCATTTACGTCTTTCCTTCTTTCCATATGAACACCTATAGAGGCTATAAAAGATAAAATTACGATTTTTAACAGCACAGCAACTATAGTTTTTAGGATTCGTGAAAATTTTGCGTTCAGAAAAAAAGCATATTTCAATCTCCAAGTGCTTTGATATATTTTCTTCTTTATCATATTTATATGTAAATAGTAATATATTTAGATATATCGAAATATAGCTCACGCAATGTATTAGTATTTCGTCGATACTCACAGTAGCTTTCACATTTAAAATTCAAGAAGTCCAATTGCCAATAAGTTGAATCTCGTATTTACCATTTTAAACTTAAGTGAAACAAGCAACCGACAAGCAGGTCAGAAGCCAAAAATAGGCGACTTCGAAGCATGTTAGTGTCATATCTATGGTTGCGTATCTCATACTAGTTATCAACCACTTCATGGAATACGGATGTTCATGGCATTGTCGGGTCTACGACGGGTGCTGCGGCTAACAATCCTAAGAAATGAAACGACATCGACAACGAGAAGATGCCGAAGTAATAAGCTACTTTTAATGATTTGCTTGGGCTTCTAGTGCAAAACTCTTGTTAGTTAGTCAGTACCTTGTTAGTACCGAATGAACGGAAAGCAAATGAAACGCTTGAAAACAATAACAAAAAAGAACAGGTTTGTGCTAACAGCTGTCAGCGCAGTGAAAGCTCTGCACGAAAGCTCCAATAGGTAACAAAATAACCTTTTGGTCTTAGAACATTAGCATACCGTGATAAAAACTTAATCAACGTATACGTACATATGTATATATGTATGTGGTGTGTCGCAAGCATGATACAATTATACAAGGTAGTCTCGTCGGAAAAAGCTTTCGTCAGTACGCATTCGTGTTTCGACGCAAGAGGTTGTCTGCGGACGAATTTAACTATTTATACTTGCCGAGAAAACAGCTGAAACTATATGAACCAACTATAAGGCGTAGATTATATATGTATTTTGTTATTACAGTATATGAAAGAATATAATGAAAATAAATAAAACTCTACATGAATAGTAGACTAACTCATGTTTCTATCAATGATGATTTTGTTACATAAAAGTTATATTCCATGTTTACTTCACGAGTTTTAGGTTGATCCGTAAATGTGTTGGAAAAGGTAGAACACATTGTTATTGAAATCACTAAAAAACTGATTGCTAAAATTCAAATGAAATTAAAATGAATTTAATTTACATTATGACTACAAATAACTATTTAAAAAATATGTTAAAAACTTTCATATTTCCTGTTAGGAACAAATACTGCCAGATGATGTTAATACCGTTATACCCGTTTACCCAGAAATGACAGAAGAAGGCATTTCCGTCTCTTTAAATTATATATGGGCAATCCAATTCAAGTCCACACGACAAAAGTATTAATTTTAATTTATTTTTATTTGTATGTATGTAGAGATATTATACATTATATAGACCTATGTTCCACGGCACCCAAACCTCGGTTTTTTCCATTCAGGTCGAATGTTACGTTTCGCCCCATGTAAAAACCCATAAGAAAAAATGGTGGTTTTTTCTACGTTAGCGAGCCTACGTAGAAATAGCGAAACGCACTTTTGGGTAATTATGCGATAATTTGATCGATATGACAACGAAAAAGAGCTCACCACTAATAAAACAGCTGACATTTAAGTGCGCCAAGGTATGAAAAAATAGAAAAATAAAAATTTTATTTTGCTTATTAAAGCAAATTTTTTATATTTAGATGAGCCAAAAAACTCGCAAGCCGACAATATCGTAGAGTGGCATCCACGAGGCTTTGTTCTTCGAGTTATGGGAGGAGATATGTAGTGCCTTTTTTGGCCATCAACGAAGGCGAAGGATGCCAAACTCCTCCCTATTAATTCGAAAATGTTCTACAAAAAAAGATTCGCTGCTTCCAGGAACATCGCGCACCCAAAAACAGCCATGCCGTGCTAAAAAAGTAAATGCATTTACATATGTAAATATTACATTGCCAGCAATTCTACTTACATAGGCCCAAACAGATGGCGATTTCTTTAATATTGGCAATGGCCTATACTCCGTTAATTTCCCTCCACTTCGTCAAAAATCCTCATCAAAATCTTGCAATTTAAGAAACTTTCCATTTAAAATGCGCGTAACTGATTTTTTAAATTTTTCGCCAACTGGTTGTGTTTATTTAAACAGATGACATTTCAGAGCGGCCATACGTAAAATTTACCTGAGTGCGTGCTAATGGAAACCCCAAATACGAGCTATTATATTGCACAAATAGCTATTATATTAAAATAGTTTTAAAATATGTATTGGAAACAACGCAGTGCAGCGTTTCTATTTGGTAGTTTGGTATTTTTCTTAAGCTTGAACGGAAAAGAACAGAAAAAACCGATGTTTTTGGTGCAGTGGAAATACGCTATTAGTTGCTTCAGCTGATAATCTGGTATATTTAGTACTCTGATATATTTCGTATATTATATTTCAATATACCAAATATGACCTTCGATACGTTTTTGTGCTTTTTGTGGTATATTTGTAGACTTTGGGTTTATTTAAAATGGGTGACGGGTATCTTTATGTTTAAGATATATCCCTCTAAATCATCTTCTCTCAATTCTTTACTTAATTCTACTGGAATAAACTATAACGTTTTTGACTCAAAATATTTTATTCTCGCAAAGTATCAATCTCAACTTTGTTTCAGATATTATTTTCCTATACGTTATTATTCATTATTCGTTAATAACTGCATTTGAAATTGTCAAAATAAAAGTCGCTTACTCTTTTTGTAACGTGCAACACAGCACATTATTATCATTTAATTTGCAAAATGTAACTAAAAATAAAAAAAATTGGGTATCACTTAAATCACTCTAAACCTGAGACATAGTTTTGCAAGTTTTGATCTAAAAAAGTGTTCGCAGGTAATATAATGACGGGAAGGATTTTCCCAAAAATATTCTTAATCAGCGTCAACATCCGAGAAGAGTCATTTACGTCTTTCCTTCTTTCCATATGAACACCTATAGAGGCTATAAAAAGATAAAATTACGATTTTTAACAGCACAGCAACTATAGTTTTTAGGATTCGTGAAAATTTTGCGTTCAGAAAAAAAGCATATTTCAATCTCCAAGTGCTTTGATATATTTTCTTCTTTATCATATTTATATGTAAATAGTAATATATTTAGATATATCGAAATATAGCTCACGCAATGTATTAGTATTTCGTCGATACTCACAGTAGCTTTCACATTTAAAATTCAAGAAGTCCAATTGCCAATAAGTTGAATCTCGTATTTACCATTTTAAACTTAAGTGAAACAAGCAACCGACAAGCAGGTCAGAAGCCAAAAATAGGCGACTTCGAAGCATGTTAGTGTCATATCTATGGTTGCGTATCTCATACTAGTTATCAACCACTTCATGGAATACGGATGTTCATGGCATTGTCGGGTCTACGACGGGTGCTGCGGCTAACAATCCTAAGAAATGAAACGACATCGACAACGAGAAGATGCCGAAGTAATAAGCTACTTTTAATGATTTGCTTGGGCTTCTAGTGCAAAACTCTTGTTAGTTAGTCAGTACCTTGTTAGTACCGAATGAACGGAAAGCAAATGAAACGCTTGAAAACAATAACAAAAAAGAACAGGTTTGTGCTAACAGCTGTCAGCGCAGTGAAAGCTCTGCACGAAAGCTCCAATAGGTAACAAAATAACCTTTTGGTCTTAGAACATTAGCATACCGTGATAAAAACTTAATCAACGTATACGTACATATGTATATATGTATGTGGTGTCGCAGTTTCTGTCGGTTTAAGCATGATACAATTATACAAGGTAGTCTCGTCGGAAAAAGCTTTCGTCAGTACGCATTCGTTTTTCGACGCAAGAGGTTGTCTGCGGACGAATTTGTTTCTGCAATTAACCCTTGCGCAAAATGACATTTTGCAATGTATGCCGTAGACACGGATAGAATTAAAAACATTTTCGAGAATTAGAGAATTCTCATATATATTATTAATATTGTTCGTAAACAATTTACATTTTAAAAATATGTTAAAGAGACATTAATATCAGCTTCAAAAAATATGTAAATATTAATTGCATCGTCAAAGGGTTAATGCGCATTTCATTGTCGTCTCGCTCACACTGCTGTGCTGAGACTCTTTCACTCGCACTCATTGTTTTGTTTAAAGTCGGACAGCTTTTTCCGACGAGACTACCTTGTATAATTGTATCATGGGTTTAAGCAACTGTAGTGAGAGGTCGTGGCGGCTCAGCAAAGAGAGCAAAACGCTTGCCATTTGGTGATGCGATCGCCTCTATATGCGACTCTCATGAACATTCACATGCGATTTCAGTCGAAACGCGAAACTCGAGGGAAGCACAACGGCGTCTTGCGCTACTAACGTGAAAAAAAGTCTCGTCAATAATAATATTCAATACTGTTAAATCTCTGTTAAGCAAAAATTAATTCATTGTAGTCAATTTTCAACAACAGACCCAAAAGGGTTTCCTTGAACATATTGGTGTTCGACTTATCTAAAAAGTGTAAGTGTAATCAGCTAATTGCGAACGGTTTTGGCAGTCTTGGATTCCCATCGAAATGCAATTGTAAATGCCAAGTGTCTGACATTATCAGCAAACGAATGCAATTGAGTTTTTTAAACTGTGTGTGAGTGCGCCTAGGCATCGATAATCGATGGATCGCCAAATGCAAATCAAGTGATAAACGATCGCTACAAAATTAAAATAACAGGCGTGCAGCATTTAGTTGATGTAGGAGCACCAGCTACATATAGTCGCGTCCCCAGTGCTCTGTGCCTCTTGATGGCCTCTTCCTCTCCTCCCCACTCCTTTCATGCAATATCAGTCTGAGGCGATCGTCAGCCGTAGACAGTCGCGATTCGAAGTCACAGTCGAGTATTTTTTTTAGTGTTATTTATACAAAATATATTCAATTTCATTTAGCTTGTCGTTGTCACTGTCGTCGCCAGCAATTTCAATATTCAAATGATCATGAGCGCTTGACTTTGACTTCACATACTCACGTTGAAAAGCGAAGCGAGTTTCTGAGCGCCTGCAAAGGCAGCTATATAATTATGATTAATGCTCTAAACAAATACCAAAACAAAACCAGAACAGCTTAATATTATTATTAGACTAAAGTATGTTTTGTTTCCCAATGCTCAATTTATTGTCGGCATTCAACGCAATGTACTGATAATATAACAGAAATGTATTTGTATTTTTGAAACCGAGCTCTATACACGGAGTTTGTGTATTGTTCCTCAAATGGCGAGCATAATATGTCCTTGAGATTATAATCTATTCCCCTACTAATAATATGATAGACAAATATGGAACTATGATGTCAGCGTCATCTTTCACTAGTACATATTCGAACCGTGATGTCATAAAATCCAGAGACAACAACCTGCAAGGTTCTTTTTTTTTTAAATGCATAAAATACGTATATACATTTAAAGTTTATATGCACCGCGATCATCATTCAAATGTTCAATAACGTTCAGTCATTAAAAATTAAAATATCCTCTATTAAAAAATACTTACTTTTTTTATAATGTGGAAAAACTTGTGACAAAATTGAGTCGAAGGCCATAGTAGCTAAGCACTCCCTTCTTTTAGTTATTATATTATTTTGTGTAATAATTAAACACGTAAATAAATCAATAAATAATATGACAATATTTAAATCAAATAAATTCTATAAATGTACGTATTCTCTACTAATTTGAAAGTATACCCATTTATTTTATTGTAAGTACAGAATATTTTTGTAGGAAAGCCAAGAGCAACAAAACGCGAAGGTTAAAATTTACAAGGCAATCAAAAAGATATCTAGATAAACTAGAAGAGTTCTTTGTGGAATACACAGACTATTTTTATAAAAATGTTCTAATGCTATAAATGAGGCCGTCGAGCACCTACATACATACATACATACGTAGGTGAATGTCGGCGCTAACATCGGCACAGTGGTACAAAACTAATATTGCGGAAAGATGTACTGCCTTGACCTAGCATTTAGCTACATTTTTCTCAAATTGCTTAAGCAAGATGGAAATAATTCATTCCATTATAAACGTCAAACGTGGTAGCTTGCTGGACCACCTAAATGAGGCTAAAAGCATTTTAATTTGTTTAAAATATATAGAGCTTTATATCTGTAGAACTGAGAGCACATATATTGCGACCTTGAGACTATAATAATTTACTCTGTGGTATGGTTGTGTTAGGTTCGTTTCAAAAATGAATCATTTTGAGCGCAATCACAAATGTGTTTTTTCTTACTTTGAGAAAAACAAAATTCTGGGGTTAACTTGTTTTTTTTAGTCGAACGCGTTCAATGTTTGTTCATGACCATGACGTCGTTGACAACTTTTATTGACTACATATAAAAAAATGTTTTTTCTTTTTATAGATACATACATACCACAAAATATTTCTATATATGTAGATACAAACTTTCGTATACAATGAACAGCGTCCGGCAGCGCAAATATTAATTGAATAAAAAGGCAGCAATTGAGTTCGAGTATGAGTTAATACATCTGCAGCAACTTTAATCGATTAATACTCATGAAGTTTGCCAGTCAATAAATTAGAAACCAAGAGTGCCACATATTTATTATATTTATTTTTTAAAAACCAAGTTTCAACTCAAGTCTGTAAACAAAACACCAAAAAACAAAAACGAAGTCAGAAATTTCAACTTGTCGAATTTGGGAGAATGATTTTTGACCGGTTTGGCAAGGCACTTAAAGTTTAGTTGTTCAGTTTTTTAGCCAGGGACTTGGGATTAAGTAATTTAAACATTGTCGAAACCGATTGGCAATTCACTTGATTTTATTTTGTGCTTTTCTTTGTCCACAGCGTAAAAAGTAACGCAACAAATGTCAAAGGTAATTACACTAGAAGTGTAAAAGTTAGTCGATGTTGATGCCGAGAACAATTACGGTTAACATACATAATTGATGCCCGATTTGATAGGGGCACACGATTAATGATAAATGGCAGATACAAGCACATACATATATACATATGTATATACATGCAAACGAATGTACGTATGTGACTGCAAGTGTGGATGTTCAATAAACAAAACGCTCAATGTACACATAAATTGTTTTAGCCGTTAGTTGACCACGCCGGAGGCGGGTGTAGAGATGGATAAAGAGGAACTTCAATGACCCATATTCAGGCTAGCGCCATTGTTTTTGTGTGATGCTTGTTTTATGTCTGGTGAACGGAAAAATACCAATTTATTATATTGAAAATGATAATTTTTCCGAACTTATTGTAATTTGGAATTGCATATTGAAAAAATCATTTAAATTAAATGGAATAGGAATATGTTAGCTCCTCAATTGAAAACTATTTTTTTTTTAATTTTACTTGTTTTAAGCTTTCACATTCTTATATGGAAACATTTTACTTTTTTATAAATATTAAAAATTGCTTTCTTCGCGTCAACTTAAAAATTAAATAACACACAAGATGTTGCAATGCGGCAACCCAACACGGTGCAATGACAATCGTAGCAAGTTGCGCTTGTTAAGCACTTTTCAGCTTAAGCCCACACACTCACTGACAACAGCAGCCGTTGCCTCGGGAATTCGTTAAAAATGTTGCCAGCAAAACGCGTTGGACTCGCGCGAGTTTTGTCCACCCACTCTTTCGCTTGAACTTGACTCTGTGATGTTTGCGAGCTATTTATGACGACATTCAGCTTTTCATTCCGTTTACACTGCACACAAGCGGAAGTTAACGTCATCTTTAAATATATACATACATACATATGTGTGATTATTACTTGAACTATTAACAGATGGCTATCACATTTGTCTATAACTGGCCAGTGTTGCGCACAAATTACTCAACTTTTCGCTAGAACATTGCGATCGTTGTGTATCTCTGGCAAAGAAACTTACTATTAGCAGTTTCTCCTATCTTCTTAAGTGTACGTAGATATTGGCTCACATACTTGAATTGTTTGCATTCCACTGGCGTAGGTTTCCTCATAACCGCATCAAGAGCCTCAAGTACTCTATGTAGTATTTAGTATCTTGCATCTGGCACAGACTCAGACTATATATTGTAATGTACACACTGTACATGGAAAAGAGAATATACATATGAATAAAGTCAGAGGCAACTGAAGCGTTTTGTAATTTTAGATAGAAGCCCTAGTTTTCTGCGGTAACTGCGCATTTAGTACACGGCGATAAATAGGTACATATGTTACATGTGTTTATTTTTGTATTATTTGCAATAAAAGTTTAGCAAAGAAATAAGTTTTACCAAGGATTTAAATTCTTCTGATTTTGGATGTTTAAATTAATTCCAAACCAATTTTGCTGTTTTTTGAATGAGAAACTTAAATATGAATTAATATTACTCAACAACAACAAATAATATCGAAAACTTGTTCAAAGCATAACACATGCCTGGGTAATCGTATACAAGCAAGCACACCGACCTTAATATATGTACATATGTACATACATACATATGTATGTAATTATGCCCAGCTATAGCACAACGTGTTTTTGAAATCAGCCCCTTAAAAGTTTACTTCTCATTTCGTATACACAGCAGCCCCTTGGCCCGAGTCTCTCCCCTTCGCCAACCCATCAATTTAATTGCGTAATTTGTTTAGCATGTTTGTTGCCATTCTACGAGTATTTCTCTCTTTTAAGATTTTCTCACATCTTTCGGTACACATTTGCGATGTTTACATTGCCAGCATTCACAATCGTACTTGTAGAGTTCCGTATAACATTTACCAACATTGCGAGAAGATTTTGAAGTTTCGCAATAGATAGATAGTGCATTGAATATTTTCATTGGGACGAACAAGAATATTTTTGGAAATTTATTACAGCTCTTTAAATTCTCCTAAGTTAGTTGGAAATTTATTTAAATGTTATTTTAAATTTAGTTTGATATATACATATGTAAATATGTATGTATGTGGCAGCAGCTGCCAAAGCAACAACTTTAATCGCCAATGTAGAGATTGTAAGGAACTGCGCTCTCTTAAATTATCAGCCCTTTTTATGCTGAAAACATATTTTACGGAAAAACGTTATTTTAACATACAAATTCCGTTCAAAGTTATTTAAATTCCGGTTAAATACAATTTTATAAAAAAAAAATTGAGTCATTCAAAATATAATTGAGAATCGTTGAACGATGTGTGGCGAGAGATTTTACTGTGCGATTACTGATTATCTCATCAAAAGTAACATCGTATATCTGCAGGCATAAACATCAGCTGCATTCAACAAACTATTCGGGTTGAATGCAGATGATAGATACAAAAAGGAATACAATTCGGACTGGTTAAATTTACATGTTAAAAAATCAAATTGGAGCTGCCGCTATTCACTCTGCATGTTAAGCATTTGTTTAATTTATTGATAATGCCCGAAAGCCTTGACCCAAGCATTTGGTGTGATGATATCAGCCTCCGGAATTCCCGCATATTGTTGGCGATACGCAATTTTCCTAATATAAAATTCGTCATGAGACTTGCAAAAACAAGTAAACATGGTCGGAGATAATTTAATCCGTTGATATAGTTTGTAACTACAGTCACATATTTTTACTTTTATTATTAATATACTATACTATATGTATATCTATAGTACTGAATTTTCATTTAAGATATTTCGTCGATGTGTTGTTGAATATAAGCTCCATTTATAAGAAAATGTCTCACTAAATATTAGTATCAAAGCATCTGTAAACTATTGATAAATTATTGCTTGCCATACAACTCTTTCAAATACGTGTGTTAACAAACTGTTAATCTTTACAGATCCAGCCAACCCAGTCAATAAATCTCATACAAAATGCCGAAACCACTCGTCAACTCCTGCTGCTTATGCCAGTCGACTCGAAATGGATCTGTTATATCGGGAATTCTGGCAATTGTGCTATCAATAATCACAATAATTGTCATATTTACAACTCGTGTGCATTTCAAGACAATTGTTTTTGATTTTATTCCAAATGACGTGGCAAAAATTATTCTTGTCATAAATCTTTGTATGACTATTCTTATATCACTTTTGATGATCGCTGGAGTCCTTAAGGTGCGTTCAAAAATATTTTTCAATATTTTACATTTCGATGCTAACGTTTCGTCTGACACAGCGCAATCATTTTCTTATGGTGCCTTGGGTAGTACTCGGAATTATGATCGCCATTGGCTTGCTGATTTCTGTTATCTACACTGGTGTCGTCTTTTTCATCGATGGATTCGTGCTGACCGGTGTTCTTTGGCTAATTTTCGGTTTAATATGTTGTGGTAGGTATATAACACTATCAGTAACGACATTGATCCATATGCGATTTTGAGCACCGGATCACACTTTTATAGCCTATTTCCACTGCCACTCAGGTCTCCTGCGTTCGAACCGATTTTTTTCTCATGGATTTTAATATGGGGCGAATGTAACATTTGACCTGAACAGAAAAGAACCGAGGTTTTTTGGTGCAGAAGAAATAGGTTATTAGAGTCTATCTGTTCGTTTATTTCTCATATAATCAGTAATTTGCCTATATAGTGCTGAAAGTCAGAAGTGGCACAGCACAGCACAAATGAGGCGCGAACTATTCAGCCCACAATTAGTATTACTAAATATTATTATTACCACACACAATAAAGTAATATGCCTGGCAAAACAGTAGATACTCAATTGTAATCATGACTCTGGTGCAACACAAACATGTGGTCATGCATTGATGGCAAGCCTAGCAGAAATAATTATTACGATTATCTCTACAATCATTACCTGGACCCTGCGGTCCAGGGCCATACAACGTTTATTAAACAGAGCATTTTTTAATAGTATTCTTTTTTTATTTAAACAGTAAACAAATTCAGAAATTTCTCAAACATATGCCCAAAAAGCTTTATTATACAAATTGTGAAAATAATTATTTGCCGAAGTACCAATGCCCAGCTCAAACTGAAAAAAAAATTGAAGATGTTTATATAAGATGCGAGTGTATAAGATGCGAGATAATAATAATAATGCATATAAATTTATTATTTACAATTTGTCGAATCCAGTAAAATTTACATTTGTTTTCTTTCAGCTGTGCTCACATATTGTTGGTGTGTCGTCTACAGCGAATACGTTAATTTATCAGAGGAAAGCGAACGTGGTCGCTACAACAAGCAGCCATACCGTCGTTAATAAGATGGTGCGGACTCTAAAGGTCCCAATTCAATCAACATCATCCATCCAATTCTGTCATTGGGTTTACTTCACGCTCACATCCTACCTTTTAGTTGATAATATGTACTAATAGAGCTTAGCTCATATGTGTGACTAATAATTTTAATTTAATATTTAAAAAAATTGTCTTCACCAGTACAGATATTTATGTATACGTATAACATTAATTTATGAGGCCTTAATAAGTGCAATTGAATTACTTTAATATTAATGTATCACTGTCAAAAAAAAAAAATGTACGTAATTTTTGTAAGCAGAGAATATTTTTAACATGTGAAAATAAAAAAATTAAATGTCTAATAAAACATACGAGTTTATTATTTATGTTCTCTCACATTTTTTATTTCAAAATAGATATTTATTTTTTTCAAAGTCTATCAAAATTGTAAATTAACTATATTTATGTGTGTGTTTGTGGGCGTTTATTTCCTTGAGAGGGTGTGTGTGTGTGTTGTATATGTCTAGTAAATAGCTAAATTAAGCATTAATTCTTTACAGTTCATTGCGAGAGTATTTGGGCTTAAGCTCCTCGATGCGCTTAATAAAGTCAGATTTTTCCAGGCAACCGTCACAGCTCTCGTCCCAGTCGTTGAGAATCTTTTTCAGGTCACGGACCTTCAGCTTTTTGAGATCAACGTTGTTCAAATCTATTTGTTTCTCTGCAAAGTCAAAGGATAACATTAATATAATTAATATACTATAAATTGATATAAAGGACAAACCATAACGTAAATCGCAAATCTGCGCGTCCTTTTTTTTCAGCTTTTCACACACTTTTTCAGCGGGCATTGACCAACTCAAGGGCTTGCTCAGTTCATTCAATATGCCCGTCGCAGACTCCTCAAGACCTCCGAGATAGTAGCACTACGTGGAAAATAAAAACACGTATGTAAGTGTTTGTCAATTTTTTTTTTCTTTCGTTTTAACGTGTTACTATCGGCCGGCGAAATGACCTTCTACTTACAAATCTGTGCTCCTTATTTTTCTGCGTCTTGCAAAACTTCTTGAAGGATGTTTCGATTAGCTTGTAGTCCTTTTCGTCGCATCGTCAAGTGAGTCGGCAAAACGCCTTACAGTTTTCACACAAACTAGAATTACATACAGTGTAAATTCATACAGAAGATTTTGTACTTACGTGGCCAACACTCAACTCGGCACACTAGAATTTTTACGTACCTTCGCAATCGTCCTCTTTTAGCGCCAGTGCCGAATGTGTGGCTAAGACAACAAAACAAGCTAAGAGTACAATATTCGTATTCATTGTGTAAGATTTGACTAATGTTCGATTCAAAATTTTGATTTTATTTAATGCTTAATTTAATAAACCGTCAACCAACTTGTTAGCTATACTTTTTAGAGGTGGAAAAATGCCGATGACACAGACGGCCTCAACATATCGATGTGTGTAATCATCGATTAGTTATGAAAAACATCGATATTTTTGTAGCCAAATTATATAAATTCATTGAGAATTATTATTAATACAATTATACTTTAAACCGTGGTACATAAAAAAAATTATCATCATTACAAATAAAATAATATTCTTTTAATCATAAACAGAAACGACAAAACAGCTTCGTTTGCATTGATCGATCTCTCTCCGCCTTTTTTGTTTTACGTGGATTTATAGACATAAAAACTTCATTAATAGATATTGTTTAACCTTTATTTTTGATAGGCTCTCTATATGTCCATATTTGACTAAGTTCCCTTGCACATAACAACAATTATCCATTTGTCGTTCTTGCAAATTTTCAGCGTGGACGCTTTTACACATATCAGTTTCATTGTTACTTATTAAATATTTACAAAAATCGTAAAAACCTAAATAATAAACCAATTACATTATCCAAATCATAATATATTATATTTTTAAGAAATGTTTGAACTCTTCATGAAGGTTTTTTTTTACGTCAATTATATTGAATGAAAAAAATTATATCGGCAGTATTTATTTCAATAAGATGTTATAGCCTTTTTCCACCGCACGGTTTTCTTTGGTTTTCTTTGGTTTTTTCACGTTCAGGCCGAATGTTACGTTCGCCCCATGTAAAAACCCATAAGAAAAAAAAGTCGGTTTTTCTACGTTCGCGAGCTACGTAGAAGTAGCGAACGCACTTTTTGGGTAATTATGCGATATTTTGATCGATATGACAACGAAAAAGAGCTCACCACTAACAAAACAGCTGACATTAAAGTGCGCCAAGGTATGAAAATAGAAAAATAAAAATTTGATTTTGCTTTTTAAAGCAAATTGTTTATTTTAAATTAGCCAAAAAACTCGCAAGCCGTCAATATCGTGGAGTGGCATCCACGAGGCTATGTTGTTCGAGTTATGGGAGGAGAAATGTAGTGCCTTTTTTGCCCAATCCACAAAGGCGCTCCATAAGGGTGCCAAACTCCTCCCTATTAATTCGAAAATTATCTTCAAAAAATGAATCGTTGTTTCCAGGAACATCGCGCTCCCAAAAACACCCATGCCGTTGATAAAAGTAAATGTATTTATGTAAATATTACATTGCTGCCAGCAAATCTACTTATGTACATAGCCCCAAACATATTGCGATTTCTTTACTATTGGCAATAGCCCATACTCTATACTCCCTTAATTTTCCCTCCACTTCGTCAAAATCCTCATAAAAATCCTGAAATTTAAGAAAATTTTCTATTTTAAAATGCGCGTGCTGTTTTTTGAATTGTCCGCCAACTCGTGTTTACATTTGAACAGCTGACATTTCATAGCGGCCATATTGAGAATTTTACCGTTGCCCATATTTTTTCGGTTCGTGCAGATGGAAACCCCGAAACGGGACTTTAAAAAACGTAGAAAAACTTAGTGAGGTGGAAAAAGGCTATTAAACAATTCGCGATCAGAAGTTTTGTTTAAAATTTTCTGTATAGTCTCAATGATCTGAACAATCTGCAACGAAACTTTGTCCATGTATATTAAAAAAAATCATCATAATATATGTACATAATAAATGCGGAAATAACGGTAATAATTATAAGAATATTTCATAAGTTTGCGAGCACAACAACAACGTCAGCTAACAAACTAGAGCGCCAATGTACAAAAATCTCAAGAAAACATATGAAAACACTTGGCCCTCGATTAACACGGGGTTACATTCCTAGAAATCCTCATGTTAAGCGTGTTAAATTTGGTCTGTTTTTTATTAAAGTTTCATACATTTGTTCAAAATTAACCAAAAGTTACTATGCATATGCCTTTAATAAATGCATAACATTAATATTTTCAAAATTAAAAGTTGGTATTAAATCAAAAAAGTTGCTTCATCTATTTAACTATCAGGTTAAAGTTTACAGAAATCTAAAAATGTTAAATGTTTTTGCTGGCATTTATAGTTTAAGCCAGTTTGTTTCAACATTTTTTCTCTTTTGGTGGATCCTTATCAAAAAATCGTGTAAGAACGAGGTACTTAGCGTGTTAAAAGGGGGATGGGAGCAAATTTGTAACCGTGTAAAACCGAGTTCGTGCTAAAAGAGTCCGTGTTAAACGAGGGCCAAGTGTATAATCTAGTGCTAACAGGAAATGTATATTAGACGCAAACTCCATAAATATTCTTGATGAACATTCGAGTTGATCTAGCTATCTGCTTTCGATTTTTTCCACATCCATCTCCGGACTTGCAAATAAAAATATTAATCACAATTTTAACAAGTAAGAAAGCTACAGTCGAGTCTGCTCGACTGTGAGATACCCTCCACCCATTTTGAATAAACAGAAAATATATTAGGTATTCATTTTAAAAATATACCAAAATAATATTTCACAAATATACTAAATAACATTCCAAATGTTAGTTTAGGTATTTTGATGTAGTACTACATTTAAAATATACCATAGAGTGCAAAATATACCAAATTGTTATCCAAAGCAACTATGATCCCACTGCAGTAGGCGTTTTCCCCATACAAAATTTTTCTTTAATATTTTCGACGTTATTAATCTATAACCTTACTTTCAGGAGTGGTAAAGGCTGTAGATATTATTGTATGTACCAATCCTGCAGTTCTGATCAGAACTTTAAAATTCGCTCGAGCTATAAAATTACATTTGGTTTTCGATTTTTGTCGATTTGCAGGACCGGAAGTCTGCGTGGCAACAATAAAAAAGTGCTTTCAAAAAATTATATTTCTATCTTTTATAGTCTCTGAGATCTAGGTGTTCATACAGACGGATGGACAGTCTGGCAGACGGACAAACTGATAGACGGACATGCCTGTTACATACATTTCCTACCGGCACAAAGTTATAATCGTGTACACAACATAAAATTAATTTTTATGACGTTACAATTGATGCAACTAGAAAATAGCAGTTTGTTAAGAATTATTCGATATACCTATTGTGCGAACACCCTTGTTGACCGGACAGTACCGTGTGTGTCCGACGTTTTTATAGACTTATGTCTATATAATTATAACAAAAATTGATTTAATAAAATTTTCTGCCTAAAAGTATGCTACGTTTTATTGTGTTTATTTAATAAAATATTCTGCACAAAAGTATCCTACTTTTTATTGTGTATACAGATTCATGGCATGGTGTTATAGGTTCTGCAATATATAAGAATAAGCAATTTGTTGGTTTCAAAATAAGACTTAAAATGCACACCAATTAACTTTAATTTAATCTATCAACTGCTCGAGAAGGCACTGAGAACACTAGAATATTCATAATTTTAAGTAAATCTAAATGATTGAGGAAGAGTAATTGGAATTCGCCTAACTTCTCATTTCGTTTTTCCACCTTGCCGACAGCCGCAACGCCGAAAATATTCTCGTTTAGTATTGACTCACTCGGGATATTGGAAGCAACGCGACATGTGCGCGCTGTTATAATTAGGTTAAACATATGAACGCACACTTGCACACATATATACGTAAAATATTTCTCATACATGGACTTCGGGTCTATATCTATGACGTCGTTGTGCGATCTTTGACTTGAAAATTGCAGTAAGAAGCCGGATTCCTACAAAAATTAAACATTATTATTCGTGCAAGCAAAGTGTAAAGACCTTATAAAGGTATTTGAAACTTACGTGATTGTAATCTGCACACCCTCGAAACCTAGCAACCACAACAACAGTAACAATTTATTTATTGCAATTTCTCGTTAAATAGTGTATTTTCTGTCACAATAATTGTCCAAACGAATCGTCCATCCTACCTACATATACATATATCACAGACAAGTATATAAAATGTCTGATGTAAAATACGTTGTGGTGCTACCAACTAATCCTGAGTACGACAGGGTAACTGAAGTTGCGATACGAGGAACTTTACTCCAGGAACCTCAGCAGTAAGTGCAATTATTTTACAAAAAGGATTTCAGAAAATCAATGAATTGCCTTAAAGTCTCTTGTGTTTCGCGTGCCAACTATTTAGTGATAAACAAAGCTATTTAATGAATTTATGATACACACTTGTATTTGTATATCATATATTGAGTGCCTCAATAGGTTAAATACTTTGGTTTTAAGACATCGTCAAATGCTAAAATATGTTGGTACTTAAATAGGTCATGGCATTTGTATATCAGATCTGTTCCTATCATCAATGACATCATCAACATAAAATTCAAGCACAGACAGACACGCGTTAAAGATTCCGCTAAATTGACGACAACAGCAATTGCTTTTAAGAACAACAATAAATTACGGGAGAACAGAATATGAATATGCGACTATTAATATACGCTTTAATTGTTGCCAATTAACAAGTCCTAAGTGATCGATAATTCATAAGCTACTTATGCCAAAAATTAGAATTCGTTTAATTTCTCTGTCTATTCTTCAATATTCGTTTCGTTTGTCTTTGTTTTTGTAAACTATTTATATGGGTAACTGAGTTTTTCGCTATCTGATAATAACAATACATTGATTGCAAGTATATTTACTTTTTGATAAGAATGATAGGGTCTTCAAATACACATGTCAGTTGTGACTAACATTTGGTTGCCAGCTACTGACACAATTATTTGTATGACTGTACAACTTTCTTAAAATTTTTTTGAGGATTCTTAATACTAACAGGGAAATACTCCAAATATTGTTTGTAATTTTTGTTCTACGAACCAATTAATACAATCGTAGAAAATGAAAATTGTATAACAATGTTTAAAATTAGCGGATATTTCGTCAATTCGTGTGTGACGTCGAAAGAGTTAATTACTTACAGGCATTCAAACATCCCGTTTTTATCACCCCTTCCAAATCGATTAGCTGAAGTGCTAAGTGCCAGCTTTAAAATGACATCTTATTAGCTAATTCACACCTCGACGTAATCATTGAATAAATGATTAGTGTTTATTATTATCAAATAATTATCAAATTAAACATTTTTTACAGGTTTTCCATCAACTTCGTGAATAGCCCAAGCTGCACGGACAATATAACATATCATTTCAAAGTAAATATTCCATCGCAGAAGATCATCCAGAATTATAAAAGCGATGGCGAGTGGAGTGCATCGGAACAGCAAACTGTTTTAAATATATTCGATGGTAAAAGCGATTCAAATAAGTCAAAAAACCTTGGTAATATTAACGGCGGTCTTGATGCCGCAAATAACTATTCGTTCACAGAAGCCGCATTTTCACTAGAGTTTAAATTAGACTATGAAAATTCTAGTATACGCGTCCATCAAAGGCGTGGAAAAGGCGCTAACTATGTTACAGAATATGAGACCTTCTTTTCACTCTCTGAAATTCAGTCCATTCAAGTATGGGGTGATATCAAGAAAATTAACCAGTTCTCTTTGAATTACGATTGAGTGATGCTGGATTTTTCCCCAAAATAAGCTTTTAAGGTTAGCCTCACACAGTATTTTCCTGTTTTGTATGTTTTGTGTAAGATGTAGATTATTTAGTTGGGTTCGTTAAGTTTCGTTTGGCTTGGTATGGTTTGGTACGGTTTCGTTTCGTTTTTATGTATTCGTTTTGCTCTTCATTATTAAATTGCACGTTTTATTTTGCTCTCACAAATATCAAACACTCACGACTATTTCGATTGCAGCTACATTTCTTGTTAATGAAATAAACACGATGCGCCTGAGCGTATGCAACGCTTTTGCACACTTCAACCGAATTACTTAGAATATAATTAGTTATAATAATATGCGACAATAACTGTTTCCAGGGCCTTGCGAATAGTATTAGATTAATTGTAATTGTAAGAAATTATACATTGAGTGATTAACATACATTAAAGCCAAAGACTTTTAATTTTAATCACAGTGCTGAACTAGCTTATAGTTAGTATTATTGCCATCGCTTACACACTATTAAAAGTATTCAGTAAACGGAAAAGCACTTGCAATTGCATCCAACCACAGCTATATTATGTTCTAAAACGAATTCCATTAAATGTTATTTATTGTTGCCAAATTACTCTCAATATTGTTTCATTCAAAGATTTCAGATTGTGTTGCATTGGTTTTCTCTGGAATCGTGCCTGAATTGCATCTTCACTAAAATTAAAATTCAACAAATCTGTTGATATTCGAGGAAAACCGAATGATTTAAGGATAGCGAAAAATTGTTTTTCTTTTCATTCAATTCATATTTTCCTCACATAATATAGGGTAAACAACGGATGTGCCTGCCCCGTATGTTGTGGGAATAACGCAATGAACTGAGCTCTACAAACAATAATAAATTTACTATTCCATAAATTACATTACTGTGTATGTTTACGTTTATACTTTTATATTCAATGTTTTCATTTTCCATTCCCACCGAGTAGATGTGGATGGTACATAGTAATACAAATGCGCTTATCTCTATTCTTATCTATACAAATATTTACAATGAAATATGATAATAAAACAGAAATCTTAAATCGCAGATATAATGCATTCTTGTTATATTGGTGACATTTACTTCTATTTATAAATTTTCAGAAAATATAAATTGTTAGTATAAACAAACAGGTACGCACCTGGAGCTTTTATTATAGAGACGTCATTCTCTATTACCTTCTCATGAAATTGGAAGTGCTCATAAAATCAGAACATGCTGGGATTGTTTAGGTTCTAAATACTAAACATAAACCACAAAATAAAATAAAAATATGGCCATGAATTATAAATTATTAAACTGTATATAATATTGCACTTGTATTAAGAACAAAATAAATAAGACATTAGATTAAAATATGTCTAAGACATGACAAATAAAACATTGGCAAGAATATGAGACTAAACTAAATCTAAGCCAAAGACTAGAAAATAATTCGAGCTTAAAATTTAATTAATTTAATTTTTACTTTTCAAGTTTACAAACTATTTGATTTGCTGGGCCGCTCGAGTTTTGAAACTGGGAAAAGCCTAGTTGAACAAAATTAGCCAATGATGTTTGCATATTCGAATCGGATGCCTGCGTGATTGTTATCGTACTACCATCAAGATCCACGTGCATAATTTGTGGCTGCTGTTGTTGCTGGATTTGTGTCTGAGAATGCTGCGTTTGAGGCGGTGCGGATTCTGTCGATTTCACCTCATACACACCTCCTAAAAATGCCATTAATTATTACATGGATCCAGATGAGTGCCTAAATATTATGCTTTATATTACTTGCGACTTGGCAGCCTCTTGTTCACCTCTTGTAGCCTGTGTGTTTGCTGGTGGATTATCCAGACGCGTTTTTTTGTGCATCGCGCGGTGCTTTTCATAATGTTGCTTCGATGCAAAGTTTTTATTGCAAATTTCGCAACTGTGCAATCGGATCTCACTAGGTTGTGCACTGTGCGTACTGTAAATTAAATAAGAGTAACTAATTGTTCAATTTTGAGTTATAGGAGACCTACCGTTTATGCTTGTTGAGGTTATCCTTGCGTGAAAAGGGCTTCTTGCAATCCTCACAGGTGAACATTTTTTGGCCAGAGTGCGATACCAGGTGACGGGATAAGTGCTCCTTACGACTGAATGCTTTATCACAACCATCTTCTGTGCACTTGAAGGGTCGAAGACCTGCATGTAGCTTCACATGTTGTGTGAGGTGTTCCTTTTTCTTGAACTCGCGTAGGCAGGTGGGACAGGTCAGATTAAGGTAAGGTACACCACCAGCTGGTGCTGGTGCTGATGCCGGCGTTGACGTATCGCATACTAAACTATTCGTTACCGGCTGGTGTTGTTGCGGAGGCTGTGTTGTCGTTTGCTGGGCGGGCACAGGTAAAATCTGTTGCTGAGGACGCCCGGTTTTTGATCGCTGATTCGGTTGTTGTTCTGGCGGCTTTCGAGTAATTTTTCTTTGGTTGGCAATACTTGTGACTACAGCACTTGGCTGTGAAACCTGTAGAGCCAAAGCTGGCGGTGGTGTTGACTGAGACTTAGGGGATGCTTGTGTTGGTGCTGGAGTTGAAGCTGACACAGAAGTTTGAGGTGTCGCTGTTAATCCAACCTTTGAATCAAGCTTGGCCGGTGCTTGGGCTGGAATGCGACTTATAGTTATATTCTGCTTAGTTAACAAGGGCATTTTGTTGCTAGCTCCAGACGACTGTGGTTTTGTTAGTTTGGTAATTGTTGTATGCGATGAAAGTCGTTGGAGAGCAGCCACATTACTGGATGCAATTGTTGGCTGCTGTTTGACCAACGCAGGCCGTTTGTTGAGCTCCAAGTTGCCAGCATTATTCGATGAAACACTTGACGGTGTGCTTTTAAATTTAACCTGTTGCTGAGCTGGTTGCTGTCGGGGCGAAGGCGTCTTGAAAATGACTGAACCATCTGTAGCGCTACTGCTTGCAGGCGTGTTTAACTCAGTGCCAACATTCCTGATGACCAATTGAGGGTTGACGACGTTGGCTCGCGGAGATCTTATGATTTGTTGTGAGGTGACTTGCGCCTGTGTTGGTGCCAATTGTTGTTGATGTGTTTGCTGTGGCGGCAATTGCTGTTGGGTTTGTTGTTGCAGTTGCAACTGCTGTTGTGGGGGATTTGGTTGCAGCTGCGGTTGTGTCTGCGGCATAAGCAACTGATTTGGCTGTGACACTGCTGCTGGCTGAAAACTAGTTTGTGGTGTCAATTGCAGCGTAGCCGGAATGGAGGTAGGTGTCAACTGCATTATTGGCTGGCCATCCGCAGTGGCTAATTGCGGCTGCAGCTGAAAATACAAATGAGAATGTTAAATATCAATTCTTTACAAAATTTGCTTATATAACACACCTTCATTTGGACTTGATATGTAGTGGGCAACATAAGATTCTTGGTGTCTATATGCGCCACAATTTGCTGATCCGAATTCTCATCACGTATTGTTATCGGCAAGAAACATTTATTCGGCGACAGCATATTGACGGATGCATTTCCCCCAACAACTTGACTTCCCGTCAGACTGGACAGCAGAGCTGCAGCATTAAACTGCTGGGGTGGCTGCGTTGCTGTAATACCACTTGAGGACGCTGTGTTGCCAGAAACTCCGCCTGGCAGAAGCTGAAGCTGAATTTGGGGCTGTGTACCTGTGACACCACCAAATTGCTGCAGGCTACTTGCAAATTGTGGAGTTGCAGTTGGCGAAGAAAGCACAAAATTCAGCTTAGGTTTCTTATTGTCTACGGAACTCATTGCATCATCGGCGCAGTTTGTGAATTGTGTCTGTGTCTGCGCTTGTAGCTGCTGAAGTTGCTGGATAAGCGCTTGTTGCTGCAGTAACACATTGAGCTCATTAAGTTGCTGTGGTTGCAATTGGATCTGAGCAGCTGGAGCCGGTACTGCTGTTAAAGTTTGCGCCTGCAACTGTTGTTGCTGTGGTTGCGTCTGCTGCTGTTTTATTTGGGATATGGAAGTTGTGACACCTTGAGCGGAGGTCTCCTTTTTGCTAAGAGGAGTGATTTTGATGTCCGGCTTCAAACGGATAAATTCCTCGAGAGTGCTTAGGTAGAAATATAATTAACAGTAACTAAGAAGTTTTCGAATTGACTTTACTTACTTTTGTTTCTCGCTCTTGACCTCCGGCTGGACTTGAGGCATCACTGGGGGTGGGTGCGGTGGCGCCTGGACTTGATTATCAACAGTGATCGTATACTGCTGGGGCTGTTGTTGCTGCACCTGCATGCCAACAGCCTGCATGATGCTGCTCAGCAGATCGTTGTTCTGATAACTGCCGACTCCGCTACCGCCTGCGACTTGTCCGCCGGAGGCAGCTTGGCCAACCACATTAAGACTCTTGCCAGATTCATTGACGGCATCTTTAATGAAAACCTTGTCTTCACATTGCAGTGAGCGATGATTAAGCCAGTTGCTAAGTATGGTCTGTGAGTTCTTTGAAATGTTACGCATCTCGTACATTTGTTCCACTTGCTGAGCGCACTGGCCACAGACCACTTTGGGAAGACGGTCCTTCTCATTGATCTGCGAGAGAATGTTATGTATTATCTGTCTCATTCACCAATCAATGATTTACTTACTTGCACTGGGAGACACTCGGAGATTTTGTGACCAAGATTTTTGGCGCGACCTTCGGGTGAGTAGATGTTAATTTTGTGTTCACTGCTTGCCGTGCAATACGACACAAGTCCCAAAAATTTATGCAACGTACAGTAGACATATTTAAAACACTGGACAATTCACAAAATTTATAACAGTCGCAGTTCCCGCGTTCGCACTTTGTTTATATACACACAATACACATGAACACACACACTCAACAAATGTTCAAGGTTGTTTGTTGTCTGCAGCTGAGACTAACAACAAAATCAAGAGACTCCCGCGTAAAACGCTATTGCACATTTTGAAATATGTTCATATTTGCACACCCGTTGACTTAACTTTTCAGCTTTCCTCGAGTGCATGAATAGAATATTTTCATTTTTATTTTGTAAAAAAAGTATTTGTAAAGGCAGACGCCGCAATACCGTAAGCGAATACTAAATTATACCACAAATAATACCAACAAAATATAATATGCACGATGCTGCCAACCCAATTAATCACGCTGCACTTATCAATTTCGTTGTTATCGATAACCAATGGTTGCGTCTTTAGAGTGACCATTAATTATGTACACTTTTTTTTGCTTTTGCGTTAACAAAATTGTGTTAACAAAAAAGTAAATAAATGAAGTTTACGTAAAACTGAGCCGTTTTACACGAACTTTTACACATAATCGATTATAATAATGACCATGGTATATTCGGTATTTTTGTCTATTAAAAGTATTTTTTAAATTTTATAACCCGGTCTCTCTATCGGTATAGACATTTGTGTATGTATTTGTGCAGTTTTCAATTGTGTGCGTAATTGCGTGACGGAAGTTCTGAAAAATTTACAAAACTACGACAATTCAAATCGCAGTAAAGCAATAAATATTATAAAATGGGTTCTAGAAACGAATGTCGCATTTATGTTGGAAATCTGCCGCCAGATATTCGCACCAAGGATATCCAAGATCTTTTCCACAAGTTTGGCAAAGTAACATTTGTCGATTTGAAGAATCGGCGTGGTCCGCCATTTGCTTTTGTTGAATTCGAAGACGCGCGGTGAGTAATGAAAAAGAAACCCTTCTTCCTACTCTGTTCTGTTTGTGCATTTTTATATGTACCCACCCACAATATACATAAGTACATACATATACGTATGTTTCGACAATTGGAGGACCATTTCAATTTATATTTATTTATACAGAGATGCCGATGATGCAGTTAAGGCTCGCGATGGATATGACTATGATGGGTATCGCCTTCGTGTTGAGTTTCCTCGCGGAGGCGGTCCAGGCAGCTATCGCGGCAACAATCGCAACGACCGCAGCCGCGATGGTGGTGGAAGGATGGGTGGCCGTGGACCACCAGCTAAACGTTCACAATATCGCGTAATGGTGACGGGGCTGCCTGGATCTGGTTCATGGCAAGACCTTAAGGATCACATGCGTGAAGCGGGAGACGTTTGTTTTGCTGACACCTACAAGGATGGCTCTGGAGTTGTAGAGTTCTTGCGTCACGAGGACATGAAGTACGCCATTAAGAAGCTGGACGATTCTCGTTTCCGCTCACATGAGGTTGGTGTTCTACTGGGACTTGGGATTTTCTTCTTTACATGTAACATTCTTCTTGATTGTAGGGAGAAGTCGCCTATATACGGGTGCGCGAAGACAGCGGTGATAATGAACGCGGTGGTGGGGGTGGCGGAGGAGGCGGTGGAAGCCGCGATTATCGTGATAGGTGAGTGGAGGTTGACACAAGAGTTAACGTTGAAGTACAGTTGATTGATTTGATTGTTTTTTATTTCCCATAATTGACTAACTTATCGATTACAGGTCGCGTTCACGTTCGTTCTCATCCCGACCACGTCGGCGCGGCACACCAACATATTCCCCAGTGCGTCGTCAATCCTATTCCAGGTCTCGCTCACGCTCTAATTACTAAATTATACAATCATTATCCATTAATCTAAAAATTTCTTACGAGCAGGAAAAATTAGGAAACACAAACTATAACTAACTATCAAGAACCATCAATTCCCGCCCCATTAATAATTACACTTACTGTTTGTTTAATTATGCAAGAAAACTGATTGTCAAGTGATTGATTGCTAGATCAAGCAATTAATAATCAATATACAACCTGAACTCAAGACTGGAGAAATCCGTTGCGAATTGAAAATTAGGAATGCAGGCAGCAGTAATATTTGCTTCACTTTTACTGCAAAGAAAATTTTCTTAAATTATTCAAATGCATACAAAAAATACAAAAACATATTTGACAAATTTAATTTAAAACAATAATTATAATTCTAGGGCAAACATTGTAACATTTGGTTGCATATTTTATTAGAATTTATTTCCCTTCAAACTTAACAAAAAAGAAACCGCATCTAATATTAATAAAATATATATGTAAAACAAATGAAATGAATAAGAATCAGAACACAACAATTTTTATTGCGAACAATTTTACAAATTATTAATATTTCATTTTATTTTCTTCTCTTCCCAATTTTTGCGCGTTTATGTTTGGAGTATAATGAGGATTGTTGGAGAAGGAGGAAGGATAAGGATGAGGATGAGGAGAAAGGATAATTTTGATAATGATGATGTGAAGTGTAATGTGGATTTGGAAAAAAAATTGGTTGTGGTGTCAGGATATTTGGAAAGCGTAAATTGTGTGTTATATAAATAATATATCAGGAAACAAAAGGATTTGGATATTAGGAATCATAAAGGATTCGGATTTAGGCATTATATTTCATACTTACGCGAATGCGAATAAAATGTAAAACGCTAGGACAACGTGGGATACAATTTCCCACTGCGCTCGAGCTGTAAACATGATGGACATGCATTGATTGAGTGTAATCTCCTTGCTCTTAAACTGTTTGGAAACCCTTCAGTGCGCCTCACTCGTTACATCTTTTGGGTTTATGTGTGTTTCGATTTGGATTAAAGTCGTTTTAAGTGGGTATAAGAGATTGTCAATTATTAATTTGGACGATAATGAACCAGTGCACATGGACAGGATATGCAAGGATTTTGGAAACGCATCCCTTCGTGCTTCTTCACTTCAGCATTCGTTTTACATCGGATTAGGAACTAAATTCGCATTTCACTACATTCACTTTGGATACCGTTTACTCACATACCTCACCATGTTTCGTGGCCTTTGCGCCCATATTAATGGAATTTCCGCATCATCCAACGTTGTCTTGCGCCCAACGCTGGATAGTGCCCGGTCCTTGTGATCTTCCTCTATCTCTGACTGTGGTATGTTCGAATTATGCGACCTAGCAACTGTTTTGAGTTTTATCTGTTTACCTTTTACATAATCAAAATATTTGAAAATTTAACACTTGTCGTCTTAACTGATGTTACAACCAACTTATGGTGAATTAGACGCTTAATGTATACTGTATACTTATAAGAAATATCTTATATAAAACAGTTACCTTATATACGTGTATTTGTTTGATTTTGTCCAAGTTTGGACTATCACCTCAGGCCCAAAATATGTAGCCATAATAATTTGCATGAGGTTTATTTTTATCTAAACGTAATAATTAGTAGTATACACACTCAAAGAAATCGGTGCAGAGAACCCGCCATACAAATTAAACTCCCAGTGACATTAATTCGATATATGTATGTGCTATGTTCTGTGCTCACTATTTTTACCATAACTAACTATAGTTTTCACACCATTAGTATTAAAGTCATATATTTTTGAAGCTTAATAAATCACAAAAAAAAATATCTTGATTTTTCCTATTATTTGAGGATCTGACTAAATTAGTGGTTGTTTGTGCTCACAACGGGAAAGCTCTATTGGACGGACATGCAGGGTCGCTTCCAAAAGAATTAAACATGTATGAATTGAATAATAATTATAGAGTGAAGAAATATTTTTTTTTCAATATTGCTAGAGTATATTTAATAGGTGGATAAAGTTCATGCATTGATGTTTGAGACAATTTGTTTAGCTGTTATTAAATGCTAACAACATACATAATATAATATGATTTCAAGCTCTTTAAAAGATGTGTCTCGTTTTTGGATTGACTATTGCTGATTTGCTTTGTAGGAGGGCACGATTATATTATTTGATACCGGTTTTTGAAAATCCACTAAGTGTTAGCAGAGTTAATGTAAACTTAACAGAAGTATATGAAACCTATCGATAATTTGCGCGCAAAATTTCAATTAAATTAAAATATTATTTTTCCAGTGGTAAGCTACTGCATTTCAAATTATTATTCATTTTCGCCAAACAATTGCATATTTCTTGGTTTTTAATCGGTAGCTTGGCTTCAATTTTTTTTTTTAAATCAACAACATTGGCCTAGCGATAAATGCTGCTATGCTCTTCTGGCTCTGTTATAAACGTTTAAAATTAACATATTTAGCACTGTAAATTAACAAAATCCTAAGGAACAGTTCATGTAGGTCGTATTTTTTAATATTTTAGAAATTTGAAGTAAAGACGTTTTGTTATAATTGCAATATCTTAAGGGTTTGGGAAATAATGTAATGTTTTCTGTTATTAACAGCTCCCTGCTAAGTAGTTTTGCTGTTCGCTGTTATAGTGCTCAACGCGGTCAGTCGAAAAAAAGCTGTGAACGTGGTGGTTGTGTCGCGGTCTCTCGCAAATCGAAAGGCACAACAAGAAAATTCGTTTTCTTGCCGCGACCAAGAATACAACTATGTATGTGTGTGTAGAAGTGCTGTGAGGTAGCAGAAAGTGCGCCAAAACAAAGAAATAATCGGTGACTAGTGTGCAAGACGGTCAACAAAATTGCCTCTCATTCTGTTCACAATATTAAATGATCCATCCAACCAAACGCATCCACATTGACAGCGAGCTTTTTAAATTATACTTATTATTTATATCGTAAAGTGCATTGACGCTACTTGCAAGTAGCTGAGTGTCCAGCAGACATCGCAGCGCGGCGTGTGGGCGACCGGTAATGCTAAACGCAAAACGAAAGAGTCGTGCGTTTATGTGGAAATCGAACCGGAGGTCAAATCTTTACTTTAAGCATCTTTTGTTTGTAATCGGTACTCTCGCTTGGGCTTTGTGCTTATCACAGGCGGCATTTTTTTTGGTTCCCCATAGACTCTCACTCATTGATTGAATGATTTATTGCCATTGTCGAAGAGTCGATCGTGTATTTTATTACTGCGTTCAACGGGTTAATTGAGTTTATCATTTTAATTAAATTTTCAGGCTGAAATATAAATAAGCTGTAAGAAATAAATAAAAGTGGAATTTAAGCAGTAAACAAGAAGACAAGTTTTTCGAATCAACAAAATAAAATACATGATATGTATATATGTGTATACAAGGTCGAAATAACGCAACAATAACAATAACAGCAGCAACAATAACAACCAAAAGGTGCGTATTCGGCAGATTTACACAATTTTGTTTCAGCTCTCTCACTGGGCGGCTACCTACTCCAATATTAATAATAGCCGAAGGCACGTAGGTGTCGTGTAACTTGATGTGGAAGACATGAACTATGTGGTTGCCTTGTTGCAAGATCAACACAAGCTGCCGGCATGTCTATTTATCAGTGCGTTTATTTACCTGACTCTCGTTCAGTCATTTTGTCTCTCTCTCTCTCTCTCTCTCTATCTCTCTCTTTGCACCCCTTTGGCTGATTCGAATCTTGTGTGTCTCTGTGTGTGTATGTGTGGTCGTTACCATTCTTGCGTATGTATTTGCCGGTCTCTCTTATCTAATTTGATGATCTGCGCGTCGCGCTTTTCCGGCACGATGTTCGTCTGAGATGCTTATCGCGCGTTCATGCTGTTGTTTTTAATTCAGTAAGCTGCTTGTCATTGTGACAGGTGCGTAGTGAGTTCGTTTATATGGACTCGCCTTCGTTATTGCTAATGTCAGAGTTCATTTTAGCGAATGATTGACAGTTGGCTAGCCTAAATGCGAAACCGGTTTTATGTTTTTTTGCACTACCCTACTGTTCTATACATTAAGTCCTTGGCAGGTATTTTATTATTACTTTGAAGATTTTCATAATAAATTATATACATACTGTATTTCAGTATTTTTAAGGCATGCAAGATACGGCTAGATTTCTCTTCAATGTTCGCTTGTCGCTTTTCCTTAGGGGTAAATATCAACGCATTTAATCACATACTTTAGTTTTGGCGTTGAAAGTAGTAGGAAGTGTAAGACCAAGACGTACCCAAAGTGAGGCCTATCCTATAGACGAGCCCGGCAAACCACTTTTCCAGCTTGTCTGCGCTAGTTTGTGGAAACAGCAACGGCAACAAGTTGTAAGAGACCCGCCAGGCTGTCTAATTGTTTTGACGGAGAAATTTCTGTAGGCCTTTTTTGGCTCCTCAATGGCTTATGGCTTTTAGTATACAGGCCGTGCCTCAAAACTTTGTAACTGGTTTTTGTTGCACACTTTATATGAAATTGAGAATTGCGTTTCGTCGAAGATTTACCGCAATAAACACAAGTGAATGTGAATGTAAATGTGAAGAATATATCGCAACAATCTTGTTTAGCGAACAATCTGTCATAACTTGAACTGAACACTGATATACACGCCTTAAGAAGCTCCTAATTCGATAGCAAGCCCGCTCGCATCTACCATATTCTATGTGCCAAGCCTGCATGCAAGCAGACTGCAGTCATTAGTAATAATTCCTAATACCCATATAACTATTAGTATTACTCACATACAGACTCACTGACATTTAACTACACTAACATCATACGAACACTACATAACGGCGCCACTGGCTTCGCGACACACGAGTTCTGGGCGCCGTTTAATTGTGCGGAGAGCGCTTCGAGGTTTTGTTGCGCCTTTAACCGGTTGCAAAAAATATTGTGCGATACTTTGTGAATGAATATTTAATTGAAGCCAACTTGTTATGTATTTTATTTCAAGTGTTAATTAGCATATACTCGTAGTATGTTAGTTTGCATATACATACTTGAATTTGTACATAATTCACTTGCTTGACTTGACAGCCACTAATATCGTTCAAATCAATTAAAATTTTTCTTTCTTCCTCGAACTGTGAACTGAATTCGATCAAGTTGTCAATCGGGTTGTCAATAATTTTAAATTATTTTTTACATTTGTATAATTTACACAAATTAGTTATAATTAGAGTATCTCATAGCACAAATTGTTAGCCTTATTACTAAGAACAATAATACTGTCATTGTCACGTGCTCTGCAAACAAATTGTAGTCCACTTTTTCGCATGCAATTTTGTCAGAGCGGAAGGTGTGATTTAAAACACGTCAGAAAATCGGGTATCACATTAAGGAAGATTGCGGTCGGCACAATAGGGACAATAGGTCCCACAGCGGGCGAGGTGGTGGTGGTGGTTGCTTCCTAATTATACTTATACGGGCACAAGTACTATACATATATATGTATATATGTATGTAGCTAGGTATGCATCTACTAAAAGACACGTAATTGCAGTGGCATTAAAATAATTCAACGCGTTAAGGTAATGGGCCTGCACCGGCCTGGCGCGCCTGTTTTGGGGATGGGAACATAAGTAATTGTATACTGCCTAAGAGGGGGTTGGTTAACATAATTTTGCACAGTTTTCAAAGAAAACATCCTGCATAATGCGCTTAGAAATATGAATAAAGACGAGATTAACCTCAATGACCGCGCCAGTTGCTGAATGCAGAGAGAGCATTTTGGAGATGCACAATCCAGGGTCAATATGCGCTGTGGATTCCAGCTGCATGATGAGCTGCAAGCCCGCGCCGAATGCAACATCAGCAGCGACTCAATGTTGTCGACTGCATTAAAGTGGAAAATCCTGTCTGACAACATTAAAACTAAAAAAAATCTCAATAAAACATATAAGCGTGAAGGAAATAACAAAATGAGAGCAAAGTAAATCAACCCAGACGAGAGTTGTGGCTTGAGCAGGATGAAACAAGCCATGAAAAGAGAATGTGGCTACGCAACCAGAAATGCAATAAAAGGAAAATATGAAACTACTAGCTGTAATAACTATTATTCAGACGATAAGAATTCGCTTTCGCTGATGTAAGTAAATGTGGAAATCTGAACGTTTTTTGGTATCTACAAAATGTTTAAAATTCGTATAAGAAATTCCAACATTTTCTTCCATTTTTACCTGTACGGAAATCATTTGACTCAGACAAACTGCAGCTGTCAAAATTCTTTTCTTTTCAGCGCAAGTTCCCAGAAATATTTTCAATTAACACCGTCCATGTAGGGATACTTTTTCAATGAACCTATAAAGCGGCACGCTTTGCGTTCTGTTTAATATAGCGTAAATTATTTGAAATCATTAATCAAGGCGCCCACGCTTAAAATATTTTGCGAATCAACCTAAATATATACATACATATGTATGCAAGCAAATGTATATACGAACTCATTTGTTTGCTGTGTTTTTCAACACGTGCAATTTACGCGAAATTCACAAATTTATCAATCGTTATTGCAAACAAATTGTATTTAATAATTCAAAATAATTCTACCGAATAATTCTACATTGAGTTGTTTCTTTCTTTTTTTATTTCATAATACGGAAGCTCAGGGGAGAATTGTAAATTCTATGAAATCAAGATTCGTATATCAATTGAAACAGTAAATCTTTAGGGTAGTTAATTCTGATAATAAATTGCTGCAATCATTCTTAGAATACTTTGATGAATCACTTCTCATTCAGGCATATTCATATAACTTTGGATATCAATTAATAGCTCTTTGTGCACTTTTAATAATGAGCATGTCAGCATTTTTCAAAGTCAAACACAAAAAGAAGGTATAAACAAATTCCATATACCGAAACCATTTAATTTTTTTTTGTTAGTTATGCGCTCCCTTCAACTGACTGAGGTTATAGTTGGGTATGATTGTATTCACAAGTTTGTCTGGCCTGTCATTAGCAACAAATGAAAGGTGTTAACAAAAGATCGGCAAATACTTACGAACATGACAATTACACAATGCGAGTAACTGGCTAGGCATAAATAATTTCACTGCCTTTTCCCGATGTTCAATTAGTTAGAAATATAGAATAATTAATTCAACTTTTTGTTTTTTTTGTATCTCAACACTTAAATCAATTAATAACCAGTTGGCAAACTGCCATAGCGGTAAAAACATTAGGTTCGTTGTACTTTGTGGACAGGATTATCTAAGATTTTTACTCTGTAAATTGGGATACGAAATATATATTGTAAATACAAACTTAAGCGTAAATACATGAATGAATAGCCATGTTTTTTTTAAGAGTATGAATTTAATTAATTACTGCGATTACAATATTAAGTTTGATCTGATTAAAAGAGACAAATTATTAAATCTATACGATTTGTTTTATTAATTTATTTGAACCAAACAAGAATATATATCCAATTGAGGCCAATACTGAGTTGCGACAAGTTTTTTGTTTAATTGTGGACCGTAGGGTAAATTATCTAGTGTATCTGGGAGTCGAGAGTTCAAACACCGTGTTAGAATCAGAAAGAATTATGTAATGAATTCCCTGATTCCTTCAGCTATTATATCAATGTACGATATATCATGAACAGAAGCGAAACAATACATAATTCGTTTACCAGATACAATGACTATCAAAGATCACATATGCCCTTGCTTTCCATCGATTATCGAGTAGAATAATTGAATTCTTTGAATGTTCTGCCGTCCAGCAGTCAGAGTAGATTACACATTAGGCGTAACTTGATCCATTTTGTTTCCAAGCATGAGCTTATAGATTTGTCAAAGTCGTCATACACATTCCATTTGGTCATTACAATAACGATAGAAGTGTTTCTATATGCTCACATTGCTCACTCGAGCGGTAAAATTATGCAAGTACCTGTTCACTCGCTTTCCGATACTATTAATAGCACAATGCGCAATACGATACGAGTATCGAAATGATAGACGACCTGATAGGGGCTGTGTTAACATTGTCTCAAGATCATTGACTTTTGGGTGCTCTTATCAGAAGTTGGGGACGTGTTGGTTCGAAAATGTACATAAAACTGTCGGCATGATAAATGGATGGCTATCAATAATAAGAAGCTGCAGCATTATTCGTCAGCTGCCGATGTCAGTCGCAAGAATGTGTTTACCTGCAATCAAACTGACTTATACGTATACGAATACGAATACGAATACGAATACGAATATGTATGTAGATTCATATGTATATATTTTCTACTCTGTTCTATCTGTTTGTACTTCAAATGTTTATTTACGTGGCTGTGTTGTTGCATTTGTGTGCTTGTCGAGTTAGCGTTAAACAAATAAACCTCCCAATGAGCCACTCACTTTTTTGTAGTTTACTTAAATGTATTTACAATCATTTTATTGTGCTTGCTTGAATGGGCAAAAGCAATGTTCATTCGTACATACATGTATATGCAATGTGTGCATCTGTGATTTTATTCAAGTATCCGAATATTTCCCCTGAAGGACAAGGTTGTCAAGTCAACTACTCCATAATTTGATACATTCTTTTTCCAATATGAATCCGGTACTATTTTCTGGATTTAAACATTGAGTAAATACTACCAGGCAACTGTCAACTGGCAACCATATGCATAAACTTGAGGTGTTAATGATAACAGAAACAGAAACGACAGGCAGTGCAAAGTGGGTTAAAGGTGAGTCGCGGAGCAGGTAAATTAAGTATACGCAACGTTGCAGTGAAACTCACATAAAAAGCAATTCAACACGCCAGTGGCTGCTCCTGCTGTTTGTTCAATAAAAGTTAAGCTGCGAATTAGCAATTGAAACACCGACACTTTTCTACACTATATCGAAAAACTGCGTCTAATACTCTTACAACATCAGTCAAATAATTTTATAATGTGTTATTTCAATGAAATTAATGGTTAACTTTATAGAAATGGCACAATTCAATACAAATACTATAAAAACAGTAAAGAGCTCTCTCGCAAGTGGCTCATGAAAGTCTTAAGACCTAACATCCTGTGGCCAACTCAATTAAAATACTAAGTTCAGAGCCTGTCAGCGTGCGAAACTGACAGCTGACAGATGGAGATTTTGTACTCGTAGGCTAGAGTGAAAGGAAACTGATTGCGTGTTGGGTCATGGACTCTGTCAACGTTTTACTCTCACATCTTCACTTCCCCACTCACTCATTCGGGTATTTGCCCAGCCCCACTTACACAGTCACTCAGCTAAACTATCAATCATTCAAGGCTTTCGTGGCCTGTTTTTCCACAGTACGTTTGCAGGCAGGTGCGAAATGTGTCAGTTCCAAAGAAGACAAAGTTCAAACGTTTAATACTTTTACCATTTGAGATACAGTCACAAATGGAGTAGATTCTGAACATTACTCCAATTGGACGAAGGAAATATTTTGAAATATTTACAGCCATTCGCAATTTTTTGACAGCTTATCATTTTTTTTTAGATATCTGCGCGAGTTCATAACACACCAAAAATACTATTATAAATAAGTGGTATCTGTCAGCTGATCGTATTTAGGACTCTAACAAGTAAGAAAGCTACAACCGAGTGTGACTATCCATTTTGAATAAAATCAAAGCAACGCAGTATTATTCTTAAAATATACCAATACAGCAAAATACTAGAATATACTGAAGGCGATATTTGGTATATGGATGTAGTACCACATTCGAAATATACCATAGATTACAAATATATAAAATATATATAAATCAAATTGTCTGTCGCGACTCTAGCTTGTTATAACACCCTTCTATTTAATGCGTATCAGGTATTAAAAGGCATGCAGTATAAATGCACTATGAATCGTATGTTCTTCACCATGGGAACCTACAATATTCCTACTCATAATAATTAATGGGAACTAAATAAAGTTACTATGCCATGTCAAGTCACATTTCTCCGTCTTGATTAATTGTAGAATTTGTATGTACGACATGGGATGACAAGATTATTTCCTATGAACATGATATTTCAAGAATTGTATGACAGAAGTGTAAATGTATTTCTATTTCAAAAAGTGATATAATGAACAAAACAATAAAATATACAAGCAAGCAAATTGCATTTAATGTACTCATATATATGTACATATATATATGTTCAATGTAGTAAGTGTATAGTAAATGAGTTAACGAAATGGCTTTCTAATGCAAATGCAAATTCTCAGCTGGAATACATTTTCATAGTAATATACTGCAGAGACACACAATTTCTATTCGATTCCATGTGGTCGCACATTTGGCCAATTAAATGCAGTTTCCTCACCAAATCCATTCAATTGTTTCCATTTCACTGAACTTTATGTGAAACGCTTGGAATTACACCCAAGACAGAGTTTGAAAGGTGGAAAAGGAAACGGAGAGCTATGACGTCACCTTTAAATCAGCCCCATTGGGGGTCGATCTATGGCCGCATGGCGACACGATTAATTGAAATTTAAAAGTATAAACATGCATTTAATGCATTTTGTTGGACTGGGAAAATCACTGTGAACACAGAGAAAACTAAGAATAGAAGCAATTTTCCACGGATTTCGTAGCTTGTCGTTTCAATTGTTCAACAGATTGCCTCCCTTTCTTGGTCAGTGAGGATCTGTGCGTAGACCATTTAAGGGCATTGCAAATCTTTTCCGGCTATCTTGGATCGTCTGGCAAATGTTGTTGATCTGGCGGCTAATTGCTAATGCAATAGTCTTTCATTGCAATTCCTTCATTAGGCAATGTATCTTGAGATAATGTCATTTTAATGCACATTTCTGGGCACTGCTTTTATGATAAATTTAATTGTGATTCACGTAGTGTCTTTTACTTGCTCTCGTCATCCGTCATCCATCGTCTCTTTCGTAGAATCGATGGGTACTAAGTACTACATAAATTTAATTGAAATACTCTCACATATAATGCTCTAAATCCCAAGAAGCTGAAGTGCCAGCTGTTGCGGTCTTAAATATCTTAGAAGCATATGTATTTAATTATGCAAAACCTCTAGCTCCGCCATAAAAATGTAGTAAAATGTTGACAGCAAATAAAAAACAACATTTTCACCTTTAAAATAGCACCAGCTTCATGTGTGTCAAAATTGGAAGAAGTGACGATCTGTTGAATCTAAATAAACCGTAAGGCGATTATAAAACAATGCCACATAATTCACATACATCGAGGAAGTTGTATCCCCTCGCACATCCAGCGGAGATATAAATTAGATCATAATAAAGTTGAAGAAGACTAGAAGAAGAATACGCTACAGTGATCGCAAGACCTATAAAAATAGTCTCCATTGGCTGGGTTGTGTGAAAATTAACAGCATTCAAAATTCGACAAGGCATAATTTTTAATAAAAGTGAAAAAAATGAAACAGCCGCACAAGCTGAATGAAAATGCGTCTTGCACGCGTTCGTATGACTCGTACTCTATTTTTATATACTCGTATGAGTAAATTATACTATTCTATATTTGAGTGTGCGTAGCTGAAAGTCCCATTAGGAAATAAATTGAAACTGAGGCTATGTCAAGCATTCAAGCATTGGCGAATTGAATATTAAAAAGTATTTTATTTAATGATCAGTTGTAAACGTTAGACATATACTATAAGCCCCTCTTAGTATGCCTTTACATCATGTACTCGGCGAAAACGATGACCAGCCTGTCGAAGCGTCAGGCCGCGAGTTTCCGGCATTAGCACAACGAAAATAATCATGCTGATAACTAGGATGATGCCCACAACCAAAAAGTAGGTGAATAGGGCGTAATTACCAGACGGGAATGTAACAATTACAATGACATGGATCATTTGTTCCAGACAAATGATCAGTGCAATGAGAAAGGGCTTAATACGCATGGGAAACGCCTCTCCCAGATACGTTGTTGTGCAAGCAGCATACAATCCGGCAAAGAACTGGAATGCCATTGATATGCGACCTATCTGATAGAGGTTGTCCAAGCTATAGATGCTATAGAAGAGACCAGCCATGGCTAGCATTAGAGCTCCCATACACAGTAATCCCAGCACCGATACAAACTTCCGGCCAACGGTGTCCACCAGTAAAATGGTAACGATGGTGCCAATAAGGCGAAGAACTCCCCACACAATTGTCGACCAGTCGTCATAGTCATAAACCGCAATGTTGTTCAATGACATGGCCAAGCTGAGAGGTCCGGAAAATGTGAACGCCACAAGGCATCTGCAGAAGATCATCTTTACGAAGGGCATTGCGGAAGCAGCGAGCTCTTCGACAAAACTCAGACTTGATGCCTCCGCCACGTACCGCTTGGCTTCTTCCAGAGCCTCATGGCAAGCATTATTTGAAGTCGTGGTGGGCATATGATGCCATTGGCATGAGCGTGCCATTTCCTCATTGTTCTTACGCAGATAGAAGATTGGCGACTCCACTGAAAAGTAGATAAAGGCGGTGCCGAAAAGGGAAAATACTATTCCAAAGATTCCATGTGCGGTGTTCATTTGAAAATCGGAGTACGAACTCCATTCTGCAGTCATGATCACCTGCATGGCAATTCCCAGCGCCAATCCGTACTGTTCCAAGGCGGCTAATACGCCGCGGTATTTACTACTCACTGCCTCAGAGTTGTGGATGATGAAGCTCACCGTGATAATGCCAATGCCCACTCCACCCAGGTATCGGGCAGCCACGATTGCAGTGTATTGGGTTGGTGCACTGACAAAGATAATCGCATCGATCAACTGCAACAGTCCACCTAGACACTAAGAAATGGCATACGAATTATATAAGCTTAATGTAATATCGTTTCTAATACACACATAGAAGATCCATTTGGGTAAGTGAGTCAAGGACAAAGATGCTAACACAGCTCCAATAATGACTCCAATGAACCAACTGTACTGGAATGGAATTGGGCCCGTGGTACCCGCGTCTGTGTTCCAGCCTAGACCTTGAGCCATGTCCATTCCACCATAGACAAATAAGAAGCAGGCTGTCACAATGATGCAATTATAAATAAAATTAAAGAAGACTGTTAGAAACATTCTTAATATATAAAACAAAACAAAAATTCGACCAATTCAGCAGAGTGCAAATTTAAAAACATAAAAACTTTGAAAACAAATATTTTTTGTTCTTTACATGTAGTGGTAAATTTAATCCATCAATTGGCTATTTATATTCCGAGAAGTGATAACATTTGTGCTTATTTATTTCCTTTTGATAATGGAAATTTAATCCGTAATTGTTTTTTTTTTGTTAATAGAGTGTTGCGTACTTGGTAAATTTTTTGAAATGGTTTTAAAAAAAATACAGTTAGAAAATAAGATTGTTGGTAATTTAAGTTTCATATTTTTAAGTTGGAATAGTAAGTATCTCGAGTTGATTTATCATTAAACGAAGCACAAATTAATTTATACAACACTCTTCTTAGTTACTTTGCTCCCTATACTGAGTACTTTTGTATATCTTGTATTCGAAAGTGTTATCACTTCGTTTTTCAATATCTTCACTGCCTACCAGAATTAAAATTTCTCCGATTGCCCCAACGAGTTGACCGTCGGCTGGGATTATTTATCACTTGGATATAGGTGGTTTGTGGCTGATTTGGAGGCACAGTAATATTCGGATTCGGATACATATTTGGATTCTGATTCGGATACATATTTACATTTTGATTCGGATACATATTTGCATTGTGATTTGGTGGTAATTTTTCTTGTGTCGCATTAGAAGAAAAATTCGGTGTATTTGGGTAGCTTGTCATTTTTATATGATAATACTATATATCTCTTGTGTTATTGTGGTTCGTTCGATAAAAAGGCTATTCCGCAACTGAATTCGCGCTGTGTCACTTGGGTTTATTTATAAGCATAGAAACCTGTGTTATCAGTGTATAATTATAGATAGTGTTCATTGTAATTATCATGTGATATTCGGGAATTCCTCATCGCCATTGTTTGATTGACTTGATGGGCGCTGGGCGTTGAATTCAGTTGGTCAGGGATCATGTCTTTCCCAGAAAAGTAACAATTTTCGTCGAAAGGAATTCGGCTTTGTGATGTGTTGAATATTAATATTCAAAACCAATATCGTATAGAGGTTTTGTTATAGAAAACATTTTATTTTTTTGTTGTAACAATTTAATTCTAAATTACTATTTAACTATTGCGATGTGTGCATGATGTTGCCTAGTATGACATTACGTCGTGAACTCGACGGAAACGATTGCCAGCTTGTCGAAGCGTTAGTCCTCGGGTCTCCGGCATAAGTCCGGCAAAGATGATCAGACTTACAACCAGTATAATGCCCACACCGATGAAGTATTGGTAGAAACAGTCATCAGTCTTGCCGAATGTGACAATCACAATGATGTGAATCACTTGCTCAAGGCAAATAATCAGACCAATCATGAAGGGTTTCACTCTCATTGGGAATGCCTCGGCCAGGTAGGTGGGTGTGGGCACGACGAACATGCCGGCGAAGATTTGGAAGGCCAAGGACACTTTGGACACTTCAGACATGTAGTATTCGCTCGTTAGATAGGAATTGTCGGAGTATATGCCCGCCATGGCTAGCATTAGACCTGCCATGCAGACTAGAGACAACAGCGAGATGAATTTGCGCCCAAGCTTGTCGACTAACAGGATCGCCACAAGGGTGCCAATGAATCGCAATATGCTCCACAAGATCATGGGCCAACTGAAGATAGATAGTTTCCATGCATACGTGCTCACCCTTATGGACCAACTGAGGGGAACAGAGAAGGTGAAAGCCACAAGGCAGCGAGAGAAGATCATTTTGAGAAAGGGCATCGCAGATGCAGTAAGGTCTGCTCCAATACTTGAGCTCTCTCCTTCCGCCACGTAGCGTTTGGCTTCTTCAAAGATCGCATTGTATATCTCTGTGGGTGCATTTGATCCTAACAATTGGGTTTGGCTATTTCGCGCTGCATCCTCGTTGTTCCTGCGCAGATAGAAAATGGGTGACTCCACAGACATGGCAACAGTTCCCGTTGCAATAACAGCACAGATGATGCCAATGATGCCATGTGCCACATTGCTGCCAATACTGTGTCCTGTGCCCCACTGTGAATCCATGAGCACCTGCGTCATCACGCCAAGTGCCAAGCCATACTGCTCGAAGCCACACCACATGCCACGAGAGGTGCTAAGCGTAACCTCGGAATTTTGTATAATAAAGGCCATTGTGATGAAACCAAAGCCCACTCCGCCAACATATCTTGCTGCCACTATTGGGTTGTAATCGTATGGAGCACTCACAAAGATGATGGCATCGATCAGCTGCATCACTCCACCCAACAGCTGGACAAAAGAGAAAGCAAGCTAGTCATTAGCAGTACACATTTATCAAAATAAATACCATAACCTACATATAAGTATCTTTTTGGTGTATGTGTGATGGCCAAAGCAGCGACAACAGTTCCAATGATGACGCCGATAAACCAACTGAACTCAAACTCATATGTGGTAGCTATTCCAGTGCTCAAGTTCCAACCGAGGCCTTGTGCCATGTCCATTCCGCCATAAGTAAACAGTAATATTCCTGTGCGAGAGAGAATCGAAGTTTTGTTGATTTGTATATATCGCAATTAATAAATATTTTAATTAAAACGGGTAAGCAATCGACTTAGTTATGTAATTTGACTCTATGAGTATTTCAAATTATTCCTTGCAATCAAATGATTCACTTTGATCTCCGCCACACTCACCAACTGTCGCAGTGTGAGCACTGTGCTTATTCGACCAACGATTGTAACTGCGTGAGGTCCGTGGATCTTCGATGACCTCAATGTACGTGGGCTGGGGTCGTTGTGGCCCAGGGCCAGTGGTTATCACTGTCGTCTGCATAGGCGCTTGACTCGTCGTTATATATGTCGTTGTCATTTTATTCACTTATTACCGTAACGGACGGTAGTAGCGACACAGCTAAAGGTTCGATTCTAACTGAGCTAAAATTCTACAAATTTGTGTATTTTATGAACATATCAACGCTACGCGATACCGTTTACTAATTTCTTTGATAAAGTTGTGTATATTCTGTTAAATGTGTAGATATATGGGCATTGCTCTGGGGGACCAGCTACTGTTGACAGGCAGATACTGACGTGATACATGAGAGAGGCTTTTCATACTAGTAAGTTCTTATGAACTATGGTCGGACGAAGGCTACAAATGAAAAATGAGCTCTGATAACACTTGCCAATTTTCAGTGATACACCTTTTTTCGTTAGCGCCCAAAATTCTCTTTGACTGACTCACTAAAATTGTTTGCTTCTTCTTACGTTCTTCCAAATCTGAATCAGCGTATTTCTTTCCCAAATGATTAATATGAAGAGTTTTACTTATAAATGGTCACTACCATGGCCTAGGCTACGGTTTTCTTTAAATCAAAATGTCGAGCATTACTATGGCTTTTTTTACGTTTTCAAATTATTTTGACTGACTTGAACTTCAATAGCCAGATCGAATATCCGGAACTCACGAACTTCACATATTATAAAAATGTGGTCTGAAAACGCGTCATGTTTTTTTAATGCATAAGCTGACAATGAGTTTGTAAAGAAATTGTTGACCTTTCATTGTTTATATTTTTATAGATTTGTTTAAGAATGCAAAGTTCACAAACAAATCGTCATTTAATCGACTTGCCGTAATAGTAGTAATTATGTATTAGAAATCTCATACTGCTTATATCGCTCAACATAAACACTGCTTGCACGTTAATAAAGCAGTGTTTGCATTGGCACTATAAGCAGTGCTTGTGCTAACCGCTGAATACTTTTTGCAAATTTGAAATAGCAAATAAAAGGGGCACTTTTAATTGTGTTTGAATTATTTAATATATTTATCGTTCGTTAATTAGCTCGCTCTTATATTCTCCGTAATAAATGCATTGTTACTAAATGCATTGTTACGAAGAATAACACTAAAATAAAATATAATACTTTTTAAAGTGTCTTTCTATATTAAGGCTAAAAATTCTACAATATTGATTCAGTCATAGCTTTGACTTGTTCGGTCCTGCTACAGTCTAGTAGGCCAATACATCATGCAAGCGGCGAAAACGGTGTCCAGCCTTTCGCAGAGTCATGTTTCGTGTCTCTGGCAAAGTTACCATCAGAACTACGAAACATATAACCATGATAATGCCTACTGCCAGGTAGTACTGGTAGAAGCTATAATCGTTTTTATCGAATGTCACGATCACAATGATATGGATCAATTGCTCTATGCAAACAATCAGGGCAATTAGGAATGCTTTTATGCGTAGTGGGAATGCCTCGCCCAAGTAGGCTGGTGTACAGGAGACAAACAAGCCGGCAAACATTTGGAATGCCATGGAAATTCTGCACACCGTTGCCATATGATCCGGATCAATAACATTGCTCAAATTGGAATAAATGCTTGCCATTCCGAGCATCAGGCCGCCCATGCATATTAGGCCAAGCATCGAGAGGAGCTTGCGTCCCATCTTGTCCATGGCCAAGATTGCGAGAAGGGTTCCAATCCAACGTAGGATTCTCCACACAATAATCGGCCAGCTATACATGGTGCCCTGCCAAACCGTTGTGCTCTCTATGATCGTTTCCGTTAGGGGCAATGAAAAACTGAATGCGACAAGACAGCGACAGAGGAGCATCTTGAGGAATGGAACCATGGCGACAATTAGTTCATGGACCAATGTCTCTCTGTTGCCCTCTAAAACATATTGGGAGTTCTCTGCAAATGCAAGTTTGCAGTCTTCAATTGTGGCTCTCTTATGCAGTAGTTCCCATTGGCAAGTGTTAGCCTTCAGGTCATTATTGCGACTTAGATAGAAGATGGGCGATTCCACAGATAGGATTAATATGGCTATTGCTATAATAGCAAATGAAATTCCAATGATGCCATGAACTTGATTGTTACCAATGGGCAGAGCTGGGTTCCACATCGAATCCATGATCACTTGGACTGCTATGCCCAATCCCAAACCGGACTGTTCAACAGCACACCATTTACCACGCTCGTTGTTTGGCGCCACCTCTGAGTTGTGTATGATGAAGGCTACTGTTATGAGTCCAATCCCTATGCCGCCAATGTATCGAGCAGCAACCATGGCATCGTAATTGTGAGGTGCACTGACACAGATGATGGCGTCGATCAGTTGTAGTAAAATTGCAACAAACTAGAGGAATTCAGATATATAAAATATTAAAATACAATTTAGGTAATGTCTTGGGCACGGAAACTCACATAAAAATAGATCTTCGGAAGGTGCGAAACGGATATTGATGCCAGGATTACTCCAATGATGACACCAATAAACCAACTGTATTGAAACTGCTCCGAAGTCTCAATGCCTGAGTATAAATTCCAGCCAAGACCCTGAGCCATGTCCATGCCTCCATACGAAAACATAACCATACCTAAAAGAGCACATCATAATAGAAACCAATGTTTTTATTTTCGATTTTTTTTGTAGATTTAAGAAACACACCCATTATGATATTGTGAAGTCTCTGTCTATTGAGACAACATCCATTTAATTTGCTCTCATGTCTGGTATCACTAATCACCTCTATGGAGATTTCCATTTTAATGAGGCTTGGATTGTTATTTAGTTCGTTCGCTTCGTTGGTAGTGCTGAATCTGACTTCGAGTGGACAGCCGCATGTGCATTTATAAGCAGAGCATATCGATATCTAGCATGTTCAAATAAATTGTAAGTCGGTTGATTGGCCAATAGATAAGAAGCGGCGAGACCTACGGCATGATTCATATTACCCGACTACTGAACACGTTCCTATTCGTAGACCCCACATGAAATAAGCCCTGATAAGGGCTGTTGGAGTGAAGCTTCAAATTTGAATTTCGGAGGTGCATGACTCATTTGGCCGCTGTGGGCTGTAATGAACTCCTTAGGAAACACCCGAAATGATTCAGCGTGTTGGCCTTTAATGTATCTACTGAAAATATGATAGATTACCTCTCGAAAAAGAAAAAACGCTTTCCAATGAAATTCTAAATATAAATTTATTTCTTATCGTCGGATTGTTGCTTGTTACAAAGTTTGCGCCTATAAAGTGCTTCTGTAGTCTCCTTATCATTCTTGTTTGATACAAATAATTTAACAAACTTTACCACACCTTTACCTAAACGAGTAGGAAACCACTTGACTGGCCTCCCGTCGGCAACATCTTCATTAGCTGGTATGGCAAATAAACTCATTAATGTTGCAGCAACAGTCGACACTTAGTTCTGAGTAATCCATCATCTCAGAGTCTGCATCTCAAGAGTTTGAGTTGTTTGAGTCGTCTTAAATTGCGTAATGTCTACTTCAACTCCAATTCTGACACCGTCTCTTACTCCTGTTCCTCGTCGCTATAGTCGCTATAGTCATCGTCATCGCCGTCGCCATGGCCATACGAGTTGTAACTAATCTGTTTTATTGCGTACCAAACTGTCAAATTATACCATATGCCTTGGTGGTAAAGAGAGTATCGACAGCAAGGGTAAGAGAAATAGAATGTTAGTCTCCGGAATGTTAACTTTAAGTTGCTCCATGTCATTTGTCGTCGCTCGACAAATTATCCATCTGCGACGCCAAATGGCAAATGACCATGGCTTCTGGCTCGTGGTTCCTCTGCGTCTTCTCATATTTGAGACATTCAAGTACATTTGAATGGGCTTATGCACCAAGTTGTCTAATGACGCAAGAATTATGAGCGCCGCATCAAGTGCCACACATGCCAGCATTAGCACATGGTGCTCATAACTCACACACAGATACATTGACAGCAACAGCACCATCTACAGCTACACCAACAGCAACAAATACAAGTTAAGATGAGCACTTTGCATCGCCTTCAATGTACGAATAACACACGACTTGTCTGTGGGCTGGAAAGAAGAGTCGCTGCTTCTGCTGTTGCCACTGCCACTACCACTAATGGAGTCTAATTACTCTGGCCGACAAGAGGCGACCGATGTGGATCCCTCTCAGTGCTTTGGCTAATAAAAGCATATTAAAACGTTTGTCGTTCTTATGCTTGACAGACAGCCAGACACATAGAATACATTGCGACTTGCCGATTGCTTATTATTTATTTTTGTAGACCTCGTAGATGTGCATCACATCCCCAAGCTATTTCGGTTTGCTAAAACATAGAACCGAACATCTCTATAGTATTTTCTGCTGATCATAAATGGTGTGTGCTGATGAACTCTGTGCCCTCAGATGGGCCATCAAATGTTTTAAAGTTTTCGGAGAGCGTCCAAATTAAATTAAAATAAGAGATGCTTCCGCCTTGGATTAAAAAGAGTGTTTCTGAAAGTTCGAAAATTAAATGAAACAAAATGCTTAAAAAAAAGTGAGTGCCGAAACCCGGGATTGAACCGGGGACCTTTAGATCTTCAGTCTAACGCTCTCCCAACTGAGCTATTTCGGCTTCTGGGATTTTTGCGGTGAACTTTTGAATAAATCAGAAAACTCTTGAAAAGAAAGAGAAACACTTATTTTACTTGCAGATTCGCAGAATTTTTTTTAGAATATTCTATATAGTTTGTTTAAAGAATATTTTGTTGAAAACGGCTGCTCTTGCGCCTAATTCTATAAATATATGGATTTTTTCTGCGCTTATGCTTCATGTGCGAGAAAGGGAACAACATTTAGAGCAACTTTTTTTTTGACAGACAGCCATTAAAAATATTAGTTTTGGTTAAATTGTTAATATTTTCAGATGATGTACATCACAAGTAAAAAGTTAAATTGTTAATATTTTTAGATGATGTACATCACAAGTAAATTAACACAATATTGGATCAAATCTCAAAGAAGGAAAGAAAACATTTATTTATTAGAGCGCACTACTTGTGCTACTACAAATTATAATTCTATAGAATAATCATCAAAACTATAAGGAAGGAAATTCAACGTTTCGTTTTGGCAAAGATTCAAAATTTGTCCCCGAAGAATAATTGCTTGCAGACATTAATAAATATTGGCAAAAATACACTTTGAACTTTAAGCAATCTTAACAGCAAACCTTTGTGAAAAGTATATTTTTATACCTGCTACTCATAGGGTAGGTCAACTGAAAATGTACATATGTAAGAGACACAAAGAGTCATCTCAGCCCATATATAAGTTCATATATTTTTAATCAGCGTCAGCAGCAGAGACGATAGAGCTATGTGTGTCTGTTTATCCATATGAACTCCTAGATCTCAGGAACTCTAAGAGATATAGCTATGGATTTTTAACAACACTGGGTATTGCCCCACGTGTCGACAAGTGTTTGAATAGCCTGACACATATCACTTTCTGAACCGGTCTTCTTATTATGCTGTTTTTTTTTTATTGAGCAACTAATGCGGCTTCCGTTCGACGCCTTGTGCTGAAAGCTGAGGCCGGAGACCCGAGACATATACAGACATCGACATACCTCTTCTCGGTTGTCGCTGCCGGCATCAGGGACAGTTTCACCTTTTACCAATGATTCACATTCTTGAAAGGCGATCGCAGTAACAGTTAAAATTCTTTAGAAAACCACACACCACGCCTACCAGCCTGATATGATTTATAGCCTGCCCACAGAGCTTCTCTGTCGGCGCTGTCTCTGTTGTTGAGCGCAACCTTTAGTCCAAGGTAAGCAACTTTTGAATAGTCATTGTCGAATTTTTGCTTTTTCGGTGCCTTCAGCACAATTTTCATGGTTTGGTTGGGCTTGGTCTGCATTTGCTCGGGTTACGCGTATTGGCCTGCTCTGGAAGCACTTTTGCAAAGCGGCTATTTACACTCGAACGAAAAGAGCGACAAAATTCTTGTGAAGTGTCACGAGAATTTTTAACATTTCGACTAGTATTTATATATTTTTAGTACCCAACTCCTGCTCCCTCTCGCTCACACCAACTGAGTATTCTAATATAAATTCGTATTTTGTTGGGATTCGAAATTGTATTCACCCCATTCGTCGCGTTGGCTAGACCTTGATATGTTTCCATCAAGTGCATATTGTTTTCACAGTTAATCAAATTTAGATTTTATGTGCTTAAAAGTAAAGGGTTTCGCTTTGTTGTTCTAGACTCGCTACATTATCGGATAATCAATAGAAACGTCTAGTGCTAATTTGCCACATACTCTACTTGACAAGGAGTCAACTTTAATATATGCAAATGTCAACCGAGTTTTCTTTTAAAAACAAGTTCCTTTTGAATGCAATTAACACTCATGGCGCAAAAACCGCAGTATATGCGAGTTTCCTGTCGGGGCAAGAAGTTTATTCAATTTTTGTTTTCTGTTTTGACTTGAAACAAAATGCAATGCAATGTTTGGCCAATGTTTCGTTACATTTTTTCCAATTTCTTGCAGTTCGCCCCATGCATAAATGTTACATGACTCTGCCGTCACTGGTTGTGTGTGTGTATTCTCAGTTTACTGTTGCAGAAAATTGTCAAAGCTCTTAAGTGGGTCACTATTTGATTTGATTTGTTTATGTCACCACTGCAACGACAACAACATCGACGGCAACTAGTGTAGGGTTTGCCTCCGTCATTCCTGGGTAATATTTATTTCTATATGTTTTTGTTGTTGTTGCTGTTGTTAGTAATTGGGCAACTCTTCAAGCCATAGCCATAACATAACAGAAATAGCAAACAGCTGCAGTAGTTGCCATTTAGCTTTTGACATTTGCTAATTTGAATAATGAACAACAATTTAAAGAAGATTAAATTATTGAACGAACCATTTGGTACTATAGTCCTATACATTTCATCTTTTAAATATGAATGGAACTCAAAAAACACTAGGCAACCGAGATATCAATTAATAATTGAATGTATTCAATCATTGCTTTAGCCTTCGATCACAATGATGTCGATTAAATATATGTATGTACGAAGTGACCGTTCTGCAAGAAAATTAACAATGATAGTATTAATAATATTTGATTTGGATCTTCAAGATGTCATGCATCCTAATTCAAAGAAAATTTTAGTTACTTGAATCAAAGAGATTTTAGAAAAATGTTACTCATTTTACTTCATTGCTGTACGAAAAGCATTCACAAATGCAAATTAAAAATATATTTTTATTTTTCTTCCCTTTTTGTTTTTAAATGAATTTAGCTACTGCAACAGAAAATGAAAGACAAATCAAATAAATGAAAGACAAACGCAAAATTCACTTTAATTTTATACATTTTTACTACGTTGACGTCTGACACTTGTCTAAAAGTCTGAATGCGCGCCAATGTCATTCACATTGAGCAGGCTTTGCATTACTCCTACGGATTGACTGCATATTTTGTTTTTGCATATTATGTATGTATCATATAAGTAATATGCGAAACGTTTCGAAAGCAGTTTAAGATTTGAAAAGAATATTGCTATTGCTCTTGTATGTATGTTATCTTCGGAGTTCCCAATTGAGCTTAAATAAACAGTGTGTAATTTTCGTGAGACATCAAAAATACTATATTTTTATAGAAATTTGAACATTTTAAAAGTTTTCAAAATATTGATTGCTTTCATACATTTAAAAAAATATTTTCTGAATTTTATTGTGATTGTATTCTCATATGTAATGCATGTAAATAAAAAGCTGTTTCCCCATGTAACGTAAGCTTAGCTGAAGTGTTAATGACCGAAAGCTGCTTAACTTAACTGACTTACCACTGACTTACTCCTTATACTCGTTTCATCGTGGCCAAAGCTACACCTAAGACATATTTACCACACAATTTATGAGTTCGTAACATGTGAATGTTGTAGGCTAAAAGCGTTGTATAAAGGAAAAGAAGAAGACCATAGTGAAAGAGTAGGCGTATCCTAAAGCCTACGCTCTCTCTTTCCGAGAGGAATTGTTTCATTGCAGCACATCACTATAATGCAGAATTGAAGTAGTTAAGCGTCAAAGTGACTGTGCAGCAGTTGGTGAGCCGGTTTCGAACTGGCCACCGTTAATTGTCTAATTAAGCGCTAAGTTGCAATTGGAATTGGAGCTGAAGGAGGAGGGACAACCCACGCAACTTGCTCCAAATTTGTACGCTCTTTGACGACACTTCGCCAGTTGAGTCAGTCCACGACTAAGACAAGAAACGGATGCGAATTGCCCACACTTGGATGACCATTTGCACAGTCAAACACATGTACATGTATTTTATATGTGTCGCTGAGCTATGAGTCCAAGGCACTAGTGCTCCATTGAAAGTGATAAATGAGATGCAGCATTGGATACCAACTGTCGTCTTGCTGTCGGATTAGCGGCGTCAAGAAGTCAACTTCACTTTATTACCATATTAAAAAATATACTTTAAACTCAAAGTCACACCACATCAGCACTGCTGGCAAGTTAGAGAATGTTTCTACAGCAACAATTGACTGGGATTTTGCGCTAATTGAAATTTGATTTAGTCTTAATGGAGTGAACTTCTGTTAAGTAGTTTGTGCAATTGCATTTATGCATTTGCCATTTATGCCTTTGCTTACCTAGTTCACGCTCCACTTTAAGTTTCCTATCTTCAATATTTGCTATTTGCATTCCACGTCTTTGACTTTTGCTGTGTAATCAGTTTCTCATATAATCTGATATGTCATGTACCGCATCTACAGACAAAATATGTTAAGCATTGTACTAAAAACATTCGCTAAATCAGCACAAAGCCTTCCTCGTTTGACTTTCAATGAAAAGAATGCTGATGGTGCAACTGAAATTTTAGATTGAACATATGTATGTATGTATATCGAATAACTCTAACCTGCCTATTTATAGAGTAATTAAAAAAGAAGATAATAAGTAATAGGAATAACTGCAAATAAAATAAAAGGTAGGAGGTATTCATTGTTTTATGAGCATAAGCAAAATTCAATTTTCATTTTTTTAATAAAAGACACAGCCAAAAAAAATATTCCAATGTACACTTTTAAGCTTTAAAACAAAAAAACATTTTGTACAAAATAAATCAATTGTAGTTGCTATAGTCACATCAAATTTTTATTGTTTATTTATTTATTGTTTTGGGCTAACAGCAATTTAAAGTAACAGTCAGATGGAGGCATCCCCGTCCCAATAAATTATACATATGTATATATAATATATACATAATATATACAGCTACGACCGTATGCCTGTATTTATCTTCATGTGAACACCTAGATCTCGGAGACTATATATAAGCGAAATTTGTTTGTATATATTTGCGATCCGATAAAATGAAGTAAAAGAGCTTCATAAGTTTTTGCCCATAAAAAAGTATTTCTTAGATTACTCTTAAAATTTTTATCCGCAGCCAAATTTTCAGGAATCATAAAAACTATAGTTATTATTCTCTGTACCAAAACACATACATGAAAATTACGATTGTTTTTTGAATTTTATCGATTTGCTGAGGTGGAAGAGGGCGTAGAAAAAGTTTGAAACACAATTGAAATGCGTGTAAACATTACAAATGCTGTCGAAAGAAATTATATGATTATCTCTTATAGTCTCTATGATCTGGGTGCGACAGCTGACAGACGGAAATAGCTATATAGTTTCGACTGTTGACGCTGATCAAGCATATATACTTTATAGGGTCCGAGAAACCTCTTTCTGCCTGCTACATACATTTCATGGAGGCACATAGTTATCGAGATAGAGCTAAAACTGTATTCCAGTCTACCATGAGTACAAAATATGCCAGATTGTTAACCAAAGTAACTAACAACATATTGCAGCAGCCGTTTTTGGACAATTAAAATTGTATCCTAAAAAACTTTTACAATTTTTATATGATCGTGACTCTTGCTTCAATATTACGCTTGGTAATCAGTTTTATTCGATTTGCGAGGACGCAAGTGGGCGTGGCAAAAATATAAAAAACATTCAAATTGCACCTCCTTATTGTCTTTGAGATCATACGGACAAAGACAGACGAATCAAGTATCAATCAAACGAACATATATTATGTATTATATATTGTAGGGTTTCAGATGACTACTTCTGAGAGTTACATACATTTGCTGGAGGCTCAAAGTTGCGCTATGGGTAGAGGGTATAAATACTAAAAGAATTTACCCCAACAAATACTTCAAAACTTAATAACATTTTATGAACGGTTAGCAACAGAACATAAAAGAAGCGACCTGTCGTGGAGTTTCACACAAACGGAGCCAAGCCATATAAATAAGAAGGCAGACTAACAAACTAACAATGCACGATGGACCAAAGTTAACCAGAGAAGAGTGAAAGAAGTGGCTGCATAGTCAAGCAACAAGAGAAGGACATAAAATAAATTTCGTAAAATTCATGAATGAATCAGAATCCGAAAAATCGTGTTTATTTCTCTCCATCTCTCTCTCTCTCTCTGTATCTCACACACACACACACACACACACACACACATCTCTTTGCTCTAGACGTTGTAGCGATATAGAATGACTTCGGATGGTGTTGCTAGCCGGCTTCAGAGCTAGTCTCGGTCCCAGTCTGAGGTCCAGGGTCCAGGTCGCTGACTAAATTTCCGTCTGTGTATTTGTGACGTGCGTGTAAAGGCAGAGGGTAAAGATGTCGGCAGGAGCAAGAGAAGAATTTTGTTCGCAGAGTTATTTTATTTTATTTGTGTCTCACTCATGCAGTCCGGTCAAAAACATGTTTCCTTTTTAGGGCCATGGACTTGGATCATGCGGAGCATCCAAGCAAAACTTGTTTTTGCTCACCTCAAATCGATCTTCACTCTTAGTCGTTGTTGCATTTCAAACAACCTTGGGGAATAAGGAAGTCGTTATCGGAGTCAAGAGGCGAAATCAAAGTGGAAGACGCTAACGACGATAATTTCCAGCTGGCTTCGAAACATAAAAAATACATTTCAGCTGTTTTAGCTTTCCCTTCACAACATAGTACAATTATATTAAAAAAGGAAATGCATCCACCATTTCATTATTATTATTGATTTTTTTCTGTTTCATTTTTTTTATTAAGTGTATATGTTTGAGAGTGTGGCCGGCGTGAGTTTGGTTTTCGTTACTTTTATTTTAACTTCGCAGCAAACGATCTATTTAATGCACCAACTGCAACATTTGCAGAGCAGACTTTACCTCTTTGTGTCTCGTACTCACTCTAACTCTTTGTATTCACATTTAAGAGTCGATGTGTAAGAGTAATCATGTAAAGAGTATTTGCCGATTATCACGTCATGTGAAGGGCAGAGCGCTCACAAGTGAATTGTTACGAAAGAATGGAAACTTTTGGCTCATATTCGTCAAGGCCAAATAGATTATTTGGTTCGTGGGCTAGAGAAATCAAAAGTTTCGTATTGCCAAATGGTTAAGATGTTAAGTCTTAAGAGTACTATTATTCTGGTCGAAGCTAGAGTTAAAGCCAACTTGAAATTACAATGGCAAATGCTCTTTACTGCTGCGACCACTACATATACTAAATCCCACTTAAGGAAACCATTCACCCGTCACAACATACACACACATAGCAGCTCCTATGTAAAGTACTCAACTACTGACTACACCTTTTACTTTTGCTCTCTACTCAGTCCAATGCCAGGCGCGAGAGCACATTAAATGCATCAGAAATGTTCATGGAAGCGAAACACATTGACTAGCATTGAGGTAGCTAGGTGGGACAAAGAATGTACGAATGGGTGGTGGAAGGTGGGTAAAGCATTTATTGCAGTTTTCACTTAAGTAGTGAGTGGCACATAAATTTCAGCAAGGACATTTGTGCGCTTAAACGAGCCAAGAACAACGACTTTAGCTTCGACGACAGTCAAAATATTTCTTGACAAGTAAACAAAATGTTCATGATTCTGATTTGGCTGACTTCGAGAATCGAAATCTTTCCCAATGTTGTTGCCGTTGTTGACAGTTCAACCACAAAATTCCATACTCTTAATGAAACTTAATGGTTGAAATAAATTTTTCAACCAAGTTGAATAACGAATCCGCTCTAGAACTATAATCTTATATTGGAAATAATGAAAAATTGGTTAATTTGTTTCTATTAACGTATTAGTTTGAATATTTATACGCATCCTTTAGTTAAAATTGATTGCGATTCCTAAACTAAATTCACTATTTTGGTCTCTTTTAGGAATTGAAAAGAATTTATATGGATTCTACGGCGGTATCACTATGTGGATGATGTCTAACGGAGACGCCGCAGCTTAAATTTAATCAACTTATCCCTATCCTGGTTATATGGTAAACAAAATGAAGCAAATTGAAAAACATCAAGTAATTGGCTGCCTGGCGCTGATCGCATTTGGTCTTAACCTGCTTCTGAGTTCAGCTGAGGGCAGGGAACAGCAAGCAACCGGTCAGGAGGGACGTCAGCATCAGCATCAGCATAAACAACAGTATAGGAATAGCCAACAATCGAGTGGGTCGGGATCAGGTTACAAACGCTTCTCTCGCGACTCAAATTTAGCTCGCGAACGTCGTCCCAATATTGTGTTTATTCTGACAGACGATCAGGATGTGGAGCTGGGCTCACTCAACTTCATGCCACGCACTTTGCGACTATTGCGGGATGGAGGAGCCGAGTTCCGGCATGCCTACACCACTACACCGATGTGTTGTCCGGCACGATCCTCGCTGCTGACGGGAATGTATGTGCACAACCACATGGTATTCACCAACAACGACAATTGCTCCAGTCCACAGTGGCAGGCGACGCATGAGACGCGATCCTATGCCGCGTATCTATCAAATGCAGGCTATCGCACAGGTTACTTTGGCAAGTATCTGAATAAGTACAATGGCTCATATATACCGCCAGGCTGGCGGGAATGGGGTGGCCTGATCATGAACTCTAAGTACTACAACTACAGCATCAATCTTAATGGTCAAAAAATCAAGCATGGCTTTGACTATGCAAAAGATTATTATCCGGATTTGATAGTCAACGATTCAATCGCATTTCTTCGCTCCTCCAAGCAGCAAAGCCAAAGAAAGCCCGTGCTATTAACGATGAGTTTTCCAGCGCCGCACGGTCCCGAGGACTCAGCTCCACAGTACAGTCACCTCTTCTTTAATGTGACCACACATCAGTGAGTTTAGCTCTACTTTGCGATGTTTCAGCCATGCTAAATAATTGTCTTTTATGTGCAGTACACCCAGCTACGATCACGCTCCCAATCCTGACAAGCAATGGATCCTAAGGGTGACAGAGCCCATGCAGCCGGTGCACAAACGTTTCACCAATCTCCTCATGACTAAGCGACTGCAGACTCTACAAAGCGTTGATGTGGCCGTGGAGCGCGTCTTCAATGAGCTAAAAGCTCTCGGGGAATTGGAAAACACATACATTGTTTACACATCGGATCATGGATATCATCTGGGACAATTCGGTTTGATCAAGGGCAAGAGTTTTCCCTTTGAGTTCGATGTTCGCGTGCCTTTTCTTATCCGCGGACCCGGTATCCAGGCTTCCAAAGTGTAAGTTACACCCCTGGTTTATCAATCTTTTTGTAACCTATCAATCTTCGGCCGCAGTGTTAATGAGATCGTGTTAAACGTGGACCTGGCGCCCACATTCCTCGACATGGGTGGCGTACCGGTTCCGCCGCACATGGACGGACATAGCATTCTACCGCTGCTACACAGTCGTAATCGGATTGTGCGTGAGAGTTGGCCAGATAGTTTCCTTATCGAGAGTTCGGGACGTCGAGAGACTGCCGACCAGATAGCTGAATCTCGAGCTCGCTTATTGGCGGAGCGTCAGGCAAAGCGGCTAGTGAACAGCATACTTCTGGAGGATCTGTTGAGTAAGGACAATGGGAGCAGCAGCAGCACTATGGCCACGCTGCTTAACTCGATGACCACGACGACAGAGCAGGAAAATCCTGACGATGATATAGGTGTCGATGATGATGAAGACGACACAGATGCAGATGCAGATACTGATATGGAGGCGGATACAGATGCGGATACAGATACAGAGGCTGATTTCACATCAGATGACACGTTTGATGACACAGCCGAGCAAGATGAAGAAGATGACGACGAGTTAGAAGACCAAAAAACACTACAGCACAATAGTTTAGCGCTGCCACCATACATCACAAAGATCATGCGACTGAACTCAGAGTGCTCAGATCCAGCGTTGCTAAAGAACTGTCTGCCTGGCCAGAAGTGGAGGTGTGTCAATGAAGATGGCCGCTGGCGCAAACATAAGTGCAAGTTTCATGTAGGTACCTCCTGAAGTAAACAATTATCATTCAATAATTTGATTTGATTCTTTTAGCTGCAACTGGAGGATCAACTGGCCGCAATGCCTCGCAAACAATACCAAAGAAACTGTGTTTGTTATACTTCGGACGGTCTTCGCTATACAAAGATACGTGCACCAGGATCATCAACGCATTCACATCGACTCCATAAGCGCACCCACATGCATCAGCATCAGCAGCTTGTGGACAAGAGTCGACATAGGCGACAGTTGCAGCTGGAACGACGGTTGCAAGGCCTAGATCGTTCACTTGACATGCTTGCGGAGCACAGACATTTAAATAAACGTGAAACACCAAGCAATTCCAGCTCCAACGATGTCATAGCTGTCGTCATTCAGCACATTCAAAGCAATTTAGAAATGCTGGAACAAAAGTTCCACGAGCCCGAGTTAAACAATCACCGTGGCAATCCTTTGCGTCGGGGCAACAAATTCCAAAAAGGCGGCTCTCGATGTTTTGTGGATGAGACCACAGATAAGGTTAACTGCTCGGATGTCACCTACGAGGATGAGAAGACCTGGCGTGTATCCCGCAATCAAATCGATATGCTGATTAAACTATTGAAAGAGAAGATCACCACCCTCAAGGACATGAAGAAACAGATGCGCGAAAGCAAGCAACAAGCGGCTGCAGCTGGAAGACGAGGTGAGGGTCGCAGACGCAATGATCCCATTTCCTCGCATGACGGCGCCGGCCCCGAGTTCAACATGAGCTTTTTTACTGAGTTGGGTGGAAACACCCCGCTGCCCATCCTATTGCCGAATGTGAGCACCATCGGCGGACAGAAGGAAATCTTTCGAGGTGATTCATACGATTCCAATGAGCACACACAAGGATCTCGCGACAAGTGCATCTGCGAGTCGGATGTTGGCGAGAGGTAAGTCGACTAGGTAGTAAGGGAGGCTCGTTAAACTAATTAACTAAGCAATTTCATGAATCCTCAAGTTATGCGGACTCTAAAGAGATGGCACGCGAAGCGAGACGCAAGTTGAAGGAGGAGCGGCAACGGAAGAAGGAACGCAAGCGTATAAAAAAGGCGCGTCTAGAGAAGGAGTGCTTGTCGGAAAAGATGAACTGCTTCTCACATGACAATCAACATTGGAGGACAGCTCCCTTTTGGAATGACAGTCCCTTCTGCTTCTGCATGAATGCCAACAATAACACCTACTCCTGCCTGCGAACCATAAATGCGACTCATGATTATCTGTACTGCGAGTTCACCACTGGGTTGATAACCTTCTACAATTTAACAATAGGTAACACAGAGTTTTCATACACCTGATTCCTTATTAACTGCATGCATATACATAGATCGTTTTGAGAGACAAAATCGTGCAGCGAGCTTGACGCCGGCCGAGAGATCGTACATGCATGACAAACTACAGCACCTAAAGAGCTGTCGTGGACGCAACTGCAGCATACCTAGACAGCTGCCACAAGTGAGCATGGAATCAGCTGATTTTTCGCCCGCTTCAAGCGCTGTTAATCATGTCCACCGTAACAACAAGCGAAAACATGGTAAGTGCTTGTCTACTTACTTATGAGTTGTATAGGATTTTGCAATGCATATCAACGAAGTTTATTGACTACATTTCAGGATCCCTGTCGGCGAGCGTGGGCAACTTTGGATTTGTGAGCAGTCCAATGGATGCGGATGCGGATGCGATGCCAACAGCTAAGCGACGCAAGCTCTCCAAATACCACAGGTGAGATGAGACCGAAGTCAACTTACATTCTATGCAACTGTATCTGTATCTGTATCTTTATCCCAGATGGACTAACTCGCAGCAGACGCATCTGAAGCGACGCCAATGGAAGCAGCAATCTCCTCACAGAGTGCAGCAATTGCCACAGCAGTCAGGAGTCGCAACAGCTGCCTGAATGCTAACAGTATATAGTAGTATCTTGATCTACCATTACACAGTACCAGTGAATACAAATGCGTTAAGCTTGCACCTATACTCAGCACCCCTCGTACATGCATATTGTGCATCTATGCCATACATTACTCTGGTGATGTAGAGTATAACTATGCATTCTGGTATCTTTTCTACTTAAATAAGACTGTGTTTTTTATGCAACTTACTTTTAGTTTCATTTCTATTCGATACATTTCTATACGAACCTTTTTTGCTTCTTTGGCTCGATATGCAATACAAATAATTATAATTTGGATATTAGAGTTTAAGTCACTTTTGATTGTACATACTTACCATTCGTTTAAATTTTGAACATTTTGAGAAATTTGTATTTTCGCACTATATAAATTATTTAGCGCAATTGGCTTACAATTTATTTAAATTAAATTAAACTAAATTAATTGATGACTACACTTAGCAAAGAGAATTCAAGTTACCATAGAGTTTTTATTTACATATTATAGTTGTAGTAATTACATATATTTATTGCTAACTCCTAATTGCTAAAATCGCCACACATATTACAATATGTTAAAATTTTTGATGGAGAACTCAAATCAATTGACATTTAATCATCATTAATGACAAAGTGCAGTAATTTTTAAGTCATAGATCGTTCGTTTATCTCGTAGTTTGTGCACCTGAACAAATAGTGTATCTGCCGTATCAAAGTTAATATCGAACAATCTATTCTAAATAATTAAATGCATATTTGTGGGAAAATAAAACATGTTTAACTATTTAAAATGATTTTGCTGTATGGAATTCTGATATATTTTATTTTATATCGTATCCTTTATGCGATAATATTAGAAATGCAACGGCAATATTTTTAAAAGGCAGAGCCTAAAAGTATGCCGGTCTTCAAAATATAAAAGAGAAAGAAATTTATTATTAATGCAGTATATATTTGGGGGCCCTTTCATCGTTATCAACAACACTGATCCGCAAAAAACTCCTTGTGTTTTGATTATAAAGTCTATTCATTCCATTGTGACTGCTGCTTACACATTCTGGAGCAGTAAGCAAAAATGTACTAAAATGTAACAATTTGTCTGTTTTTGATCTTAAAAAATAGGTTTTGTAAAAAAGTTTGTACACTTGTGGGTATGAATGTAAAGCATGATAACAATCCCATGGCCATCCTTTCATAACAATCAATCAGTTAATCGGCAAGCTTTAACCAGGTCACCTATAAATCCGGCTAGCATTTTCAAATTGATTAATTAGATTGTAGTTATCGGCGTGAAATTATAAAGATTAAATATTGACCGATATACACAGGTGATCAGAAGCCCAATAGGAACAATCAATTCGAATCGAATATTGAAATTTTAACACCATGCGTAAATATTTGCAAATGTGTTTTGTATGATTATGCATAACAACTTGTCACTGATAAGTGATAAAACTGATAAGCCAGATATCTTAGAATGTGCTCGTAAGAGGGCAAACAACTGATGAGGCGATTAAGTTACCCGTACGATTAGAATTAGATTCTTGGGGCAAGCGTAAATTTAAAAATTTCGTTGCTTTGCATATTGGAGACCAACCCGAAAAGCCCTGAGCAACAAGTTGCCCGGACAACTCTTTAACTCTTGAGCTTGTGAGCACCGGCAGCATTTGTAGACCCAGATGTAAATAAGATCCGATGCGCTAATTAACTTGCCGAGATGTTTTCATGCGCTGTCAAATGTTGTTACCCACTTGGCAATTCACACTTGACACTTGACGCGCTAATTTCCGTTGCAGCTATGGCGTTTCAAGGGGGGCATGGTGGTAGGGAAGCACGGCTTCCCATAGCTTATCTTGATCAAAACAAAGAGAGTGAGAGAGAGTAAGACAACGATGAGCAAAAGGGAGAGGCAGCGCGTGCATAGAGAGCTTGACAACCGCTCGGAGCGTTGTGTTGTTGCGTTCATGTGGAGATATCGTGTTAAAATTTTGCGCAAGCAACAGAGTTATCAGTTTGAAGTGAAGTATATTTATTGTTTGTTATGCCACAGAGAAATACTTATGTTCGCTATGTGTACACACCGTGCACAGTGCCAAGAGCAAAGAGTAATAATGTCGCTACATGGGTTGTCTCGATCTTGGGTTATACTTTGAAATTGCGACGAACATTTATTGTTGACTATTGCTGCTTTACGATCCGCACTTCAATCGAGATATCGTGCTGAAATTTCACAATTTCAGAATTGCCCCTGCTGTGGCGGGGCCTTTATGTGAAATACGCGAGTATACGAGAGGGACTCAGTGCCCCAAGCACGTACACAAACCTGCACAGCACAAACTAAGCTAGACAGGTGTTGAAAATCATAAAAACAAATTGAAATCGTTGAGCAGAACTCTTAACTCTAATAAATTCCAAACTAAAACTAAACGATTGCAGTTGGAATTGTGGAAATATTCTTTAAATTTCCATGCCATATGATTTGCACAAGGATCAATGTTTTCTTGTTTATTTGTTTAGCATCTCGCATGCAAAATAATTCAATTAGAATAGGAACAATAATTCATAATTATCCATCAATTAGCATTAAGTTTAACACAAACTCGTATGAGTACGTCACAATGTATTCCTAAATAGGTAAATATTTGTGTCATTCTTTCGTTAACGAAATGCACACTTCAACCTCTTTATATAACAGCAAATGCTCACAATACCATTTTTAATGGCAATACAAATTAATCCATTACAATGTTAATCTCGTTTATCAACTACTAGATATCTGTATCTCGCTCTTTTTCCACAAGTAAAATTACGGAAAAAGAATTTCACTATGATGATCCTTTTGAAAGAAATAAATTGTTTGTAATACCCTTGTCTTGCAATATCATCTTTTCGCATGTTAAGTATTAGTAATATTGTTGGGTATAGTAAAGCATCCTTTGATAAGCCATTTTGAATTCTATGTATTAATAATTAAAAGCTGTTTGATATCAATATGACAATTGACAATTGAATATGACGATATAAGTATTTCGCTCATTCAATCTACAATTTACGTCAAAATAAAAATACAAAAATCAAAGAATGAGAATATTCCAATACATTTTTTAGTAATTCAGTAGCACTACATCACAAAAATGTGGTAAAAATTAACCTAACCGATGTGAAGTTATAAGCAATTAAAGCTGATGACATTATTATTTGACAGTTACTTTTTCTTTTATTGCAATAAATATAAAATTTGTTTTTTGTACATCCACATATTTATATAAATAATATATAATGAAAATAATATAATACATTCTGATTTTTTCAAAATAAATAAAATGAATCTACCATTTTTTATAAAGAGGACAGAAAAGACAAAAATCGAGTTAATTGCTCCTTGATGTGCGACTCCCAAAGCATTTTTTTTATTTGGTCCCTAATTGATATGCATACATACAAATATACATTAAATTAATGAAATTTGTTGTCTCAATTTATTTTCTACTTGACATGTACTTAATCATTTAATAATTATAAGGAGGTTCTCCCAAAAATCCTTGTGGAATGAGAGATACTGTTCAACATTAACAAAAAAGCTAGGCGTTTTGAGTGCATCATTATAAAACAGTTTTTAACAACAATATAACAGATATAGATTGACTGAATTGACAATCGATGTGAAATGACGAATACTTCAAGAGAAACATTTAAAATAAAAAAAAAAATAAAGTAAATAAGACAGATCTAACAATAAAAAGTAAATATCGACATGTGATGTGCGACTCTTTCATGTTTTTGTATACAGATGTACGTTTCTTGAACTCTTTAATTATATCCAATAATTAAAGACACGCGTTTTCTTAATTTGTTTATCAATCTGCTGAAAATCCCCAAAGAAGCGGTACAACTTGAGCCCAAATAATTATCAGAAAATTGTTTCGTATGTGGCTTCGTTATAATATCATTAATTTATTAATCAATACTATTAATGTCGTAGAAATATGAATTGTATTCTATAAGAATACGTAGCTTCGAATTATTTGATAATTTATAAAACTGTGATGCTTAAATAATATTAATGTAAGAACAAAATTTTAATTTGAATTATATACAATTTGATTGCTACCTACATAGATAAATAATTTTACAGTATTAATGTACAATCTCTGCTTAACAGTTGAAACTAATGAAGTATATTCATATTCATCATGGGCAATTCAATCATTTATGCTTGGGATGGGCCTCTAGCAGCTTTTGGGTCACTTGGCGCAACACCTGCAGTTTCTCCTGATACTTATGGGCAGCAACCAGCTGCTCAGCCTCACTGTGATGTGCGTGGTGGTCTGTGCTGGATTCACTCTCAGTGTGATGATGATCGTGAGCATCTGTTGAGGAACAGCTGCTGTGACTATGTCCGTGACCTCCGCTTGCACCTGGAAGTAATAAAATTGCAAATCTATTAGCTTTGTTTGTGGCAGTACGAGTAATGTAGTGATAATTGATTGCCATTGGGGTCTACAGACGGTTCTTTTTGACGCATTGGGTATCCCCAATTAAGTGTGCCACAGCAGAGATGATTTCAGTGTGGGTTTTTTTCTCAACCTGTTTCAAGTGTACACAAAACCACCGGCATCTCTCAGACCGCAAAACCGTAGACCGACAATGTCTATTACAAGGCCAACAAGGCGACAGAAAAAATCAAGTAAAATGAATAAATAATACAGAGTTGTTGATTTGTCATGAAAACCAGTCATATGTAAAGAACCTGTTCCTAATTCCCTCGAATTAATTCCGGTTGAAGAAGAAGAGTTGCCTCAGAGACCCTGACACAATCAGAGTCAGATTTCCACACTCACAATCACAATCGCAATCACATTCACTCACACACTTGATTATCTCTTATATACATATGCAGTACTTACCGAGCTGTTGCAATCCGAACATAATCACAAATCCGACAAAGAGCGCCAGATAAGCCCGTAGACCGGAGCGATTCTTTGATAGTATCTCGAAGAACACGACGTAAATGAGAGTGCCGCAGGCGAAGCCTTGCAGTATGGCTGATATCAAATTGGGTCCGCCTCCACTCTGACCATGACTAATCAGAATGCCCAGCCCAATGCCCAAAGGACTGACCACGGCAAATGTTAGCACATATAGAACAGCGAGGCTGAGACGGGTTCGTGCCACAATCAGCTCAACGCCCACACAAAATGCGAGTACCAGCTTGTGGGCCGAGACTGCACCAAACATGAACCACACCGAATTGGCGGAGCTCTCCAGGCCGATGGCCATGCCCTCAAAGAGTTCGTGCAACGAAAGCGCCAACACGATGAAGAGTCCACGTAGGGACGAGGCGAGAATGTCGTCTGAGGCGTCTGCAATAACCATGTGATTGTGGCTATGGCCATGATTGTGGGCATGGCTGTGATTGTGACTGTGCTGCTGATGGTGAACTGCACCATACTTTTGCTGTTCCAAATCATTTTGCATGAGATCCTGCACAGAGAGCGAGGCATTTGCCACTGGTGCAGCCAACTCAGCTGCATTCGTGGTCTGCCCAGGTGCAGTAGCGGTTGATTTCACCAAATGACTATGGCGAATGCTGTGACCGCGCTCAAATGCAGCGCCAGCATTGTCCTGCTGATTCCTATGCATGTAGCTATGCATTGCCTCCTCGATGAAATACATGAGAAAGAAACCGCAGCACATCAGCAGTTCAGCAAGCGGGAAAGTTAGCTCGGGAATAAGCTCGCACTCCTGTAGCTGCTCGACCACCTCCTGAACCTCGGGCAGCAGATGGAGGAATGTGGTTGCTAGGAGAACTCCGCCGCCAAAGTACAACAAACACTTAACCACAGTCGCCGAGCGAGCATTAGTCTGGTTCTCAGTCCAATGGTAGAATCGGTTTAGCAGGAACGGAATGGAGCCGCAGAGAGCGCTGGCGCAACAAAGCACCACCATGGCGGTTACTTTAGCCATCAACAGAGAACCAGACTCGTCGTGATCGTGATCATGATCATGATCATGATCGTGATCGTCATCATCGTCGTGATCATCGTGACGTGCTGCCAAGTGGTTAACGGGCTCATCAATTTGCAGGAAGCATTTTAAGAAATTATTCACTTGTGTTTGATTCATTGTTGTTTTGAATTGCTTTAGTCTGATTTGTTTGATTCCTTCTATATATATGTATCTCTCTCTCTCTCTCCTTCTCTCACACTTCTCTTTGTCTTTGGCCTATAATTGCCAAAATGTTTTTGTTATTGAACCGACAACAGCTGCATTGAGATTTAAGTTGTTCGCTTGTTGTAGGCTTTGAATGTTAACGATTTATTGAGGCAGCCTTTTCACTTTCGAACCGCACGTTTAAGTTTTCTTATTTAAAAGGTTTTCTGTAGCAGCAAAAACGGGATTCGACACCTTTTATTTTCAAGTTTTTACATTTACTTAATACTTTGTATTCTTTCTTTGTTTTGCGCTGCACAAGTCTTAAATGCTCGAAGTGATCGCACAGACTGATTGGCGTTGGCTGAAATCAAGTCTGTTTGGTGCTCTTAACGCTTTTGCCATTGCTGTCGCTGCCGCTGTCTCTGCTGCTGCGGCTGTTTGCGCAGCGACTTTTGCTTTTGCCTTTGACGCTTTTTCGCTGGTGCTGTTGGAAGTTAGTTTTGAGTCTATCATGCAGTTATTTCATTTGCTCTGTCAGCTCGACCCGCCTGAAACATTCACGATCTTACTCTCCCGACGAAGCCACTCGGCAGCGCCGTCGTCTTCGTCGTCGTTGTTGTTGCTATTGTCGTCGGCAACACGTCAGTACGTGAGTAGCAAATTAAGTTAAACACATGCAGCATAAACTCTCTTCTTGCTCACCATTTGCCTCTCTTCAACTCTATACTCGAACGTTCACCTGTAGACTAGCAAACACTATTTCTTGTCTTATGCCAAGCATAAGGTGCCTCGCACACTCACGGCCATTAGAATTAACATCAGCTCGGCAAATCTTCGTTTACAACCCTTCACTTTTCGAATCACTTGAGTTAGCATCACACGACCAGAGAGCGCGAGAGAGTAATTGAGACTGAGGCATCTGACCTTAAGATTGCATAGGTTAGGATCAACTGTTTTATTATTTATTAGCGACAGCGCCAAGCCAGTTAATATTGTTTTTTTCTAGTCAAGGCAAAAGCTTTTTTATACATACTTCGAAAAAAGCTCGAGGTTTTTGTCCCAGCTAACCTTAATTATTTGAATTTGACTACAATCACTAACCTAAGTTAGTGCAACCATCAATTAGCCTTTGTATACCCGCTACCCATAGGGTAGAAGGGTATTATAACTTTGGGCCTAAGGCATATTTATGTAACGGGCAATGGCCGAGAGGATATGGCTATGTCCATCTATCTGTCTATTGAAGTATGAAACACTGGATCTCGGAGACTATAAGAGATAGACTCATAATTTTTTCCGCGGCTCTTGCCATTTTTGCACACAGTTCAAATTTGTTTTAACTAACTAACTAAAGTCTAATTGATTCCTAGAGATTTGCTAGCTACCAAGCGAAAAATAAGTATATACGAGTAGAGGAAAATAAGGAAATTTTGCCTTCCGTTGACAAGTGGACGATTCTAACTTTGCGCCTACAGGAAATGTATGTAAAAGGCAGAAGAATAAAACAACGACCCCATCGTTAAGTGTATATATTCTTAATCAGCGGCAACAGCCGATATAGTTGCTTCAGTTAACATTTTCCACTTAAGGGTTATTTTTGAATGGAACACTATATTCATATACCAAATACAGCACTCGGTTTAATTAATTCGGTATACTTTTTAGGAATTTGCTTTTATTGAAAATGTCTAGAGGTGATCATAAAGTCATCTCCTCTGTAGTTTTTTACTTTTAATACCTAAGTTAGTTTCGCTTTCCTAATTCTATTTTGGAAAACAAGTAAAAATATAGGTCTTTGATTCATTACGAGATTTGCATTCTTGATTGATTTCAACAAAAATTAAATTGATAAACCCGCAATTACATTACATTACATTAGTAGAATCAGATCATAAAATATACGATTATATCCGTGATTAAATTGAGTAATGCTGAAAATTTAAGGAAAAATTATATGAGTATGTTGAAGCAAACACATGCACACAAATTTGTAGATAATTTTCTTTTATTTTATTTTACTTTTTAGCTGTTTTTTTTTTTCTTTTCTCTGTATGTTTTCGGGGTTTTCTTTCATTTGCTTAATTTGTTATGTTCTGTTACTTATAATTAATAATAAATCATTTTATACAATATTTATCTTTTACATACTTGTTTCCAGTTATCAACTAAAATGATGCTTGACCATTTCAACTGTAAATGACTTAAATATTTTTGCTTTGTTTTTGTCGCTCGCGTATGCAATAAATTTAAATGTTAAATATGTTTAAAACTGCTTGCCAGAGTTAACATTGTTAACTGCTTTTCCTGCAATTAGCGAAAGGCTATGCGTGCACTGCTTTCGAAACGATTTTACGTTCCACTCGCTCTCGCTCCTTCTATCCGTTCTATCAAATACATCAGTATGTTTTGTATGTCAAGTTCTGTTCTGAATGCCTTTTAATTTTGATCAATTTCCATAATGCGTGCGCGTATTTATTTCATTTTTTACTTTCTTTTCATTTTATGGATTTGTTTTTTCATCTTTTTCAAGTTTATTTTTGTTTGTTTTTTCTTTTGTTTATCAACATTAAAGTACATTATATTTGTATGTATGTATAATCTGTTATACTTGACTGTTTATAGAAATATCGGTTTCTTATTATTGATGTATAGCATAATATTCTTTGTGAAATTTTTGATTTCATATATAATACAAATGGTTTTCATTTAACTATACAAGAAATTTGGTAAATTTCATATGCAATTTTTATTTTGTATTATCATATGTATCATGTAATGCTCGAAATTTGATTTTAGTTTCCCATAATTGAAGAAAATCGCAAAAACACTTTTAAGGTTAAGTTTCGTTTCATTTTCTTTGTGTTGTAAAGCTAACACAATTTTCGTCTATCATTACATCAATATTTCATACTATTTGTTATTCTTGTTAATCCTTGTAGTATGTATATTTTAATAAGTATAAAAAATTTGTTTAAAATATGTATATAATTTTCTGTTATTTTTACGCTTTCTTTTTATGGGAAGGGAAACAAATTCATTCAAATGCGTTGAAAAAAGATTTTAATTTCTCATTATTATTTTGTTGTATTATTAGAGATTGTGTGGAAATTGATGTTTAAATGTATTATGGGTTCGGGAGGCGCAGCTGTACGCAGCTTTCAGTGTGGTATGTAAGTTTAGTATCACGTAATATCAAAATAAATAGCTCAGTACTTTGTTTTTCATATTTCTTTTTATTACTTCCTCCATGCATCAATAACTAGAAAGTTCATGATATTATTTAGTTACTTTTGTTTACTTTTGATTAGCTATTGCTATTGGGAAATACAGTGCCCCTATAAGGAGGACTAATCTTGTTCTTTTTTTTTTTGGTTTTTTTTTTCTTTTTGTTAAGGCTGCTTGTGAAGGGATTTCCAGCTGAAGTTTATGTAATTTTTTTGTTACTAAATTTCATAAATGTATTTTGTAAATAAAATTGACCTAAAAACACACTAATCAAATAAATGCACAAATCTTGTACAAAAAGAATTCAACTATTAATTGCATTTAATGTTCATTCATTTAGTTATAAAAAATTATATACAATAAAGTGTACATATGTATTTCATTGATATACATACAATAAACACGCATACATCGTTCAGCAGCCTGTATCGAGACAAAATTGATTGCTTTTAGCACTTTTCTATTTTGGGTTCCCTATATATGAGGGACTATGCAGAGAACATCGTTAAAAAGAAAAGACTGCCAAGCAATGTATGGATGTCATGTAAAAAGTGCATCCAAAAGCAAAGCTAAACAAAAGCTAACTACGCGAAAAGAAAAGGAAACTTGAAGAGAGCGAATGAGTGTAAAGGGTGCGAATGGATTTACCGACTGGACGAAAACACAAGCAAACAAGTATGTGTAAACGTACGTGTGTATGCATTCTCATTAGTTTTATGTGTGTTCAATAGTTGATCGAATGATGTGAATATTTTGTTGTTATACGCGTATAATAATGTACAATTTGTTGTTTGTCTATAAATATTAATACATGTAATGCATTGTAGTTTTCATTGAATGACGCTGCACTAGTATTTAAATTAGTTTATATCGGTATATATGTATGTATGTATATATCTAAATATGTTTTAAGTGGTTTTCTCTGCTTTGTGTCAGTGCCTGCCTGTGGGTGGGTGTGGGTGTGTCTATGTGTTTGTCAAACAGTTTTGAATTCTCATCGATTAGAGCAAATGGATATTTATCAAACTTTAAGCACAACACTGAGCTACCTGGCTCCTGATTGAATTATGAAAATATTATGACAGTTTTTTATTATCCTCCAATAATTGTGTATGTATAGTATTTGCATTTTGTTTGTTTCTCTTTTTTTTATTAATAATATAATTAATAATTATAATAATTTATATAATTAACATAAACGCAAAATTGGTAAATAATAAAAAATAATAATAAAATTATGTTTTTTTGTTGCAATTTTTTTTTACTTTTTTTCTTTTTTTGTTTTGACGGTGTTTAATGTTTAGTTTTTTGTATTTGTTTTTGCTTTCTATTTTCTGTATTTATATAAATTACAACGGAAGTGTCGGTGTATTTGTAGTTGGTGTTGGCGTCAACATTGACGCGGATGGAGGATAACGCAACGTATGCTGCGACGTTGCTTGTTGTATGTAATCCTGACTTGGATTATTCAATACGCTATCCCGTGAGTTTGAATGTGAAGTGGCGCGCAGCAATGTAACTGCCTCGCGTTCTGGACTACATTGTACACCGTCTAGTCATTTTTGGCGCGTTGATTTCTTCTTCTTTCGTTTAAAGAAACAACAACATCTGGAATATAAGGAACCACTAGAAACAGTTACAAGAGAGAACCAAAAAAGAGAGATGTGCATTAAAACGACAAAGCAAAAACACCAAATCGACTGATTGATCATTAATCAATTGATCGATATCTCGATCGATCAATCGAGCGATAATCATTTGCAATTCACATACTTTGTTTCATCGACAAGCTCTACTTCAGGCTGCTGTGTGATGGGTGTGTTCGAGTGTCCGGCCGTGGGATCGTCCGCATTCAGTTCGCCATTTGTCGAACTCACAACCTGTAACAGCATGAAAAGCAAGAATTGCGAAAAATCGATTTGCATTAGATTCGGCTTAAAACCACGCTTACACTAAACATAGAGTTATACATATTATTAGCATTCTTATTGAGTATATATCGTGATTATATCTTTTGGACGTATTACACACCTCATTTATAACATGTTACATGTTTTTCACAGCGCTAGTCAAAAATCGAAACAATTTTATGCCAGAAAAAAGTTACAAAATTTCCCATCTTAACTTCGATGAGTATTTGCTACTGATGTGCGCTTCTATTGAGTGCTAATTGTGTCTCACACTACGCGTGAACTAATTTGGAAACTTTCAGATGTTCAATTCTTGCATTTGATGATCTTCAACATGCTTGCAAACGAGCCTAATATATGAACTCAAAAGTATCTTGTAAACACCATTTTAAACCCCGATCATTTACAATATATTTTTAGTCTTTAAGTTATTTATTATAGTGATTGGTGGGTGTTGCATTTTAAAATTGTTTATATATGTATTTCATTTATCTATTTTTTATGTATAACATATCTACAGCATCAAGCATGGGAGCATGGGTCCTTTTATTGTTGTTTCTTGTACTGTATTTTGAAAACGAAATTTTGTATTTGCTAAAATAATTGTAATAAATATTCTAGTCTATATTAAAAAAACACCCTATTAATACAGAGATTGCCTTACTAAATTCAGCTCGTTTGCAGAAGCAGTTCATAATGATGGATAATTGTGATTTAGACAGAAAATTGCACACAACAACACCCACATGAAGGACGTACACATACAATCAATCACACCTTGAATACGTATCAATAAACTGACTGACAAGACAGGCCACACGAAGTTTATAAAATACCTCGCAGTTTTGTTGATTCTACACATGTATGTAAATAAAATCTTATAGCATATTGTGTTGGATAGACAATTGAATTGGTCATTGTGATGTAGTAGGGTAGAAGAAATAGTAGATATAGAAAGTAAAGTGGGGTGTTGGCTTGGCATGAGTTATTTCCTAGTTTCATCTTCGCAGTCGCTTGCCTCATAAGCATCAAAAGGGGCTATCATCGTCCGAGCTTGAATCTTCGGGCAATCTCTGTAATAAGTTTGTCTTCACAATGACTGTCTCTGAATAATTATGGACATGACATGAATTGGAATTGCAATTGGTGGATATATGAAGAAAAGTGTCATCAAAAAATAAAGGAGCCCGTTTACATGGATATCATGATTTTCCAAATATTGCCGAATTATCGCTAATCATGCTTAATCGAGTACTTCTAAATTTATAGTGAGTGTGTGTGTGTGTGTGTGTGTGTGTGTGTGTGTGTGTGTGTGTGTTGTGGGTATATAGATAAATATGTGGGTTTAGGGACATGCATATAGATCGGTGTTGATTAACGCCATGCAGTGCAGATTTTTGCATCTTTCTCTATATTGACTTAATGTCAATCGCATGCATCTGTTGTTTACTTTTCAATATTATTTTTCTTTGTTATTAATGCTAAATGGAAATAAAATCCAAGCTATGCACAATACATTTTATAATCGGAACAGAAGTTTTAAAAAAGAATGTCCGAGAAAAAAGAACTAGTGGGAACGGAGCAACGAGAGAACAAACAAACCGAACGATAGTACACTTGGGATATATATTGAATTCAGTACCTTGTTGAGCTAATGTAGAGTAAATCAAGTGAAAACATTAGAATTGAAAAGGCCAAAAATATAACAGTCTGCGAGTAATTCAATGAATAGATATTTCTTGTTGTAATTATCATTATCACAATGTTTAGTATGTTTATCAATAGCCTAAGGAGAAAAATATGTGTGTATATCTCAATATCTGTATATATGAATGTGTATGTAGTAAGGACAGACTTAATAAATTTGAAAATAATGTCAGGCAGGTCACAAATGCACACAATAGATTAGAAAGAGAACACTTAATCTTAATGCTATAACACTAAATGTTAATGCTGTATTTGTAAGTTCAACCGAATTTCGAAACCGAACATTATTGTTTTATATGATAGATGCTTGTATCCTTAAATTTATTTACAGAAAACTGAACAGAAAACAGAAAACGAAAAATGCTTAACAATTGTGTGGATCAAATTCCTAATTTATTTCCAAAGAATTGTATATTATTTTTGTTTTGGTTTGCTGCCATGCTTTAGCTTTGGCTTCGTCTTTGACTCTGAACTTACCTGCACTGAACCATGCCGATCGGCGGGTGTCAGATTGCCAAGGGTCGCACCCGGCTTGGGCACGTCCGGCCACGCAGCAACACCTCCTTTGGCATTTGTCTGTAGGTGGGTCGGTGATCGGTTCAGATCGGATCGGATCGGATCGAATCGGTTCGTTTTGTAACGTTTCATTTCGGATCGGATTGGGTTTAAATCAAGCAATCAATGCGTAAATTTGTCAATTATTAATTTGTGAATTTATCGGTTTGTTTATTGTTAATAGACTAGATTCTAAAGATTGTAGCTAACAACAAAAGGGTAACAAATGTGCGATCGATAAAACTGAAGATAATACAGCAATATAACCAAGGATTAACACTTAAAGCCAAAATCGAAGAGGAACGTTTTCAATGATTTCATATTTTTGTGTGCGTATGTGTGGAAGTGAGTATGTGTGTCTTTTATTCAGCAGCATAAACTAATTATTTATAGTCTAGTTGCTATAACCGTTCACCAGAATTTCTAATCCCGAAAAAGCAGCAAATGTTAGTTCCTTCTTTTTCAAATTAAAAAATAATAATAATTTGACTAAAAATAAATTGCACACTACTATTTATTAAAAACCTTAAATAGGCCCATTCTTAGCGTATTATATATATTATTTCGGGAAATTTAAAGTTCACAAGTCTCATTACATAATTTCTAGCGGAAGTTATAAATGAAAAAAAGAGCAATAAAAGTTATTAGCGACTCATTAGCAACTATCATACAGACACAAATCCATAATCATTAATTGATAATTTATTTCCTTCTAGCTCACTGAAATGACAAACTCTAATACAATTTCTTAATTAAATTTTAGCACTGAATTTTTGTAATAGGAGCTCGCATAATACAGCATATCTCTCAATATTAACAAACTGGCATAAGCATGGATGGCAACTCAATAATTTCTAACCTGAAGTATTATATATTCTTCATTTTCATTATCAACATCATCAAAATCAAAATACGAGACGTCCTAGAGGAAATTACGTTCGAAATTTCATAACAGATTTAAAAATAAACACAGTAATTATAGTTGTTGAAAGATTAAAAAGATTGAAAATAAATTCTTATAGATGACAACCAAAAAAAAAAGTTATACGTATATTTCAATGTCAATAGAATTTTAAAGCTTAGTAAACACACAAAAAGGAAACTGTTGGCCTTATAACCAGAATATGAAACTAAATTATGTTTCGTTTAAAAACAAACCATAGAAAAAGTAATAATACAAATATTTCGTATTTGTTGTCAGTGAAAGGTTACAATACTTTACCTTAGCCGTTACATTATGACGATCTTTATTTGGTGAAATGATGACTTCATGGCCAGTTTGGAGAGATCCGACGGGCGTGGACTGTGAGCGTGGTTGGTGGTATTTCAATGATAGATAGATATGGATGCAGTCGATTGTTTTTTATACATTATTTTTTTTAAATTTGTATTTAATGCACAGTAGTAGATACACATATACACGCATAAACACATGAAACGGTATTTTTGATAGATTTGTTTAATTGGATATTTACGTAACGCATTGTTGTAGACGGGAAATTTCAAAGAGAGAAAGAGAGAGAAAATAGTGCTGTTAGAATGGATTCGATTACAGTTAGTTTGTTGGGCCTTATTGCTAGTGCTTAAGACCTATTATTATGTGCTTAAGAACTATTATGGAGCTTACGACAAGCATTTACCAACACTGAACAAGCAAACTATCGGTACTTTCAGCAGAATACGATCACACCGTGTTGTGTAGTAGATAGAATATGATACCTTATCAGATTTATTCTTTGCCAAATATGAAGGTGCCGCATTCTTAAGAACCTTCATTTGATCCAGATGGTCCTTGGTCTTAGACACATATACGATTACAACAAATACACAAAAGTAAACCATCTTAATCTGACTTATAAGCAAAACTTGCAATCGAACAATTAAAATAACAATATGTAGTTTTTTATAGTTTCATATTTCTTTTTTTTCGTTTTTTTTCAGGGGAAAAGTGTTGTTTTTTGTGCTTTTTTGAGGAGTCTCCCTTTAATTTAATTTGACAATTGGCGCTTTTTAAAAATATATGCATGAACGGAAAATAGCATCGCATTGCAACAAGTATGGGAACTGCAATGAATACTCTGAGGCCAATCATCATTATCTGCGGTATGGCTATTAAATGGGCATCTGTGGCTTGCATGCTTCCATTATAATCGATAACATTTTCATTCTGAATTTCTTGAACATGCTTGTACCCATTGTGAAAATTTTCAGAGTTATATGATGAGGTAAATTATTTAAATGTTAGCTTTGAGGAAATACTTGACTTAAGTTTCCTAAAAATTAAAAATGAATTTCAAATACGGAACGAATAATGTTAAGAATGTGAATTTCCTCCATTTGTTATTTTAGAGTTAGATGTCAGAGTGAATGTGTAATATGAAAAACTGAATGTATTGATTTGAAAATTGTCACATACCATTGTCTTCCCTGTCCAGTCGAATTCGCCCTCGTCGGTGTATCCCTTACGCTCGAATAAGTCTTGAAACAGTCTTCGCAGAAAATCATAGTCGGGAGTTTCGAAAAAATCTAACCGCCGCACATAACGCAAATATGTCGCAAACTCTTCGGGATGGCCGTCACAAAGCACCTGCAACATTAAAAGCATAAATCAATAATAAATGCTAAATAAGCTAATTCTGGTGTGGCTGACCTCAATAGGCGTTGCCCGTTTAGTATCACCGATTTTTTGATATCTCTCTTTGAGTGTATCAGCCTTAAGGCCTTGCCACGGCAGTGAACCTCTTAAGAAGTACATAAACATATGTCCCAAGGCTTCCAGATCGTCACGCCTTGACTGCTCGCGTCCCATATGTGTATTGATTGACATATAGCGAGCAGTACCGGTCAGGGATTTATGCTCTCGATATGGTATATGCCTATTTGTATCTAAATCAATGTATTCTTTGGCCAAACCGAAATCTGAAATAAGTAAATAGAATTAGAAAAAATCTTATTTAAACACACATAACCCATTATATGCAAATTTAATGACTTACCAATAATGTGTATAATTTTTTCACGTTTTGTCGATGTTCTGCCAATGAGAAAGTTCTCTGGTTTCACATCCCTATATATTAAGTGCCGACTATGAACATATTCGATCCGGTGGAGCTGGGATGTGTATTAGAAGTTAAAAAAATTAAGGCAACAAGATTTTCGATTAGATTTCATCATTTTGGAACATATGTACATATGCGAGCACACACTCCAAAAAAAGTCTACCAAAGAACAGAAAAATGTAATGAAATTTCAATGATTTGGGTACGTATCGTTGCTCTTTAACAGACTTTAGAAATGTGCTAATACATTGTATTTATTTATTTTATATAAATTAAATTTTTGATAGTGTCTCAACTAGCTTAAGGAGTGATTGTCGTTGTTGTTGATATGATGGCAACGATTGTTGTCTTCTTAAATTGATTTGATTGATAAATGCAAACTAAAATCACTTTCATGTCAACTACTTAAAATGTACATGCACTTTTATTACTATTGTATGACTACAATTATTATTAACGATTTATACAATGAACGTTGTCTGCTGATACAAAAATAAATTAAAATAAAAAATATATGTATTAAATTACCAGTGAAAAAGCGGAAATAAAAAATGTGTGCCGTAAGAACTCTTACTAAATAATACATTAAAATCGTAAAAATAAGAAAACCTTAACCAGATATTACAAAGAAAAATTAAAAAATATCATAAAATTATTGAATTAATAAACTTAGCAACATACTCATAGTTGTTGTTTTTGTTGTTAGTTAGCCAATTTATAACAAATAATAATACCTCAAAAGGATTTTATTAACTAAATAAGTCCACCCAAAAAAACCTTACTCAACTCACACTCACACTATAACACCAAACTCACAATCATTCCGACAAAAAAAAAAGTATTGAGAGCGGGAAGAATGTGTGATAAATTGCGATGAGTGGGCCAGTGTTGGTTAAACGCTTTAACTGCAACCAGTGTTGTGTGTGTGTGTGAGCAAAATGTGAAATGCACTGAGAGAAATGCGCGTGCTCGAATAATAAAAACGATTTAATTTCTAATTGTAGTTGCATTTGTTTGTTTTAAATTCATGTTGTTTGCTGTTGTTGTTGTTGTTGTTGTTATTGTGGTTTTTGGTTGTACTTACTAATTGTATAGCTATCAGTAGTACGCTCTTCAAAGTGAAACGTCTGCCGCAAATATCGAACAAATCTTCAAGTGATGGACCAAGCAATTCCATAACAAGAGCATTGTACTTGCCGCATGGGCCGAAGTAATATACTTCTGGTACACCCTCTGCTACAGACCAACAAATTGCGGAAAATTGTAAAACATATGCATTTCATTCAATAAAAATCAAGCATTTAAATTGTATTTGTGGTTTCAGTTTTAATTTCGGTTTTTAGAGATGAGCAGCGCACAAAAGTAACGTGGATACGATGTTTTTATTTCGTATGTTATTGTTGTTGTTTTATGCAAAGAACGAGAGATGTACGGAAAGATAAGAAAGAGAAGAGAAGAGTGAGGTAAAAGAGACAAGAACATTTTAGATATTATTTTGTATTATTGCAGCTTACAATTTTTTGTATTTATTTATTTATTTTTTTTTTTGTTTCTTGTAAAGAGATTTTGGGAATACAGCAGGATGGAGACGAAGAAAAAAAAAGCGAACGGTTGATAGTGATATTATATGACTCTTTTTGGTTAGTTATAGCGCGTCTTACGTATATTACCACCTTTTTGTCAATACTTTGCGAAACTGGGCTAAAAACAACAAGAACAACAAAAATAGAGATTCTCGAAGCATATAACGAGGAAGCAAATATAAGTATGGCAACTCTGCCATCTTGCCTAACATTAATACGAGTATAAAAGCCTGCAGTTTATTGCAACTTTAATTAGAACTACACATATGTCGCAGTAGAAGTGGTAAATATACATACATATAGAACACTTAGGGCTAATTCTAGTTCGCTTCAATTGCACTTACTATAGACAAATATTATTAAACTTATGTGTTTTGATTTGTGTTTGTAACAGTTATGTGTTGGCCCTAGTTATGTGAGATCCCAGTGTTGTTGCAGTGAATAACCACTTTAGGAAAACATCTTCTTGGAGCTGTGTTAGTTGATTAAAATAAGTAGAATCGTATAGCACATACAAAAAGTAATTCATTAATAAAATGAAGAGAACAAGGAGGAACAAATTATAACTTATGCAACTAACAAGAAACTGTGTTTAAAATCTATTGCATCTTTTTCTTCGATTACGAATAGAAAAATAAAAATTTGCCTTTTATTTATGTACATAAGGAGTCTTGGTAAGTAGATTTGTTTGCCTATTTACGATGCTTAGTAACATGCTTTTAAAGTATTTGATTTTGTGGTTAAATTACAATTTGAATTTCAATGTTTGGTTGAAATGAGCTACGACCCAAGAAACAAAAAAAAGACCAAGATCTTAATATTTTTAACTACGATAAAGGAATATATAAATGTTAAGAGTATATTTAATTTGGTTCGGAAATTTTCTTCCACTACATAAGTAAAAGTATTGGCACTAACGTTCATTGTGTGTTGTGTACAAATCTAAGGGTTGAGTGATATTTTTGTATTAATATTATTTAAAAACGATATTTGCTTGTTAACTTGAAAGTCTTAGCCGTTGAGACACTTTGCTTCAAAATGTAATTTACAATCGAAATAATAAAGTGTAAAGCTGTTTAAGCGAACTGCGTCACGAACTCACATGCATTCGTTGGGGGAAAAACTCATATAAACTGTTATACCCAGAGTGAAGCGGTGAAAAATCGCGTCATGGGAAGTCCGTGACAATTCGCTCAAACAATAACGAAAATTTATGGCCGTTTTGCATATAAACTTACAAGTTGTTTTGCTATCATCAATACAGTCTTAAGTGAAAATTTACGGGAGCAAATATTGAAGAGATCTTCTAATGATAATCCCAATAACTCTAACACCATGGCATTGTAACGCCCACCGCAAGTGCCCAGGTGATAAATGCGTGGTATGCCTTCTGGGGCGTTATCGGCTGTGGGGAGCGCCATCGGTTTCGGTTTCGGATTGATTGGATTTTATTTTGTATTTTTACAGGATATGTGTCATGCCATCATATTGTATATGTAATGTAATTATTCAGTTGATTGGTGGATTTGGTTGATGGTTGATCGCACGGTGATAATTTGATTCGGGGGGTTTCAGTATCAGTTTCGGTATCATTTTTGAGTTCACATCGGATGGAGGTTTTCATGGTTCAATGAAGGAACACGGCATACATAAATATATATTTATGTATACATATATATATATATATGATGTATGCGAATGTTTCATATAAGAACAACGAAAAATAGAAGAGGCGTAAGTATAATGTAAGATTTTAAACTGGGTTGGGAAATCAGCATATAGTAAGTTGGTGGATATAACATCAGAACAATATGTGACAAAAATATTTCATGTATTATCTTAAATAATTTTGATTTCTTTTTTTTCCATTTATATGCATTAATTTTTTTGTATATTTTTTTAAATTTCAAATCACGCACCGACCTCCAAAATATGCTTGAGAAAATCTATTCATGTCTTCTTATGTGTAATCTGAGTACACTCATGATACGAAGTATTATCATAAAGTTGAATTTACGAAGGTGGTAACGGTGCAAAACAAAGTTATATTGGAGTTGTTGGTTAGTAATTTGTTAATTTGTCGACGATCGGGCATAATATATATATTGAACATATATATATTATATTATATTCTTTGTTATTGATATTAGTGAATAAGTCAAATTGTAATTTTATTATAGAAACATTTCAACATACCATGTGATCCTAATAGCTTATAAAACCTATACTCTAAGTGTAGTTGAGGAGCCTTTGACTTCATAGGCTCCATTTTTATTGCTACATGTTCATTGTTGTAAAGATTTTTGCCTGCAAAAGAAAAGAAAATTCAACCGTAATTAAAACATTTGTTAATAACATATTCATATAAAAGAGCAACCCAGCCCATGCCTAAGCTTAGAGACTGACACAAATATACAACAAATTAATATCATGCTATCGGTATAAACTGGAACAACCCAGAACTAATCAACTAACCAATCAACATGCAGATTACCTTTCCTACCTTGAATACCTTCTGCGCCACGCCCACCAACATGAGCGCCTCCAAAGCAACACATACGACGACCTGACCGTTAAGAAAATAACATTTAAAATTTGCGTCCATGATGATTACACATACTTTTATACATATGACCGTTCATCATATAGTTAGATCAATTTTACGATTATCTGACATATTTCATACACACCGACAAACTGATCAATCCGTACTAAATGATTTGTATTTCCAGTTCTAATTAGTTTGACAATGTTTGGGAATCAAATTTGTTTAGCACTTGTCAAAGGCGTGAAGCTATGTCGCGAATAGCAAAGAGCTGATCGCCTATCTGCTTATTGGCTTGAATTAGAACCTTGTTGTTGATGTTCTACTTTCATATTCATACTCATATAAATTGTCATACTTAATCGTATCGGAAAATGCGCATGACTTTGATACCTACAAGGCAATCTTGTCTGTGACACAGAGCCACGCCTTTACTTTTAGATAGTTGTTAAATTTCCCTTAAAAACTCTCCATATATTTCAAAAATCTCACTTGCTCGACGCCATTAAAAAAAAACAGAATATTTTCAAATTCGGCTGACATTTTTTGTACTCTATGGTATATTTTGAAATTACTACTTAAATTTAACTATTACAGACATACTTATTAAGCCTCGGTTGCAGTGAATTCTAATTAAATGAGTAAACCCGTTTTTAAAACTACATGAAGATCAGTGTTTATGGGTTTTTAATTAAGGTAAACTGCCTTCCGGTCAAATGTTTTGACGACGCACCATTGAAGTACATACATATGTATATATGCAGGTGCTATTTAAATAAAATTTTTTGTTCACGCAATTGATATATTCATGAACAAAATTAATTGTGTGGTTTGAAGACAACAAGTTTAATGACTCATAAGAATAACAGAAGCAATATACACCACATTATTGTTTTTTTTTTTTTTTGCTCATGATTGATTGAGATATCAACCAGAACAGAAGATATGCCCAATACTTATATGGAGGAGTGGGACATCAATTAATTATGATTCACAGGGTTTCCGCAATGTCTGAGCAGTACTGCATTTGCTTTTATTTATTTATTTTTTGAGCTACCTGTTGCATATAGCAGGCAGCACAACAACACAAACGCAACAACAGCTTCAGCAGTTGCACAAAAGTGGCAATCCCAACAATCGAGACGAAGCACCGCAAAAAAAAAAGAAATTTTTTATAAAAGCGCATTTAGCAAACAAAGCAAATATGCCAACGACAGAGACTATGGCGGTTGAGGCGACAACAAACCAGATGGCAGAATGGAATGGCATTTTATTTACTATAGCGAAAAAGTTCTTGCTGTTGCTGCTGTCTTTTTTGTTTTGTTGGGGGCTATGAAAAGTAATGCACTTGCAAAGGATGTAACAAAAATGGGTACCAAAAAAATTCTTAGTGCCAACGTCACATCACATGCCAAAAAAGATGGGGGACGAGAGAAAGCGAAAATGAGAGGGAGAGAGAGAGAAAGGAAGAGAGAGAGAGAGCAATGTTAGTCGAACAGGAATCACTCAAGTCAGAAGACCTTACAAACACGAAATTTATTTTGGCGGTCTAGTTCACTGATAAATCAGCATTTAAAAAGATCGTTTCATTGACATAATGATCGAATACAATACACATAAAAAAGTTCTTCGACGGAAAGCAATTAGACGGGTGTATTCGTTTTTAGAACTACAATTTTATAGGGAAACACTACGAAAATTAACGGAGTACTAATCGTATATCCAAGCTAAAAAAAACTAACTGAGGATTAATAACTTATTTTGCAACAAATTATTCTTGAATTTTATCTGAAGTTTACTTTTAATTTATTTCCTTAATACTCCTGCTTAAAATGTTTATTATAAAAATAAAATGTTAACTAACTTACCTAAACGTAACTCGCCAAAGTTACCACAGCCAATTTTTTTGCCAACACGAAAATTTGGTCCGACCATAAGGACACCGGTTGTGGTGCTTACAGATTGGCGGGTGGAGTACATGTTATTGCTTGTGCTTTTCCCACCAACGATGGTATTATTAGCCACATTACCAGCGGATGGACCGGCAGTTGTTGTCTGTGGGCCACCGCCACTGTAAATAAAAATAAATATATATTGATTAGTACATTTCAAATTTTGAAAATTTTTATATACATATAATTAAGAAGAAAGGTAATTGCGAGTAAGATACTGAAACAACTTTAAGTAGGTCTTCAATTTCTCGATCAACTTGGGCGCCATTAAAAAAAAAAATGATCAAAAACTGATCAAAAAAAAAGGTAAACGAATAAACAAACAACAGCAAATTGTTCGAAAATTTTATGAGAAACTTAAAAAAAAAATGAGAAACCCTTTAATTCCGTGTTTCAGAAAATTATCTTTTTTAGATAGTAATTTATTGTTTTTCTTGTGTTTTATTTGTAAATACATACTCTTTCTTTTTCAGTTTACGATACATTAGATTTTAGAAGATTATAAAATCAAAGCCACTATTTTTTTTGTGAAATCTAATTCAAAACACTCTAGTAAATCTAAAACCGAATATAAATGTGTATAGTATATTATAGTATATGCAACTGCATATTAAAAAATTCATTTGTTGAAAAACATTAACACCAATTTAAAATAATAGGCAAAGAAATCGGTTTTGAGTGTTTTGAGGTTGTATCATAAAATCGGAACTAATTCAATTAAATTTTTTTGGCCAGGTGGGCTTCTTTTTTGAAATGGTCTTAAGCTTAGGTATTCAATGTTGTTCGTACTTGTACGCTTCTTAACTATGTACATATTGAACCCACAATATATTAAATGAACCTAACCAACAGCAATGTTTCAACAGCAAAAACTCGGGTTTTCCATATTCTTGAGAAATTTGAAAATATTGGACACAATTTTTCTAAATATTTATTCAGTTGCGCGACGATGTTATCGAGGTGAAATCTAATTGAAGCTCACCAAAAAATAATAATGAAAGTGCATACAAAGCTAAGTAAATGACATTACGGATTTTGATAAATTTAAAATATACCATAGAGAACAGAATATACCAGATTGTAAACCAAAGCAATTAAGACCCGATAGCAACAGTTTTTTGTCATATAAAATGGTTTCTTAAAATAACTTCTATCATTTTTATCAAATCTCATATAAAATTATAATTAAGATTGTGTGTACCAAAAGCTCAAGTTGCAAAATTACATTTGTTATCCGATTTTTCGATTTGCTTGGACAGATAACGTCCGTTACTACTTTAATCCGATGTTACTGGAATAACTTGTAACTAAAAACGATAGCTGTTGGAATACCCTTATTCAACTAATAAAAATCATTTAATATAAAATAAATTTGATTGTTGGGCACGTTGGTCACACTGATGTGCTCGCAAAAATCTCAGAAGACATGTGGTGTCTAAATACTAAAAATTCGATAGCTTTCTCTCTTATCTATGATCGAAGGACAGATAAATATATGGAAATAATTTTATCGCATGAACAAGTACCGAAGATCAATAATATATAGATCTTATAGGGTCCCAACTGACTTGCAATGCGACAGACGATTATTTTTTATTGTTTATAAAATAGTCAGAACAATGGCACACAACTTAGTCAATGACTGGAGTTGTCTTTTGATCAGCTCCGATTTTGACTGTGTGGCTCACCCAGGCGTAACAATACCTGATGCAACTGATGTTTATGACTGACTCATTCTCACAAGAGAGAAATTATGCTCTTAGAAAAACAAGTATATTCGATTAAGACAAAAGACTTTACGTAGTTGTCACCAGTCAAAGTTTGTAATTGTTTTTCGGCAAGGGTGTGGCAAGAAAAATCTTTTTTTGCAGATCTGGTTCAATGCCATGTCAATCATTCAAATTATTGCAATCGTTTTACCTTACCTTAACCCCGCTTTGACTACAAAACGATCAAAAATTCAATACGCTTGAGTGGTCTCATCTTAAGTATTCTGCATTAAGAGGCTTAACCTTGAATATCGTACTACCCTGACCTTTCTTCAAGGTAGTGCTACCATTTATGAGCTAGGACTCTGTATAATGAAATATTCTTTTGGAGACTGGGCACATTATTAATTATAAGCTGAGCAACTACAGCAAAACGGACGATGAGATGTTATGCCATTATTACACACAAGTTGATATCTCGACAAAGAAATAAAAACATGCACAAGTTTTAATTTCTAGTCAGTTAATTTCTAGTTCTAGTAATTTCAGGTCTGGCTAGTTTAAGATTAAAACTACTTTATTTAATTTTGGTACCAACATGTAGCGGGTATGAAAATGTCATACATCCCGATCGACAGAGCAAACACTGAATTTTTAATAACATACGATGAAAATGAAAATGAATAATTTTTTACCGTATGACAAGTGATGGTTATTTTAAAATATCTAGAATATAACATATTTTTGAAAAACCAACATGTCTAAGAAATTATGAAGCTAATCAAGACTAAAAATACTTATTTAAAAAAACATGTTTTTAACCTTCTTTCGTGTTGAATATGTGTTTCATAATTTTTGATGGCTTGGTCTTGCTACTTTTAAAATTTAATCGAATCGGAAATATAAAAGTTATGCACAAAAATATAAAATTACTTTATAGAAACAAGAAAGCTACATCTTGAGTTTGAAAACATGTCAATCGAAAAAGGAAAATCGTAAAACAAGAAATTTATGTTGAAAATTCGCCGAAGCCAGATTTCGATCTTTTATTTTCATTTTAAAATTGAAAAACTAATTTACCTAACATATGGAGTTGTTGAGTTATTTCAGTATGTTGAGATACGTCAAATTATTGCATGGCTATCGTTTTGCAAACAAAAAAACTATAAATAATAAGCATAAAAAAAATTAAAAAGGGTTGGATGATCATGCCATAGTTATACAGATGAAACACAATTTTTTGTGTATCCCTTGATATTGTTTTGAGATTTTGACATAACGGTTAAATTTTTATATTTTGTTGAGAATACCAATAAATTATATTGTTTTTCAATATATTAACATTAGTCGTATGTAGATGGATAATACACGAGTGGATAATGCACGAGTTCTCACTCAGAAATACAAACACGCACACACACAGTCGGTCGTCAGCTGGTAATAATAAACCCCAACAGCAACAGAATCAAGAGAAGATGTGATGTGAGAGAGAAACACGACTAAAGACTCAATGAAGAAACTAGTTCTTTCTTCCCCTTGTTTCTCAGTTGTCGTTGCTTTAGCTGTTGTGGTACTCGGTTAGCTGCCAGTTTTTATAGCGGAATATCCTGCGGCAAAAACTGGTTCAATAAGTTACATACATCGATCGTCTCGACTACTTTCAGTAGAGCTTAAGTTGGTGATATTCAGTTTCTTTTGAGTATTTCACTTTACTTCTTATTACTTCTTATTTTGTTTTATCTCGCACTTGACAAACGAGTTTTACTCGCTCTCTCTCCCTCTCTACCTCACATCTTTTCTGCCACCTCCACCCCCTCATTTATTTGCCACCACACGTTTTTAAATTGTTGTATTGTTATTTTTATGAATTGAATACTAAACCCCAAGAATTAAGATTCGATTAAATTTCAGTTCAGGTAACAACAACTGAAGTAAGCATACTTTACTCCTGCTGCCTGGTTCTTACAACCTCTACAATAGGCAAAAAATATCGGGACAGTGACTACAACATCAAATACTTCTTTAAATTAGTTTCATTGCAATCCGCATGTGACAAAAAACATTTTAATTTTCGAAATATGCCAAAATGCCTTGTTATACCCGCTACCCATAGGGTAGACGGTATTATAACTTTGTACCGGCAGGAAATGTACATATGTAACAGGCAGAAGGAGGCATCTGCGACCCTCCAAAGTATATATATTCTCGATCAGCGTCAGCAGCCAAGACGATCTAGACATGTCCGCTATTTTGCTTATATTCAAAATGGGTAGCGGGTATCTCACAGTCGAGCGTACTCGACTGTAGCTTTCTTACTTGTTTGTATCTCTATTTAAAAGGCATACAGTTTTTATGGATTCTAGAAAAATTGGTTGTGGGAGTTATTTAAGAAATAATTTCAGTGAGTTTCTTTGGTTTATCTGGTATATTTTTTATGGTATATTTTGAATGCAATAAAAGTATTTGAATAAACAAAACAAAAAAACCTTGAATAATTTTTTTTTTTGTATTTTGGTATATTTTTATAAATAATACCACACTGTTTTGCTTTTATTGAAAATGGGTAGCAGGGTATTTCACGGTCGAGCACCCTTGCATGTAGCTATCTCATTTACAACATTATCCTAAAATTCGGAAAATACAATCGTTCTTTTTAGAACTTTAACTTTTAGTTTTTGTTACCTTGAACTCTTTAGTTCATGTCAATAGTTGCCCTAACTATTTATCGAATACAATGCTTTATGAACTTTATTGAAAATAATTTACTATTCATTAACTCATTTTTCGATAGACACAAAGACCTTTTTTACAACATTTATTCTGCACACAAAATGCGTTGGCAAAATAAACAAAAACATATTTTAACTCGTAACAAGTAAGAAAGCTACAGTCGAGTGTGCTCGACTGTGAGATACCCGCTACCCATTTTTAATAAAAGCAAAATATTGCGGTATCATTTTCAAAATATACCGAAAATACTAAAAAAAAAATATATATACCAAATGGTATGTTTGGTATATCAATATAGTACGCCATTTAAAATATACCATAGGCGGCACAATGTGTCAGATTGTCGGCCAAAGCAACTCAGACCCCTAGTAAGTAGGCGTTTTTGCTCATAGAAAAGTATTTCTTTAATAACTTCCACAATTTTTATCTGATCGCAAGCAAATTTTCAGGAATCATAACTACTACTATAGTAATTATTGTATTTACCAAAATTCTCTAGCTTCAAAATCACGCTTGTTATTCGATTTTTTTTGATTTGCGGGGGCGGAAGCTCAAAAACTTTAAATCTGATCTGCGTGCAAACATAACAAATGCTGTCGAAAAAAAAATTATAGCTCTATCTCTTATAGCCTCTGAGATCCAGTGTTTCATACGGACGGACGGACAGGCGGGCATGGCTATATCGTCTCGGCTGTTGACGCTGATCAAGAATATATATACTTTATAGGGTCGGAGATGCCTCCTTCTACCTGTTACATATATTTCCTGTCGGCACAAAGTTATAATACCCTTCTACCCTATGGGTAGCGGGTATAAAAAGTAGAAAAAAATGAGAAATACATGTAACATGAAGATGTTGCATAGGACAGGTATACATAAAAAATCAATAAACAAAAATAACCCATTGACTAAAAATAAAAATAAAACCTTGTCATACAAAATGAAATGGTGGTTTGGTTTTGCCTACACATCCAATCCAGCTCACACTCTCGCACATCAACCCACTAATTCATCTAAGACTAAGTCAAGCGAATATTTAAAAACATTTCAACTATTAAACAATGTTAAATAATTTGTCTAGTGTTATCATTATATTATATTATATCCCAAATTATTGATCAGATCATAAAATTCAGAGGCTTATCATGATATTAACTATACTGAAGACACCTGTATTTGACACATTCAGTCACATTGTGACTAATTTTTCAATTTAATTAAGCACTGAAATAAAAACAACAATAACATCAGTCTTAACAGCACAGCTTAAGAAGCCCTAAAAATATTTTGTGGGTAATTATATAAGAGGCGACTGAAAAGAATGAGGACAACAACCCCAAAAACAAAAAGCATTGAAAATTAAGAAATACAAAAAATTAATTCTTGTTGCAGAAACGTACACTACCACATAAAATCATACTGTAGAAACTCTTGATAAAATAAACAAACCGATAAGCTGTTTGCGAAGCGTTGTCGTTATCAACACAGACCTAAGCTGAGCTAAGACCTCCCGTCAATTCCCTACAACTAATTTCTAAGACTCTCTAGTGACGACTTGCTTACTTACTGTCTTTTATAGTAGCTTTTTCGCGCAATTTAATGTTTAAAATGTATTTTTACTGGTATACCCAACATACATAACAAAATCTATCAAAAGCATTCACTCGATAGATTATTTTTAGAACCATTTCTCTCTTATAATTTTGTCATTTTGTTATACTTTATTATTTCTACTATAATTAATTTATTCAAACCATAACTTAGTTTAAATTTCTTCCTGGTAATGTATTTTTAGTATATTTTATACCCACATTTATTTTTAGTATCTTAAAAGTATTCCTAACTTTAATCTAGACAATCCATTTATTTGTTGTTTTAAATAAAATATTTGCAGTAATGTGACAAAAATGAATTCCAATTTGATGCTGCCATTATTTATTATTTTTATTATTATTGTAATTGCGGAATTGCGGAACATATTGGCATGAGCCGCAATTTCAATCGCATTCGACGTTTACATTTGAAACTTACAACAGAGAGAAGCAAAATAAAAAAGAAAAATCAAAAGCGCATCAAAATGACAACAATGTGTTTAAACATAACGCAAATGAACAGTCGTTTACCTCCCAATCTCCTTTATATACAATCAGCAAAATGATAAGCATACAAACAAATCCACAGATACGAATACAAATACAAATACATATGCGGTAAGAGACACTTGAACGAACGCATACATACTAAACTAGCTGGCTGGATGGTTGGCTGGCTAGATAAGGGCGCGATGATTAGGGACAGCGATTTTGCTAGCTGACAGACAATAGCGAGTCTCGACAAAACGAACGAGAGCGCGTTGTCGTGACGTTCGAGAGAATGCCGGCAAAATGAACGAGTGTCAATAGCACCAACAGCCGCCCGCCTGCTGCATAATATTGCGACTGTGGCTGCAGTTGGGGGGAGGCTTTTCAAGTTGGGCAAATGAACGTGACTGCGCCTCTGCTGGCTAGGTGATGCATGTGTGGATGTTTGTTATTGTAGGTTTGTGTGTTTCTATGGTTTGTACTATGTGTGTGAACAGTGCCTCACTGGCCAATTGACCTTTGCAAGCTAGATTAACAGCAAATATGTATGTCTGTCTATGATTCTATTTACCTAAATGCATGTATATACACATACTTGTGATGTATTGTGGGAGGCAGGTGGATTAATTAGTTTGGCCTCCATGTTACACACTTGCATGGGCTAAAATCTATGCAATGAGTTTTAGAGGTCAAATTTTATCTACAAAATGGAGCACGACGCCCAGTCAATTATACATGTAACTATATATGTACATCCATGTGTATGTTTATAGATATACATAGCACAAATGCATCTATAAATTGTTTGTAATTTTCATTCGAGTGTCTTCTTCCTGCATAGACAACATTTTCGCTCGTTAGCAATGCTTCTCTGTCGTCTCTCCTTCCCCTTTGCCAATCACTTGTACTCTACTTCTTCCTTCCGCTTGACGGTGGACGTTTTCTTCAGTTTTTACTTTGCTTCTCATCACGCTGCCCAACATACGAACTGCACTGTAACGAAAAGCCTCACGTGCATTGACAGTTACACTACTTGCTCTAGTACCCCATGCACGTGTGTTTCAAAGCATGTCTCATCTTTTTGCGTGGAGGTCAAAGTCGCGTACTGGTGTACTGCATTTTAGTGCTTTCTATTATCGAAGGCTAGAAAATCGAGAAACTGGTCACACTTCGAGAACGATTCACACAGCTTTGTATGCGGGCTCTGCTCAACACATGTTTACCATGCCATATACACACACTCACACATAATACACGAAAATGTGAAACTCGAACTAACCCGGCAAACTCCGACAATTGGTTTTTTTTGTTTCTGCTTTGCTCTCGCTCTCTCGCGCGCTCTCAATATGCCTCTGAGGTCTCATACATTGACGTTGTTGGCGTTGCGGGGGAGCCCTGAGGAGGGTCAGCACAGTATTTGCTTGCAAACCCGGAGCACAGCTGTTTTCTTAGGCTGCTACAGATGCTGCTGCGGCCATTAACTCTGCAGCTACGGCGATATTGTAGCTTTTTGTTGTGAATGTTAATTTAAACTTGTTTTGATAACTGCATTAATGTTATTGTAACTTTTCCAATGGGTTTTTAACACAGGCACTACTAAGGATCACTTGATTAATTGGCATAACTTTTGCGGTTTGTGTTTGCTTTAAAAAACTATATTAATAAAATTATTTACAACAATTATTATTTTTTTATAATATTAATTTTTTCACATTTCACTTTAGCACAAAATTTTTCTCGCGACGGTTTCTTTTTTAAACACCAATGTGCTTTTTTTACACATTACACACATCAACAACAATAATATCAATAGTCTCTCATTTACTCCACTGAATTGTGTAGCATTCGTTTTAGCTTTTGTTTTTAGTGTTTGCTTTTGTTTTTTGTGTTACTTGCGCGGCCTGTCTACAATTAAAGATCAACTACAATGCTCAGTTAAGTTGTTGAGTGCTTGGAGTTGGAGTGAAGCATGTAAATATTTTTTAATTTGTCATATCCGTTGCTCTTTGGCTTTGTCTGTGTCTGCATGTGTGTGAGTGTGTGTCGATATAAGAGAGAAAGGCAACGAAACTTGTGGCCCTGGTTTTAAGCATAACTCGTACTCCGATTATGATTATGCTGCAATTCGAGACACAACTTTCGCCACATTATGAAATTTAAGATGTAGCGCCCCCACTTTTTGCAGGTCAAGTCTGAAGGCACACAGATACACACTCAGGTATTTAAGCACAAAGAGAGATACAGACACCGCAAAGCAGGCATATAGAAGACAGGCAGGCAGGCAAAAAATATATTGTAGAAAAAAGTCATAAATAACTCGAAAAACCAGTTTAGTGCTGCCGGTGTACAAACCAGGCGGAGGCAACAAAACAGCAACATCAGTGGTAGCAACAGAAACAGTAACAACAACAATAAACAAATGCAAGAAGTTTCTGTGTTGCTTATGCTGCTGATCGGCAATGCTGAAGATGTCAGCGTGAGCGAGATTGTACATTAAGAATAACACTTAAATAAGTTAAAGTTGTGCCGAAGTAACAAGAAGATAGGAGAATTAGGCAGACAGAATAAAAAAAATGGACTGTGGATGTGTGTGTGTCACAATGTGTGAGAGATAACGTTATATTGATAGAAGAGAGTAAAGACAAAAATATACGAATATAATTTAATGATAGAAACTGAGGTGCATAGGATTTAGAATAATCGAAGCTATGCGAGTGTAGCAAATGTACATTTATTTCAGTGGCAGATCTGGCTGGAGCAAACACACATATGAAGAAAACAAACGAAAATGTCACCACACTGACAAGCGTGATTAACAGTCCACACACACACACACACACACACACAAACACACATCCACGCATTTTGGAGTGTGCGTACCCACAAATACACTCACTTAGCCACGCATGCAACAGCATACAGAATATCCTCCATGCATGTGACTCGTTGTGTATGTGAGTGTATGTTAGTTGTTGCTATTTTATATTATTGCTGTATTTAAGTACATATGTATGTATGCACACACCCGCAGCGCTCCGCGCGACCGAGCGTTGCAAAACCAACTTTGTTTATTTCTTTCTGCTTTTTATTTTTATTTGTTAAGCCAACGGCAACGAGATAACGGCCGCAAGAAAACGACAACTACTTCGGCGCACGATCGAAAACCAACTGAGCACGAGCGAGCGCCAATCTGAGTCAACGACAACCACGCCGACTCCGACGACGAACGAGTAACCCTTGCGAGAGACGAAAAGAAAGAGAGAGAGGGAGAGAGTAAACGAAACCGGAGAGGCGGCTCTCCTTCTCTCTTATTCATTCTTGTTCTTACAATGTTTTGCTGTCGCTGCCGATACAGATACAAAACACTTGTGATTGTGAGCGTGTGAAAATTAAAATGCGGCAAAATGAGCATTTCGTATTAGTATGTAATTATTGATGTTGCTGTGGCTGTAGCTGTTGCCGTTGCACTCGACAGAAGCAGACTGACAAGGAAGGCATCAACACTTCTGGGCAGCAGTCGCCGTTAATGTGCGAGAGAAAGAGCGAGCGACATGGTAATGATAAATAGTTGTCAGTGTGTGTAGCTTACTATCTCTGACCGTGTGTTCATGTGAGTGCTTATATGTGAGTGAGGAGCGCGATCAGCTCATGCGTCATAGTAAAAACTACAAACTCGTTACCCAAACAAAGAGCACCTGTCAAATACACACACACATGTACATCCAAACATACACTACGTACACATACATGACAGCAGTAAAGCCGGCGGCAACAATGATCTGTGCAGCTATTGAATGTGACCAGAGTGTTTAAGGCGTTCAACTGAAGTTGAGTGAGTCATGCGCAGGTGCTTCAACTTCTTACGATACGAGAGCTGCTGGTTGCTGTTAACTTCAACAGCGATACCAATAACAGACGACAAACTTATGTTAAATGATATGCATTAAAAATTGTGCTTATTTATAAACACATTGCGCATTGACCTCATCGATAACATGCAACGAGCAGAAGTTTGTTTTTGTAACCCGTTGCAAGCATCTGTTTTATTGCTGACAATCATTTTTATACCCGCTACCCATAGGGTAGAAGGGTATTATAACTATGTGACAGGCAACCCAATAAGATGTATGTATATGTACATACAAGTATATTATTTATAGTGAGGTCCGTCTATCTGACTGTATGAAACACTGGATCTCAAAGACTGTAAGAGTTAGAGCTATACTTTTCGGTAGCACTTGTAATTAGTGCACACAGATCAAGATTGTTTCAGATTTTTGCCAAGACCTCTTCCGCCCTCGCAAATCAAAAACATCGAACAGCAACCGTAACTTTGAAGCTCGAGTCGCGATTTTTGGTACATATGTACAAACATAACATTATTTCTGAAAATTTTGTTGCAAACAGGTACAAATTGTATATTTATTTATTGTATTTAAGAAATAATTTTATATAGCAATCAACGGCTGCTACAGTCGGGTCTTAGTTGCTTTATAGTATATCGATATACCAAATAAGTTATAGCATTCATAATATTAATTTTGTATATTTTAAAAATGATACCGCATTGTTTTGCTTATGTTGAAAGTGAGGGTAGAGGGTATCTCGTAGTCGAGAATACTCGACTATGGATTATTCGAAAAATTACTTCTCGAGAAACTCACCATTTGACAATAGATTGATAAAATTTGTTCAAACTCTAGATTTTGCATTATAATACTATATATTAGCAGCTATGCATGCATATATTCGTCGTCCTTCAAGGATTTCGCAGAATTCAATTTCAATAAAAGCGTTAACTTGTATATAAGATAAACTACATGTAGCCAAAGTTGTCATTGCTTGTTGTATGCATTAAAACATCGCATTGTTGCCAACGAATGAACAATAACCTCATAGGCATAATGTTTATTGTTATTTAATGGTGTTAGGGGGTGAGAATGGTATAACCTAAATTTTGTATCCAACTAGGTATAGGACAGAATTGCCACCTGCTCGGTCTCCTCTCATAAACCATGGCAAGAAGCAAAAATGGCGTGTGACGGCAGGAAAGTGGCTACAATAATCATACTCGAACGGTGATGAAAACTTGACGCGCATCAGGGCAGGGGAAAAGTCTAGGCCAATAACAAACACAATCAGTAGCTGCGGTACAGAAAAACAAGAACAAACGGCGGATTTAACAAAAATAATGTGAATGTAAAAGCGAATACACAAAGAAACATCCCATCAAACATTATGCGTCAGTGACGTCATTTGTCTTTGGCCAACTGTCCGACTGTCTACACTAAAATTAAGAGTGTCGTCGTCGTATATACATACATATGTATGAACGAAACGCGAGCGAGATGAAAATGCGAAAAATCATAGAAATGATACTTAATAAAAACTTTAAAGTCAGAAATCTATATGGTTTCATGCCCGCTACTCATGTTAAACAAAAAAATGAACAAAAAAATCTAAAACACTATGAATATACGGAAAATATACTAAAATGAAGGATATTTCACACTGTGAAAGACAACGATATATTATATAATCGGATACATTTTAAAATATGCAAAGGAATAGTCAGCAATACTATCAATAGCAACATCAGTAAAAGAAAGCCAATAGTGTGCAAATTTCATCTAATTTAATTAAATGTCAGTCATGCTTGAAGCTAAAAGCTTAGCGAGCTTCACACCAACGTAATGTCTAGGGGTGAGAAGGGCTGGGCGAAGCATCAGAGGCACAGATGGACACAATGATGAACCGAACGGAACAAGGTGCAAAGTAAAAGCTTGTCAAACAAATCGATGGGATTTAACGACAACCAGCACACAGATATTCACACGTGCCCAGCTGACGCAAAGCTTAGTCGTCGTAACAGGATGATTCATAAAATTACTTAAAAACCCCTTAAAGGATTAAAAAAAACAGTCGAGTATGCTCGCCTAACGAATAGTCAAAACACATTTCTTCCAATAAGACTATTTCTTAAAATTTTGTCGGTTCGTTTAAGAATTTTTTTTTGTATTTTATATCTCTCAAATATTATATTATATTATAAGAGTCACAAATTAATTTATATAAAAATCCGATAAATCAATTTGTTCGACATACTGGAATAAATATTGTGTTCATATACACATACACTTCAAATAAGTTGACAATGCTGACGGAAACTCACAACTAGAAGAATCCTTTGCAGCGAAAAGGCAAAAACAAAAGGCACTTCACTTTCACTGTCCAGAAATAAGCTGTTTAATAGTGACAGCTGACGAAGAAGGACGCATAAAGGCGATAACGACTAGTGTTGACAGTCTTATGTGCACCAAATGAGAAATATATTTAATATATGGGCATTTCCCAAAGTCGCGAACGTACGTTCGTACGAGATAAATTAAAAAAATAAAATCGAAAACAAACGTTTCCTGAAACTTTTTTTTTTACTCTTCGATAGCATTTGTTTAGCTCTTGGGTTAGTGTAAATTATGGGGCTTATCGATTTTTAATTTTCATAATATTGTCAAAAAACATGCGGTCGCGAACGTACGCAAAATGGAAGTCGACTTTGGCTTAATACAGTAAAATGCAGAACTCTGCGAATTGAGACGGAATATTTTAAAGAAATAACTTTACTTTTAAAGTAGAATCATGTAGCTTTTTATTAAGTCTACTCCCAAGAAAATATCTCCATTTATTTATTTTTAATTTAATTAAGTTCCGGTCGCGAACGTACGGTCGCGAACGTACGATTTTTCCATGTTATACAACATACTTATTAAAATTTTTATTTTTACCACAACTTTTTTTTATTAATAACTTCATATTTCATAAAAAAAAAACGGATTTAACTCAATTTAATGTGTCTAATAACATTTAAAAGCAAAAAAAATATACTTTGATTAAATATGAAAAATGTACTGAAATTTATTAATAGCAAGAAAAATATGTAATAAATAATAAGTAATAACTAACAAGTAACAAGTAACTGCAAACGACATAGTTTTCAAAAGCAAAAACAAAAAAAATTTTTTTTTTTTTTAAATCCATGCGACGCTAGTAAAAATCGACATATGCTTATAGGTAAGGTCGCGAACGTACGCTACTTTGACAATCAATAAAAAGAGATTGGTTTGACTAACCCCAACGATTTTTTTATATTTAAAATATATATACCAAAATAACTTAACACGCGAAGTTTCATTCACCTGCTTGCACTTAATGCGAAGCATTTACAATAAAATGATGTTTTCGGTCGCGAACGTACGATTTGAACATAGATAAGAAGCAAAATAAAAATAAACAGTTAATTGAACATTTTTTCGCTCACTTTGCATTTTTTATCTTATTATTGGATCGCTATTAAGAGATTTGGTAGAAAAAAGAGCAAACATATCATATGTTTTCTTTGTGAAATAATAAAACATAAAAATGCATACAAAAGGAGCTAAAAGTGAAAAAATTACATTTTTCAGTTTTGCAGGCAAATTTTTTTATAAAAACAACGGAGATATGCTACGGATCCATTGTATTATGCAAATTTGGATATTTCTTTATGACATTATAAAAAAAAATACGATGAATGTGAAGATTTTTTTTTTTCGGTCGTGGTTTACCATTTTTTGGGAATTGCCCATATGCATATGTAATATAAATAAAGTAATCGTAAGTATATATGATAGAGGAGAATATTACATCTAATCATGTTAGTATCTTAATCTCTTCTAATACTTTAGATTTAATTGTTTAATCCGTTTAATTGATCTTAATGTATTGCTAAAGTTACATTTTAAGGCCGAAGGGTATTATAACTTTGTGCAGGCAGGAAATGTATGTAACAGGTAGAAGGAGGCATCTCCGACCCTATAAACTATATAAATTCTTGATCAGCTTCATCAGCCGAGACAATCTAGCCATGTCCGTCTGTCCGTATAAACACATAGATCTCAGAGACTATAAGAGATAGAGCTACATATTTTTTTTCGACAGCATTTGTTATGTTTGCACGCCGATTAAGTTTGTTTTAAATTTTTGCCACGCCCACATCCGCCCCCGCAAATCAAAAAAATCGAATAACAAGCGTAATGTTAATGCTAGAGTCACGAATTTTGGCATTTACAATAATAACTATAGTAGTTATGATATCTAAGTTATTAAAGAAATACTTTTGTATGGGCAAAAACGCCTACTTACTAGGGGTCGCAGTTGCTTTGGCACACAATCTGGTATATTGTGCCGTCTATGGTTTATTTTGAATGCGGTACTATATCGATATACCAAATACACCATTTTGTATATTTTTAGTATTTTTGTAGTATTTTTGGTACATTTTGAGAATAATACAGCAAAATATATTGCTTTTATTCAAAATAGGTAGCAGGTATCTCCCAGTCGAGCACACTCGACTCTAGCTTTCTTACTTGTTTATGTAGCAATGGGATAACCGACAACAAGAATAATTAACAAAATACCTTCGCGTTTTGCTAAAGATAAATGTAACATAAATGCAATGCAAGTAGGCGCACAAAATTAACAACAAAAAATAAGGAAACCACACAAAAAAAATGCAAACAAATAGATAACTAAAGTAAAATCAACCTAGAAATGTCAATAGGCACAATACAAGGTAAATAAACCAACAACTAGTTTACACCCACGCACACAAATGTCGGCCGCTAAAGGCCGCATGAGGCACATACCAAAATAATATCAGTGCGTAACTTATTCGGCTTTCCGCTTCCTTAGATGAGGCCTCGTCTTTATTATATATTTGAAACCCATTTCACTCAACCCTCGTGCTGTCTCTAATGCTGCCAAGCAATCTTATGCAAAAGAGGAAAGTACAGAAAAATGCTAAACAGTGGCGAAAATAATCAAAGAAAATACTCAAGTTTAAATAGAAATACTGGTATCTAAAAAAAGATTCTTAAGAGAATTGAAAAAAAAAAGAAAAATTCAAAACAAAAATGTGCTCAATTGGTAATTTCAACTTTTGCTGTGTGAGCCAAATGATGATGAAAACAGCACAGCAGCAAAGAGAGAAAGAGAGCCACGGAGAGCATCAATTTGATTTTTACAAGGCATATACAAATGTATAATATAAAAAAAATTCAATACATACAGGTGGCATATGCCATTGAGGTAGCCTCAATTTTCATATAGTTTTTGTTTTTGCTATTATTTTTCGACACCGAATTTTTTACAAATGCTCAACACTGCATTTATAAATGTGCTGTTAATTTGTTTCCAATAGTAAGAACAAAACGAGTGCGTGCTGTCATATTGTTCGAATTGTTGCAAAGCTATTTGATATTCTAAATTTGTAGAATTATTCTGTAAATCAAAGTAGGTCAACATAATTTGCAATAACATAGTTTGTTGGTCAAGTACAATGTGATAAGAAAATGCTCCTGCTATGTTATAACACCAATAATTGAATTAGTATAATTTTTAAACTTTCCTGAATTCAAAAATCAATCTGCTAGGCACAAAGCAGAGTATGCATTCGTTGACGCACTTGAAATGCGCTCTATCTTTTCTCAAATTATCTAATCGTCAAACATTTGGTTAATTTTTCTGCCTGATAATGGAAGTGTATGTACTCGACTCACGAACCTACATTCTAATTAACGGCTTTCAACGCGGTCCCAAAGTTGTATGATAACAAGCATAACATGATTCTTCATTCTTTTGGTGTATACGTTTTTTTTTCTATGGAAAAGAAGAGCACGAAACATTCTTAAAGATTCTTAAAGTTGTATGTAACAACAACTTTATAGGAGTGCAATGTAACGTTTTAATAATCTCTATTAATCTCCATTGGCTAAATTATTGTATATCATACAAATATTTAGCAAAAAGTGGTCGATAGATATGTAGGGTAAATAATTATAAAGCTACGCACAATTTTTCAAGAACAATAATGAGTTGCGAGAGTTTTGCATACCAGCGACAGAGATCGACAATCGCGTTAAACCAACGTTGCATAAATGAAAATTTGCTGCTGAAGAGTTAACAGTAGTCATAATACTCATACATAAACGACGACATATGAAAGGGGGAAATTTATTCCGATTAGCACTCACCTCGTTTGCCGCTCTCGCCGCTGCATGTCGCCGATATTGTTGCTGTTGCTTCTGCTACTAGTTATAAACGGCAAGTTTCCTTGAATTTAGTGTTGTAAAACGCAATCAGTTTGCACAAATTTTGAAAGATAATAAATGAAACTTATAGCAACGGCTATTGATTGTTGATAAGATTGATCCAAAACGTAGTTGAAATGCAAAATTGCTGTTCAGAGAGTTTGTTTAATCTGTTGAATGTGTGTTGACTTTATGTTATTTCCCTTCCTTGCTGCTGTTGTTGTGCGCATGTACACACACATACAGTGGCACACTGTCACACATACAAAGAAGCGCACACACACACTCACTTAACGTCAATGCATGTCGCGCAGGCGTCCAATGCATACGGAAAGCAGATCTCACTGTTGCGCTCCTTCTCCACCTTCTCCGTAGCCTTATACTGCCTTGCTTGTTCTTTATTTCAGTTGTTTTTGTTAGCTTGCAGATTTCTTATGTCTTTTTGTTGATCTGTATGATGTGGTCTCGCTGCTGCTGTTGTTCTTGCTTGACATTTAATTTTTTAATTTGAGCATTTTAATTTTTTTTTTTTTTTACTATTTTTGTAATTGGAAACAATGGTTTTTGGGTGCAATGTTTGTCTACAGAGATGTGTGCTTTCCTTATTGTGTGGTGCGTGGAATTGTTATTCTTATTGTTGATGTTTTGTTTTATGTTAGATAAAGAAAGGTATTTACGTTCTATGTAGTATTAGGTAAACAAATAATTTTGGCTAACAATTTAACAAACACACTTTTGCACATTTTCCCCACACAGTTGATAAAGTATCATTGACGTGTTTTGCAAATGTTGTTACGCCAATGACAACAAACAATAAAATTTAATTATTATTATTTAAGTTGTCAACACGAATCGTATTTGACGCGTGCACGTTAAAGTTTATCTAGTAATGATTTTCTCTTGAGTTGTAGATGCAGTATTGAAGATGATGTTGGTGTTTATTGCAGACCCTGCGTTATTTTCATCTTATTTCGGGCTGTAAATTAGGAAGAAAACAAATCAATTGTATTATTTAATAATTAATCCAAGTTATTACTATTTATAAAATGATGTGCATAAATAGAAATGTAATTATGTCAATTCTATAGATTCCAATTGGTTTTTTTTATTAAATACAAAGCATATTTCAACCAAATCGACGAAAGCTGTCTGTCTGCTGCACTTAATGAAACTATTGCAGTATTTTATGGTATGTTTGCTTAGTTTGTGAACGGTCACACTATACATGAGAGGGCCTGTCGCATACATTTGTCCATTGATTTTCATGAGCTTCATGCTTTGCGCATAATTGCAGTTATAACTAGTTTGACAATTTATTTAAACAATTTCAAATGTTTCTTAGCATTCATTGGCACATTGCAAGCAAACCAAACAGCAACTCCACGTAAACGCACAATGCTGAGGAAGTTAACCAAAATTAGGCCAATTAGTGCGCATACTTATATGCATCTATAGTATATATGTATATGTATATAGTTTGATGAGAATAGCAAAAGTCTGCACAAATTGGGTTTTAAAGACAGGAAGGTCACACATAATACAAACACAAGTTCAAACACTGCACACCGAATTTGTACGTGGGTTTTTAATTCTTTTGCTTTTTCAATGCTTTCGGCACGCAAAAATCTTTTTATTGGCCGCACAAAAATACAGGGTGCTTTCCTGCCCAAATTTGGCCATATTTTTCAATGCCAACGCGTCAGAGTTGTTTTGCAAGTCCTGGGTTCTTATAATTTACCAATTAAAATAAATCACATACATTTTTATATTTTTTTGTATCTTTTCTACAAATTTGCACACATATGTATATTCCTCACCTACGCCTCATTTTTCATTGCTCACTTATACACGCGCGCCCGTACACGATTACACACACTAACCCACAAACTATTGCAAGACCGATTTCTGCAGTTGGAAAGTGTATGCATGCGATTATGCACAAGTTAATTTTAACGGTGCCTCTGCGGATTTATTGTTTTTCCATTCGCGAAACTTAATGCAGCACTTTTGTTTGGGCGATATGCTGCAAAGTTGTTTTTGCAATTAAAAGTACGCAGGAGAACACGAGAAAATTGGAGCGACTTTTTCCCCTGCCTTGCACACACACACACACACATTGAACATTCAATCTTAGTGTTACCGTATGAACATAATTGATTAATACCAAAACAATGACAGCCAGTTAAATTTATACCAAATATACAAAGCTTTATTAGAGGTAATTAGCCGGCAAGACATACAGAAATGCAGAAATTTTAAGCAACAATAATATACTCTGAAATCGCAATTCGGCCATGCGTGGATAGCCTTTATTAAATTTTTTATTTAAATAAAATATCATGGACATACAGTACGTTTAATTCAAAAACGAAATATATCTACATAATATTTATGCACGACTGCGTATTATTAATAACTTTTTAATAAAAAGTAAGACAAATAAGCTTTTTAGGGAATGGTGATTTTAATAACTATCGATGACTTCTATTCGATTATTTCACACAAATGTATAATGCATACGACCAAATGCTTAATGCAATCCTTATAGTTAAACGATATAGGCGCTGATATATTTGTTTTATTTTTAATACGATAATACGCGTACACGCTCTGAGGCTGACCAACTTGTATATATATAAAATTTTGAAAAGGACTAACTTATCGATTACTTTTACAAAAAAAGGGCCAATTTCTACCAAACTATTGAACTAGTATTTTAAAAAGAAGCAAACAGCACGTGGGTATGTTTGGTACTATTCAGTTATAAGTGTTAATACAACATTTTAAATGCATAAAGTTAAAACACTAAAACAAAAATCGGTAAGATCACCTGTTCCCTATTTAATATAAAAACTCTAAGAACCTTTTAAATAATACAGTTGTCGGTTAGCTTCCTGCAGTAAATAATTCTACTGACCTTTCAATAATGGATTCAAACAGCGAAGAATCCAGCGACATGGAAAATACAATTTCTGACGATGTATTAAGCGATAATGGTTTCAAGGAGGAGCCTGACCACAGTGCAGGAAAGAAGCGAAAAGTACCTCAATCAAATAATGAGTCGAATACGAAAAAGAAAAAGTCCAAACACAATGAAAGTGTGAAACCACCTACATTGGAGGAAATTAAGGAGCTGAGTGATACGCGCAATCTGTTTCATTCGAATTTGTTCAAGCTGCAGGTCAAAGAAATGCTTGATGAAATTCAAATTAAGCCCAAATACAACAGTTTCATTAGCATCTGGCTAGAATCGCTTGTGACTGCATTGGAAGAACTGGATGACGGATTATTGGACAAATGCCAGCTTGAGGTCCCTCTGCACCTCAACAAAAAATCTTTTAACTTCCAATTCATTGCGCCATCAGCGCCGCCAAAATTCATTGGTTCCGCAACGACTGAAACTCTTCTGGGTCCCAATATTGTTGTGGATGTTGCTCTAGAAATGCCCGCTGCTTGTTTCCAAAAAGATGATTATCTTAACTTGGTGTACGATCAAAAGCGCGCTCTTTATCTGGCATACGTGGCGAGCAAATTAAAGCAAAACACTGCATTTTCAGCGGATAAGTTTGCCTACAATTACCACGCGAATAATCCTCTAAAACCCGTGCTAGAGATGACGCCGGGCTCGAAGGTGGGCAGCCACGTGATGTTCCGCCTGTATATAACGACGCCCGCAACTGTCTTTCAACTGAGTCGCTTTGTGCCCTGGAATAACAACGTTCGGCCTTCAGTCTTTGGTGATAAAAGCCCGAAGAACTCGAATGAAGCATTGCCAGCCACCCAGCATTACAACGCCAATGTTTTATTCGATCTTACACTGGCACAGAATCAAACTCTGCTCCTCAACGCATTCACGGGAAGACGTAACTTCCAAGAAGGCTTGTTGTTGCTTAAGGTTTGGTTGCGACAACGCCAGCTGGATGTAGGCTTCAGTGGTTTTAGTGCTCACATCTTGGCTGCGTACATTGTGTATTTGTCGCAAAACCGTTTATTGCATCAATCGAGCAGCAGCTACCAGGTGGCCCGCACAGTTTGGAATCAGTTGGCCAACAGCAATTGGACTCAAGGCATAACGTTGGCGCCGCAACAGCCACAGCAATTGCAGTTAAGCACTGTAGCCAAATACTTTGATGTGTGCTTCATGGATGTGACGGGGTACTTCAATCTATGCGCTAACTTGCCACTTGCTGTGTATAAGGCGGTTTGTATGGAGGCCAAACTGGCAGTGGAATTGCTGAATGACATCAAAGTTAATAGTTTCTCGCACATATTCATGCAAAAGTCGCCGCTCTATTCGCGCATGGACAACTTTCTGAAGTGAGTAGAAGTATATCTTTTAAATATAAAATTCGTTGTCCTAAATGACTGACTTCTTCATTAATTTAAGACTTGAAAACCTATTGGCATTCATATTTTCTATATTTCCTTTTAGAATAACGAATGAAGCAAGTGTGGATCAGCTGCTCCAGCTACACGTGCCACCTCACGTTAAGTATGATTATGCAAACTGCGCTTATCCACAGCTGCTCAAGCTACTCACAGAGTAAGTCAACTTAATTCTTATCCTTATTCTATTAGACATTGATTTACTTTTTGTTTGGTTTAGCTTACTGCAAAAGGGATTGGGTCAACGGGTTCACGCCATTTTGCCATTGGAAGTGTCATCTAGCCCATGGCCAGTAGACTCTAAAGCGCCAGTGATTGGTCGCAGCCTGCTCTTGGGTCTCATATTGGATCCGGAACATGCATACGAAGTGCTTGATAAGGGACCTTCGACCAACCAGGACCCCGATGGTGCTGCCGAATTTCGCAAATTTTGGGGCGATAAATCGAATCTACGCCGCTTTCAAGATGGTAGCATAACGGAGGCCGTTGTGTGGGCAGCTGCGACAGATGCTCCAAGTCAAAAACGTTTGATTGTCAAGCAAATAGTTTTACATCTGCTGGAGCATCAACTGCAACTAGAGTCCAACGATGTGCAATACGTGGCCGGTGAACTGGATGTCGTATATTCGTTGACACCTTCCTTCAAGGTGGCGAAATTGCAAACAAAACTGAAGATTCAGCAAGAAACGGATGCCGAGACTCTAACATCCCCTGTCATTCACTGTTATGATGCTTTAGCACGACAGCTACACAATCTAGGCGATTTGCCCCTAGAAATTGTATCGATTTCTGGTATTTCACCCGTCTTCCGTTACTGTGAGCCAGAACCCACGTTGCCACAATCTCGTTTAATAGCGGAACGGATACATGCTTCGCAGGTGCTGGACGTCATTATCCAATTGGGTCCGAGTGGAAAGTGGCCCAATGAGTTGGCGGCATTACGCAACCTGAAGACTGCCTTTCTCATACAGATCGGGCAGCAGCTTGAGACACAGTATAAACTACACTGGCTGCTCTGTGAAAAGGGTTTGATGGTGTTGAAGCAAGGTTATTGTTTCCTCTTGCAGTTGGCTCATAGCAAGGAACTGGCGTTGCTCAAACAACAGCAAACAGAGCGTGGCGTCATCACCTATGTGGACAATCCAGCGAGTCGTGCGCTAGAACGTCAGCATTACATACTGCCTAAAGTAAACGGTGCTCTGCATGCTCTGCATCAATCCCATCGTGCATTTGGACCCACAGTGCTTATTGCAAAGCGATGGATAGCGGCCCAACTGCTGGACGAGGGCTTGTGGCCAAGTATGGCAACGGAGTTGCTAGTCGCACATCTTTTCCAGCAACGGCAGTCGCCGCACTCAACTGTATCGCCCCAGACGGGATTTATTCGCTTCCTGCAGTTGATTGCCCACACCGACTGGAATGGCGAACTGTTTTTGCTTAATTTCAACAATAGCTGGGCAGGTAAGATCTTCAAAAGATGCGAATACATTTCAAATGCAACGGTTTACATAATTAACAGATCGCTAAAGCACGTAAAATAATTTCTTAAGTGAGTCAGGGTCCAAAAAGTGTTACTATTTTATTGCACTTAGTTTTTAAATGTTGCATATAACGAATATAAAACGTATTTTATTACTTTTATTTTATTATTATCACCACTTACATTTTTAATTGTATTGCAGAGCAACAAGTAACCGATCTAGAGCACAGCTATCGCAGTGAAAGACAGAGCTATCCTCCACTATGCTTAGCCACCGCGTACGATCAGAAGCATGCGGGTCGACTGTGGACTAGTGATGAGTTGCCCAACAAGCCAGTTCTGGCTCGAGTAACGCTGCTAGCTCGTCATGCCCTGCAACTCATCGAGTCGAGCCTCTTGTCTGAGAGACTGGCATTTGTGCGGCCTGCACAGCTATTTGTACCGTCCAGCGAGGGATACGATCTAGTTATACAGCTTAAACCCGATCTGGTTGCCAATACTTTGTGCTTTGACTTTGGCTCACCATTTGAACCTTTAAGTCAGCGCAATTTCCGTTTGCCACTAGCGGGCAGTCAACAGTTAGCGCAGATAGTACAACAATTGAGGGTAAGCGAAATGCAAAATAATGCTCTAATTGTTATTGGTACTCACGCTTCCCATTTCTATAGGCGGCCTACTCGGAGCATGCGGCATTCTTTTTCAATCCGCACGGCGGTAAGGAGTTAGCTATTATATGGCGACCCGCCAATGAATTCGCACCAAAGCCCTTCAAAGTCAACGAGTTGCAAGCATGCACGCCCTGCTTTGGTGGAAAAGTTCAGGTCGACAGAGATACGCTGATTGAAGATTTTAAACTACTGCTGAAGGACTTTTATTTGCGAGTAACCACTCCAGAACAATTGAAGCGTGGACAACGAGAGCACAGCAAACCCAAACGTTACTTCAACGAGGTCAACGGGAAACCATCAAAAAAGAAGAAAAAGGTTCAAATACAACCTAAAAGTTCAAGGAAACGCTTGTTAAAAAGTAAATTGCTTAGTGCTTTATGTTAAGATATATTGCAATTAGGACATACGACTAAATACTTAACAAAACACATTGAACTGTAAATACAATTATAGAATTTGTATTTTTATTTTATCGCTGATTCTCGTGTTCTTCATTTACCGCAAAATAGGGCGGTACCATGGACTTTTTTCGTTCATGATGTGGTTGACCCGACATTGAAAAAAGCGATTCGCTTGGCGTTCTCATTAATGTGTCCTGTATAGTTTGGCAACTTGTCTCTGAGAAGCTTTCATTCCCGTGATTCTTTTTACACGTTTTATTATGACTCTTAACTGGTTCCGTATTGCAAGCCTTGGAACAAGTTTGCGGATTTGTCTGGCAACTGCAATGTTGCTTTGCTATAGGATCAGTTCCTTTGTCATCGTATGCATTGGTTGATGTTGCAACGCTGTAGGTAAGGGGAAGCGTTGCAGAGGTGTCATTTGTTTTTGACCATCTCAGTTGGTTCGATACGTTGGCAATGAAATCCATAGGAACAGTGTTTTGCCTCTCAGTAGTCATGGTAGTGCTATTGTAGGCATTAGGCGGCTGCAGAGTCGGAATGCAGTTGAGCTGCTCGTTAGGAGTCCAACGTTTCCAGCACATGTATCGAGTATCCTCTACTCGTCGAACGTCCTGTTGAGTCAGCATAAACATTTCGTTGCCTACGATTATAGGAACTAAAAACGGTATTGGTCATTAGTATGAGCAGAAGTATAACTAATATAACTCACTGTTCACAGCAGGGGCAGCCTCCTCAAAGACTTGTATTACTCTGGTGTTATTTGCCATATTTAAACTAAGAAATTTTGCATTAAAAATAGAGACTGACTTCAGAATCCCAACATAATAAAATCGTACAAATGGAGATGTTTGAGAGCTTGCAACTGTGAAAAAAAGACAAAATAGCAGAGCCTTCTGAGTGATTGTAAAACAATAAATTCTCTGATAACTAATCATTTATTATATGTATACTTTAATAAATATTTTGAATCGTGTCAACTGGACATCTGGAGACTTTTTAAATTTAGCTGCGAATCGATTCGTCTTTTAAGTTGGTCGATAGTAAGCCAGGCGTTAACACATCTTTCTCCTTGTTTCCAAAATCAGGGTAAAGCTTAGCTGTCTGACCCAATGGTGTACAAAGACGCCCCGAAAAATCCAATCGCTTGCTAGATTGATTTCGTTCCGCATTGCTTATCATGTCCAGAAGTGAACTACAAATAAATTTAAAAAAATCATATTATACATAAATATGGTATGGCAATGGTAATTTAACTCTCGCACCGTTGTCCCGAGCTGGACATGCGTCGTTTGCTGGCCTTAAGAAGACTACTGGACGCGTTGCTGCTGCTTATGCTATTGGGCTCCAAGCGTTCGGGTGAAAGTGGTGACTCAGTGTACGAACGCAAGTGGGCGACGCCCGCTTCAGATTTATTAGTCACATCGCCATAAGATGCACGCAGACTTTGAAGACTCTCCAGCAAGTTCTTGTGGTGAGTCGTCTGAGCATTCAGCTGAATTAATTGTTCCAGTTCTCTGTAGAAAAGTCGATACTGATCCTTGCTTTTGCTTGCCTTCGGCCTGCGACAAGAAAAGCTAGAGTTAATAAAGATTGACGCTGAAGATTTAAATACAGCACGTACCGTATGTTGTTTGTGTTACCAAAGGGCAGCATTTCACCACGTGATGCACTTTTGTACAACTCATGGATGTGCTGCTGGCAACGCACCTCCTCCTGCTTGTCCATGTCCTCCTTCACCAGCAGATGTAGGAAGTGCGGCAGCCACGCCAATTGCCGCTGCAAGTTGAAAAGAATCGTAACGTTGGTAGTTCTCGGAAAGTATCGAGGCATGCGTCGCCATAAATGCTCGCCAGGGGAGATTCTGCTTTTAGGCTTGGCCTTCAGCGGCACCATACGTGACATCTTGAGTAACTGGCCCATTTCAGCAATGCGATAATCTGCAACACGTCCACCAGGTCCATCACTAATTGAAGGTGCTTCATCCATCGTTGAACGTGCTATTGAAAGCGAGTGCACAAATATTTCACCCCCACGAGCGGACAACATATGGCTGGTGGTCTTTGTGCCCGTTTTTCGTGGCACCTCCAACAACACCGAGCGACCGTTTAGCAGAAAGTTAATTAGGCATGAGCTTGGACGCGAAGTAACATCCACGGGGGTCACATTGAATTGACCGACGCAGGGCTGCAGATCTGCAGAGCCACATCCACGAGGTGTGCACCATTTTAGCGTGACCGTTTCGTAGGATGTGCCCACCTTTATGCTTGTTGGAAGAGTGAAATCCGGTCCACACACTTTAGTGTGCGCGGCACGCTCATGCAATATTTCCACGTCGTAATTGGCGCTCGAATTGGCGTTCTGTTCCTCCTTCATTGGTATATTGGTCACTGTGGTGCTGGCCAGATCATAATGTCCCATTATCAGGTGTAACAGCTTATCGGATATATCGGGGGCGTTAACCGTGTGTATCTCCACATCCAATAGTGGAGAAATTTCCAACAACTGACGATTAGTGACTAATGATTCGATGCCCAAAGGTACAATATTGAGTATCACCAAGTGGCAATGATCTATTAGCAGACCTTTCTTTCCGGGAGGTGAGGCCAACGCATTTTGCTGCAGCAGCACTGTATTGAAAATGTCTTCCAAACCTAGCAATACCCAAGAAAATCATAAATACCATATTCCCAAATCAAGACATCACTTACTCTTCATACTGGTATTATCCCTAGCCGAGGTAATACAGATGACGCGTCCTTTATTTGATATCTTAGTGCAACCAGATTGAGCAGCTTGGACTTGATCGTCTGTGGGCTCTGCCAAGGCCTCGATTGCAGCCCGTAGTCCATGTATGACAGAATAGTCGGAGGATTGTGGTATGCTTCGAGATGGCACACTGACCATCATCATGGCATTCGACACATGCGACATATTCTGGGTGCTTGGACTCCAGGTGTTCACAATGTGCGCCGCTGTGTCAGAAACAATGAAACGCACGTGCTTTCTGCCCGGAAAAAGATCCCAAACAATGCGGCAATACTCAATGGACGATTCCACAGCACATGTCCACAAGCTCTTACTCAACTGCGTCTGGGCAACTGGTGTTGTGGCACTTGCAGCCGAAGTCTCGGGCAATGGTTTGCCCTTTAAGTAGTCCATCGATATGTACTGCTCACTAGATATACTGAAATATCGCGTATGATCTAACACGAATATAGTTTTTTGATTGCGCTCAAACATTTTTTAGAGTAGATTTAAAAAAGCGGCAACAGTTGAAAAATACCACACAGAAATTGGTTTGTTTACATCAGCTGGTAGCAGCTTGCACTAGTGATGGGCGATACCTATGTAATACCCTGTGATCACAGTGATTCAAGGTAGGAATAGTTTCTTTCTATAAGGCATTTAAGTGTCAAAATATCATGGGAGAAATCAGTCATAAAAATTGTTTTACAATCTCTTTAATATAATATATAATATAATTTATTATAAAAAACACTATTTAATTGAATGCGCATGAAATTAAACTTTTTGTAACAATCGATTATATTTCATCGACATATCGATATAAATATCATCGCAAAGACAGAAATATTGATCGATGGATATCTTACATCACTACTAGAATCACGTTGTCGCGAGTGGGTTTGAAAAAGCTCATTTAATAAATTGTTTTCTTTCCGATATTTCGTGAGTTAATTGTGACAAAATTACGTTTTGAGTGTCTGTCAGCAGTATCAGTGCGTATAACAGATCGAAATGTCGTGGTTATTGGGTAGAAATCGTCAGCAGCCAACAGAGTTCAGTGGGGCAGATGGAGCCGATCCAGAGGGCAAAACTGCCGGTGAGCGTGGAGGCGACACACAGCTGACCAAGGCCGAGCGTAAGGCTATGGAAGCGTACAGGTTTGATTCCTCAGCGTTGGAGCGTGCCGCAGACGCAGCGAAGACCCTAGAGCGTTCAAGTTAGTACCCTTAAAAGTCCAAGTACTTTAATATTTCATCATTCATTGTGCGCATTGCATAACATGAAATTGCCGTATACATGCATGTGTTTTGTGCTGTTGTGTGTGTAACTAACCGACTGATTTCAGAACATGCGCGGGAGGCACTGGAATTGTCGAAGATGCAGGAGAGCACGAGACAACAGGAGTACAACACTAAGGTCAAGGAGTACGAGGCGCATATTGAACAAGCGAAGGTGGAGCAGAAGCGCATCGATCACGAAGAGCGGCGCAAGACGCTTATCGAAGAGACGAAACAGCAGCAACAACGCGCCCAATACCAAGATCAACTGTCGCGTAAACGCTACGAAGATCAACTGGTGCAACAACAGCGTGTCCAAGAGGATAATTTGCGTAAACAGGAGGAAAGCGTACAGCGTCAGGAGGCGATGCGTCGCCAGACCATTGAGCATGAGATCGAAATGAAGGAGAAGAACCGTCTAAAACTCTTAGAACATGAGCTGCGAGCTAAAGCTCGTGTGGATCGCGAAAATCGGGATATTAATCTGGAAAAAATTCGCCTCAAGGCGGAGGAGCATCGTACCACTGTCCTGGAGGGCATACGGTAAGTAATTGTGGCCGCTAACCAAACATATTTGAGAGATTGACACTTATAATTGTAGAACTGCTGGTTCAGTGATTGGTGCTGGTGCCGAAGCCATGTTAACTGACTGGGATAAGGTTTTGACTGCTGCTGGGGGCTTGTCTTTGCTGGCATTGGGCGTGTACAGTGCCAAGGGCGCAACAGGCGTTGTTTCGCGTTACATCGAGGCAAGGATTGGAAAACCAACGCTGGTGGGCGAAACGTCACGATTTGCGTTCTTGGATGCACTTAAGCATCCATTAAACTATATAAAACGATTGCGCGCCAAGCCCGCAGATGCACTTCAAGGCGTTGTCCTGAATCCAAAACTTGAGGAAAGATTGCGTGACATTGCGATTGCAACCAAAAATACGCGTATCAATCGGGGACTTTATCGCAATGTGTTAATGCATGGACCACCCGGCACGGGTAAAACGATGTTTGCGAAAAAGCTGGCCGAGCATTCGGGTATGGACTTTGCCATTATGACTGGCGGTGATGTGGCGCCCATGGGGAAGGAAGGTGTTACGGCCATTCACAAAGTGTTTGACTGGTCGCACACCTCGCGGCGTGGTTTGTTACTGTTTGTGGACGAGGCAGACGCATTTCTGCGAAAGCGGTCATCGGAAAAGATTTCAGAAGATTTGCGAGCTGCACTGAATGCTTTCCTATACCGGACATCCGAACAGAATCCCAAGTTTATGCTTGTTTTAGCCTCAAATACACCCGAACAATTTGATTATGCTATCAATGATCGTTTGGATGAGATGGTTGAGTTCACTTTACCCGGCATTGAGGAACGTGAGCGCCTATTACGTCTGTACTTTGATAAATATGTGCTGCAGCCAGCAGCATCTGGCGCAAAGTAAGTTGTGCTTTTCATAACGTTTGCAAATTAGGGCAACCTGTAAACATGATAAAATTTCAGGCGTTTTAAACTGGACACCTTCGACTATGGCAATACGTGCACTAAAATGGCAGCTCTATGCGAAGGCATGTCTGGACGCGAAATATCCAAATTGGGTGTCTCATGGCAGGCAGCTGTTTATGCTTCCGAAGATGGCTTGCTTACTGAAAAAATGGTGCTGGCCAGATGTTATGATGCTGCCCAGCAGCATAAACAGAAGGTAAGTGATTGTAAACGGTACCATTCACATTCCTCTCAAAAACTAATTTCTTTTCCTGCAGATGGCGTGGTTGTCAGACCAGGAGCGTGCCGATCACAAATCAATCACGGGCGCAGAAGGCCTAAAACCACCACTAACGCTCAGTTCCCATAACTTGTGAGTTGGACCTACGGAATCTATCTGTTGATAAGCATTCAAAATTTGTTTAGATTTAATCGAACTAATGTTAAGTAAAACGCGCAAAACCTTTTCTGATCAATCGATCTTTCAGTGTGTATATACAATATGTGTGTAGACATGCATTTACTATTGTACAAAACTATTGCAAGACTGCTAGGGATTATAGATACAATTAAGTTTTTCTTGCTGGTAATTGTATTGTAATATAGCGTTGCATCATGTACATCTTGTTTATCGTACTAAGGCGGCGCTCAAAGGCTGTTAATTTTGCAATTAAAGCTTTGGAAATAGTTTTTAAATGGAACGTCAATTGCGCCGAGCAATGTTCAATTGGTAATGCAGGCACTGTGAGAGATTTATATTAAACTTCTCGCTAGCATTATCATAAGTTCCAAAAATTTGGCCTCTTCCATACAAGATACAGAATATTCATTATAACAAACTGTTTTTGAATTGATTTAAATAAATAGTTTAAAATATATTAAAGAAATATTTTTATATTAAAGGGGTGTTCCCAAATGCGAGAAATAGTGTTTTTTTCGCGCACATCTATATATCATAAAAAAACAAGTAAGAAAGTTACAGTCGAGTGTGCTCGACTGTGAGATACCCGCTACCCACTTTTAATAAAGGCAAAATATTGCCGTATCATTTTCAAAATATACCAAAAATACTAAAATATACCAAATTGTATGTTTGGTATATCGATATAGTACACCATTCAAAATATACCATAGACGGGCACAATGTGCCAGATTGTCGGCCAAAGCAACTAAGTAAGTAGGCGTTTTTGCCCATACAAAAGTATTTCTTTAATAACTTTAGATATCATAACTACTATAGTTATTATTGTATATACCAAAATTCGTGACTCTAGCATTAAACATTACGCTTGTTATTCGATTTTTTCGATTTGCGGGGCGGAAGTGGGCGTGGCAAAAATTTGAAACAAACTTGATCTGCGTGCAAACATAGCAAATGCTGTCGAAAAAAAATTATAGCTCTATATATAAGATCCAGTGTTTCATACGACGGACGGACAGACGGACATGGCTAGATCGTCTCGGCTATGGTCAAGAATATATATAACTTTATAGTCGAGGCCTCCTTCTATACAAACACGTTATAATTTCTAACTATGGGTAGCGCGGCAAACGGATTTCCAACATTTTTGCGGCATATCGTTCCGCAGTTCCCAGCATAAAAAAAAATTTAAGCGTATCGATACTTTGATACTGTATGTGGATGTTGAATCAGCAGTTCCACATGCAACAATAGACAACCTATTATTTCACACTCATATCGACAAAGTAAAGACGGATAATTAAAAAATAAAAAAAATGAAAAAGAAAGAGTATTTTCTCGTGAAGAGAAATAAAATTAATTAATATTGTGGAGTCGCAAGATTATACATATGTATATAAAATTCAAAATCAAAAAATTTGGGAACCAAGTTGCAATAATATGTATGTTAGTTGTAATAATATTATTACCATATAAATAGCCAATGAATGCGATTTTTTTTAATAATTTCATTTATTTAACTGGCAGTTAAGTTGGTGTGAGCATAAATTGTTGTTTTTACCATTTCCTTGCCAAATTTAGGGTTATAAAGGTTGACACTCGGACACTCTAAAAATTGTGGAAGTTGCGAAATTTTCCGCACGTTCAAAATTTTGCTCATCTTAATAAATTAAAAAAAATAAATTTGTAAATGGAAGTCATAATACTCTATTTAGAGCAAGTGAATCTGCTTCAATGATGCAGTTCACAAGCCATAGAAACAAATCAACCCAAAATTAGCAGTTTTTCTAAATTTGGCGACACGGAAGACATTCAAAAAGTATAAGTTTATAGAAATTTTATTTATTATTCAACGATTATATTCCTCTACAAAATGATCAAATTGATCGCCTTGACGATTTTCTTTATGCCTCTGTCCATTTACTTTAATTTTTTTGGCATATTTAATTTATTTTTAAGAATTGCTAAAAAATTTTAAATAATTTCAAGGCGCCAAAATGTTGTATGTGGAATAATCAGCTGATTTCCAGCGATATCGCACTTTTTTCAATAAGTATACAAAAATATTAATCAAAATAGGGCCACATTTTCAGAATCATTGCCTTAATTTCAATGATGCGGCTCCATTAGCCGTCCCTCTCCTGCACACTGCCGCTTAAAGAATAATGCTGCGGAAGGTTCTACTTAACGGAAATTTTAATGCTGTAGTTCAGTCTAAACAGCGAATAAAATGAACAATACATTAAATATATTCCATTGAACCGAAATGGTATTTATTGTTACGCTAGATGGTATTTTATATCGTTCTTGATACGGTCACACTACTTCCTAAGATTGGACAAAAATGAACATAGTGGAAGCTGAGATTCCATCATCCTTCAATATCAACATTAGTTTAAACGCTCAGACATGCCGTGTTTGTCTGCAATCTCACGAGACCACTTTGTGCCTTCGCGATGAAATCGAGTACAATGATTTGAATGTGGAATTGTGGCAATTGCTAGAAAACGTTTCTAATGTGAAGGTAAGCAACTGACGTGAATTCTAAGCTGCGAATAATTAACAGTGTTTTACTTGTAGTGCATATGGAATGAACCAAATCTGCCCACTCAACTGTGTCAAAGTTGCACACGTCGTCTGATAAGCGCCTATGAATTTATTCGCGAAGTGGAAAGATCACAGCAAACCTTACAGGAAATATGCAACAGCTTGGAACAAGATCAGTCCACTATGGCTGTTATCTCCGACGTGAACGTGGATGGAGTAGACGTGCCTGAACACGCAAATGATGAAGAGCTGCTGCATTTGGATGAATGTGAATCGATTATTGAATTGCATGAAGTGGAATTGGAACAATCCGAGGAGGTTTCAAATAATGCTACAGAGGAGACTGAGCCCGATGATCTCGTCCAGCATATTATACAAAATGATTCGAGCGCAGAAATCAATTGTAATGCTGACCCAGAGGAAGAGCGTCCGTCACAACTTGGCATGCGTTTGACGCATTCACAAAGCTACACCTATAAATGTGCGAGTTGTCCGCGAATTTTTGCCAAGAACAAGTCGCTAGTTAGGCATTTTGCTGTGGCACACAGCCAGCCGGCAGATATGGCCGCCCAGGAGCTGGCAAAAGAGCACAGCAGCAGCGGAGCACTGATATGTGAACACTGTCCCCGAATCTTTAAACGTCAAGATACGCTGCGCCGACACATGACAGCATTTCATCCCGACGCCGTAGCCACCAGTCAAATCTCCGAAGATGAGTCAAACTCAATGGCCCCAAAACGCGCAGTAAAGCGACGAGAATGTCCCCATTGTGGTATTAGTTTTCCCGTGTCCAGTTTGACGATACACATACGACGGCACACCGGCGAAAATCCCTACAAATGTGATCAGTGTGAGAAGGCATTTCCCCGCAGTCAGGATCTAAGTTTGCACAAACGCCAGCACACGGGTGAACGACCAAGTGAATGCAAGATATGCGCCAAGAAGTTCATTTCGCAGAACAAACTGGCTCGACACATGCGACTTCATACTGGGCAGCGTCCTTATGCCTGCGACAGATGTGAGAAAAGCTTTGTGCAGTCCAATGATCTTAAGATTCATATGCGCCGGCACACGGGAGAGCGGCCATACATCTGTGGCGTTTGTGACAAAAGCTTTGTTTGCGGCTCACTTTTGAACATCCATCGCAATCAGAAACACCACTTTGAGGGCGATGAAATTGCTAATACCAATGCCAAGCCCAATCCTGATCCTTACGAGAATAGTCGCGTGAGCAAGCGACGTGCGGAGGATATTGAACGCATACGATTGCAGCGAGAGCAGAAAACGACATTGCCAATAATGCTGCGGCCTTACACATGTGGTGTCTGTGGCGATAACTTTAAGAGCGGCGCCCTGCTCACAATTCATCGCAATAAAATGGCTCACTACGAGCGAGCTAAGGTCAACTATGGGGATCCATATGAGCAAAAATACAAGCAACAGCAGCACTCAAAATCAGATAATAATAATGAAGTCTAAGTTGCAATTTGAATTGTTTGAAAACATAAATATTATATACATATGTATGTACATATGTATATTTTTAATGTTTTAATTATAAATTCACTGTCTAATTCATGTACATATACATATGAGTATGCATATATTTTATTTTTATTCGCCTATGCATAATTTCGGTTTATTTACATATAATTTATTTATAAAACTAAAATATAATTAAAATTTTTTAAAATCATAGAGATAATACATGTTATATCATATGATATATATACATATACATATGTATACATATGTTTGAGGGCTCAAAGAGCGAGTTACATACATAGTTCTGCAATCGGGGTTGAGATTGTGTAACGTAATATTTTTCATTTAAACATACATAGATGATTACAAATAAAATAATTATACACAAATACAATTAATGCAATGTGCTTAAATGAACAGTAAACAAATATTAATATATATGCATGTACATACATAATTACCTAAACCAACGATACACGATAATAGTTTAGCTTTTCAGTTTTTTTCGAAGAAATTCTAAAATACTTATTCATTACATGCTTTTTTATTTCTTTGTTCTTTGAGGTGCTAACTTCATATATATTCCAGTTTTTCGACAGAACTGTTTGATTTGGATCTTTATAAGGCTAAATATTTTCAATAAAAGTATTTTTGTTAAAAATACTAAAGTAATAAATATATACATATATATATATATATATATATATAGATAAACTTTTGTAAGAAAAATAAAGATTAGTTATTATTTTGTTTTTTTGTGAAAAAAGCATAAAATCGTATTTATAATTTTAGCTATACATCTAATTCCACCATATTTTATTAAATTGTATGAGGATTATTTTTTTAAGTTTTCTCATGTTAAGCAGTTTCAACTTAATTAGTATTTATTGTGTTTTGTGTTTCCATCTAATTAATATATAAACATATTTTCTCATTAACTGAGAAATTAGTGGTGAATAAAATTGTTTATTTGGATAAAAGTAAAAAAATAAACCGCAATTTTTAAATATTGATTTGCATTAAACTTGACTCAAATATAGAATGATAAAGGCAAGACACAAACAAAAGCACAAACGACCCTGTCTATGTGAATGATGATTACAGCTACATAACATATCATATGTACATACATATGTATGTACATACAAAGGGTAGGTTTTCTGCCTTAACTTTAGGGTTGCACTGCACATGCACTTGCGTTTCGATTCGTTTTGCGTTGAAAGCATAGGAGATCATAACGCGAAACTTTCGGCGTAGTTAGCTTATGCAATTAATTTGGGCAAACTAAAATTGGAGTGACATAATACATAAGATATAAATTTATAACGAAAAGAAACCAGCAAAATATATGTATGTGTGTGCGTAAGTGTGTATGTAAACTTGAAAAGTAAGCGCTCGCTCAAGCAGCAAAAAAAAAAATTGTAAGGCAAAAATCAATAAGCATGTGTTAAGAGTTAATCAATTGTCAATCAGACTTTTCACTATTAACAGAAGCTCAAGGTGAAGAGCCGACACCAAAATGGACGGCAGTAAGCTCGATGATGGGAGGCAAACCTGCGAACCGGAGCCAGATGTGGACAAACAATTCATGCGTAATGACTTGCAATTGGCCGCCGAGCTGGGCAAAACGCTGCTCGAAGTGAACAAAGAACTGGAGATCTCGCTCAAGGAGTACAAGCACAAGAACGAAGAGCAGCAGCGCGAGATCGTGCATCTGCGGAAACAAATCAATGCCATGACTGAGGTAAATGACACACGTCTAAAGGTCTACGAGCAGCTGGAGGTGGGCATACAGGACTTGGAGCGTAGCAACCATCGATTGACATTGGAGAAGTCACGAGACAAGAAGCAAATCAAGTCTCTCGGCGCCAACATTGAGTCCCTGGAGGCGCGTTGCGAGGAAATCACCCAGCAGCTGGAGGAGGCGCGTCAAATGCTTAACGCGGAACGACGTAAGAATGAAAAGCCATTGCAGCAGCAACGTATAGTCGCTATGACAGAGCAGATCTTCTTACCAAAGCAATGGTCTGGCATTGAGCGTGAGGGCCCTGACTTGAATGCCACTCCCATAGACAATTGCGCCTTCGTAGGCGCTGCCAACGCGAATTCAACGGGCCTCACTGAGATCCACGATGGCTCAATGTCACTTAGCGAAGTAGTCTCATCACATTCAAAGGAGATCGATGAAGTTGCCTCCGCTGCCGCTGCTGCTGCCATCAAAGGTGAAGACAATGAAGAACTCTTCACGTTGATAACAGATCTGGAGTCCACACGACGTGACTTCTTGGCGGAGAAGCAGCGTTGCTGTGAACTCGAGGAGCAGTTGGTGTCTATCATACAAGAGAACCAAACGCTACAAAGCCGTATTGCCATCACAAGCACAAATGAGGAAATGATGTCCATGCACGATGAGTTTTCACTCTTGGATGACGTGCGACAAGGTCAGATGTGCAGTCGTTGCTTGCGAGCAATGGATGAGCAGGAACAGGCTTCGAATCTGGATGGACAATCCTCGGTGGCACCGACAGAAGGCGGCGTCGCCGAAGATGACGAACAGAGTCTGCTTGGCAGCGAGTTTAGTGCGCAGTTGGCCAATAACATAAGCGTTGAATCCGCAACCAAGCATGACGCCAACAAATTGCTAAATCTCAACAATGAAGGCAGTTCTAATCCATATCGTGACTTGGTCGAAAAGTATGAGGCTCTTTTGGAGGTGCAGCGTACATCGAATGTGCGCCAGAATGGAGAGCAACTCTCCAAGGAACATCAGTCGATGGCGACGGTGACAGCAACACCAGGAAACCAAGAAACATGCATTCAGAGTGTCAAGGAATCAAATACTGCTCGTGGTCGTACGTCCACCGAGTTCTCGGAGGCGGAAACCTCCTCCTCAGGCTTTTCGGAAGAGACATGCAATAAGCACACACAGACGGATGAGCGCCCTGGCTACTTTTTGTGCTCCATCAGCAATGGCGAAGAATGCAAACTAAGTATTTATGATGACGTCAGTCCAGTTGATGCACATTTCCAGAGTCGTCCCGAGTACCGAGAACTATTCAAAGAGATCTTTGGTGTATTGAAAAAAGCCGCCGATAACAAAGAGGACGCTGACAAATCCAAGTTAATGGATACTGCGGAAGGCACACAAACAAATGGTTTGGAAACTGTAACAACGATAAGGCCGGCTGGCGATGAGTTCTCTGTGGATTTCGGCGACGATACACGCAGTATTATATCATCTGTAGTTTCTGATCAGTCTTTTGCAATGTCCGAGTGTGTGACCAAATTGGAGCGTAGAACGGCCAAAAAGCATATCAACGAATGCAAGACTCAAGAGAATAGGTTGCCTCAGATCAACTCTGCATCTGTTGCCCAGCTGGGTGACCTTAAGCAAATCGAAGAGAATGGTCGTGTCCTTACGCCAGTCAAACGCGAACCTCTCGAATTCTTGACTGTTGCCGTGGGCATTAAGAAGAAGAATCGACGCAAAAATCGTGGCCTAACCGGCCAAGCTGTTCGCGTCGAGTCGCCACTTGCACAACCATCCCCATTGGCACATCCATCCCCACACCATAATGCTCGACGTACACGTAAAGATTTTGTGCCAATCCCCCCAGAAATGTTGTCCACCGAGCTCGTCAATGGCCGCCGACGACCATCGGATCGATCCGGCAACGGTACCGGCACCGAATGGAACGGCTCGCCGATGATCATCTATAACCGCAATATGAACGCATCGCGTACAAGGCGCACAGGACGCGTTATTGAGCTCAATGGTGTTGAATTCCATCCAAACACTGTATCGCAGGAGTTCCACAAACTGAAGAGGCTCGATCTGTCTTACGCCGAGGTATTGCGTCGTGCTGATGCCTGTGAACATCAAAGTCAACCCATGCGTGCGCAGCGTATGCAACAGTCGCGTTGGAATCAGAACAAAACTCAAAGTAACCGACGATAAAAATGGATTTTAACACTTCTTTAATCTTTAACCAAAATCTCTAATCAAGATCTGTCAAATCTAATTGCTAGAGTTAATGGAATGCTTTCTCAGTTCTTCGAATACGTTACAAATTTAAATGTTAATATTGTTGGCTTCGTCTGGAATTAACATTAGATTTTTTATATTTTTAGTATGTCGTTTTCGTACTTGACCGTTTTTGTACAATTGTATTTTGGTTTCCTTTAAGTTAGATATACGCAAGACTTGCATTCCTTTGCTTACTGTAGCAACACCTTAAAAGGATATTTTTTTATATTGGACATTTCTCCAGCATCTAACCTAATAACCGAAAGTTTTACTTGTAATTTAATATGCTCGCTACTAACTAAATAAATATTAATATATGTATGTTCTTCAAAATATTTAATAAATAAGCATGTGTGCCAAGTCTAATATAACTGAATCAACACGCATCGCCCAAATCTTTTGTATAATTCACGATTTCTCTATTGTCGCAGACCTTGCTTAGGGGAAAGTAATAGAATCCGCCATTCATTGAATACATTATTACATAGACTATTTGTTGTAAATTTATATATTTTCGAGTCAGTACTAAAACTGATTAATCGTAAATAGAAGACTACATAAATGTAATAATTTTAATGGCGTTTACGCTGTTGGTGTGAATTTAATGAGGAGGCGGACGAGTGGGAAATGTGCGTGCTGCGTGATTTGGAGCGCGATCGGGTTCTCTCCCGATGCTTGCCATAGCTGCTGCTGTGGTGGCTACGACTACTACTGTGTCGAGAACTGCGTCGATAGTCGTTGCCATCCTCTTCCCCAGAATTGCTCGAATTCCGTTGTCGACGATGACGTCGTTGATTATAATGTCGATCGCGGTCTCTTTCGCGATCGCGATCTCGCTCGCGATTACGTTCGGTTTCACGACTGTTATGATGTCGACTATAAGAGTATCGAATACTGCTGCTGCGAGTTTTGTGATCAAGACTCGCATCGCTTCGTTGTTTGCGTTTGCTGTTATCTCTGCTTCGTCGCCGATTGCTGCAGCCGTGCTTTTTAGCAGAAGCACTGACATCTGTATTACTGGACGATTTGGTACTATTGCTACTACTCGTGCTACTGTCACCGCTTGAACTATTACTGGTACTGTCACCGCTGCTGCTGGAGGAAGATGATGATGATGACGACTGACGTCTGGCCTTCGACTTCTTTGTGGTTTTGTGTGCTTTATCGAGTGCCTTGTCTGCAGCACTAAGCATGCTGGCCATTGATTCGGGAATCTGCAACAAATTGGTAGCCGGATTGGGTACAGGACGCAGCTTATGGGCTGCTATAGTGCTCTGCGCTGAGGCAATAACTGTTGCCACTTGGCTAGCATAGCTTGGAGCCTGTTTGCCGTCCTTATTGTCGCTGAAACGCGTCGTTCTTTCCTTGCGACTGAGTCGCTTACCTGTATCTTTAATTGTGGAATTTGCGTTTAGAATTTTTTTTTTTAAATTCAATAATATCAAACATACTATTTAAGTGATGCGACTTTTCATGTGAAACCGTCGTCGACTTTGTTGATGTTGTTTTGAATTCGCCTTTTGGCGACTCTGCCCTACTGATTGAAGGTCGCTGCTCACTGTCAGCCTCAGCACGCTCCAATTCTAACTTGCGATGATATTGTAACTTTTGTTCATCCATTTGTTCCTGCAGCGACACACGCTCCTCGATGTCATCAATGACCTTTTCAAATGCACGCTTACTTTTGCGTATTCTTGCCTAGCGAATGCGTTAACAAAATAATTAATATTTGGCATTAACACGTATATTGTTATGGGCTTACCTTTAGCTCGTCCGCGGTTAGCTCGGTGCTTTTGCTAACTTCTTTGGTGGCTGAGTCAAACCCGTGTTCGACTTGACCACCATCATAGTCGGAATTATCGTCCTCATCACTGTCGCTTGAAGAATCTCCGTAAGCAGCTAAACCTATAATTCAAATCAATCAAGTGCTAATTGTTGCTGCCAGTCGAATATTGAAATAGGCGCATGTTTTCTTATTTAGGGGGGAATATATATTTATCCATATATTTATATATCAAAATATTTTCGTTTTTAGGGTTGAATTTTTAAAAGAAAAAGAGATAGAGTAGCAAAAGATGGGTTCCATAAGGTTAAACCACCATTAGCTGGACCAAGAAGCGATTTAACTTCTTGACTTATATTATTATTTTAAACTTTTTTGATTAAGGTTCAAGCAAAATTTGCACAAGTTAACCAATCCCGTTCATGGTGTACGAAATATCAATAAAATACTTAATAGCAGGGGTATATAGGTAATAGAGAGTGTTTGTATAGGGCAAGCAAAACTCAGACTACCTATTAAACAAATGTGTTCAAGAGAACTTAAAAAATAATTTGGAATTTGTTACTTACCCAAGTTGCCGGTAATTGAGGACAAGGCGCTTTTGCGAATCACTTGGGCTGATGACGCTTTTAATTTACATACACATATATATTATGATTATATAAAGAATATTCAGCAAGTGATTTCATTGTTTGTTTTTTGTTTCAAGTATAAGGAATGACTTAAAATTAAGAAAAAAAAAATAAAAATAAAACAAACACACTATATATATGTATGTATGTGTATAACTTTCGTAACTAAACGCAAAAAACGCAGCCAAACGTAAGACTTCCTTCGGGAAACAATTCCAAAAACGTATGTTATTCCGATGCCGAGGATTAAATTTAACTTAATTTACTTGATCGTTTTATCACAATGGCTTTTGAGGCACACGCATACTGGTCTAGTACTTACACACATGCACTAACTCTATTTTTTGTTTGCTGTAAAAAATCTTTGGCAACAAGCTTAATGTTCTACAAGTATCAAAATGTACCTTTCGCGCGATGCGCTTTGATTGTTTCAGATGCAATAGCCGCAATCTCTTCATTGGTTGTTTCCAGCAGTATTTCGGTAAGTGTGCGACGCACAACAAGCATCTATAGATTGGTTTTTGATAGATTGGTTTGGGCTATTTTAAATGCCTGTCAATAACAAAGAGGCGCCAGACAATGAAACCAACCATTAACAGTTCACTTTCGTTGAAAAAGTACATCTCATATAAGATTTACATGGCAAGATAATTTGAATTATTTTTTTCTTAATTCAATTCAGATTTTCAATATAATTTACTTGAAAAGTAACAAGGTATATTTTCCACTGATCATGGAAACAGTTTCGGTAAGTAATATTGCTGGTTAAATAGGTTTCATTGCCTGGGTTAGCACATCTTGTATAACAACTGTGATGCCTACCAAATCTGCAAGTCTTTCTTCGTAGTTTTTACCACTTAATGCAGCTTCAGCATTGGCTGCCCTTGTTACTGTCGTTGCATTATGTTGATGGCCGCCTGCATCTTGCTGTATTGACTGTGGCAGCTTCTCATCCTTTTCCTCATTGTCTTTCTCTTCATCACTTCCGTTATTGGTCTTACATAATACATCATTACCTATTAGTTGAGCCATTGCCTCCTCAGGAGCAGCAATTGAATCTTCACTGTCGCTGGCCTGAATTTCAAGTTCTCATGTTAATTAATAGGCGTTCGAATCATTACAATGTACACTCGTGTGCTTTTGAGCAACCAATTTAACAATTTGTTGCACTTGGCAATTGCACAAGTCGAATAATTTTGTTCTACTTTATGCAACCAATATCGCACTAATCTACTTACCACGTTTAATAGATTAACAGGTGTTGTTAGTGTTTTGCTTGATACTTGCTTAACATTGATAACCGACGACTCATTTTCCGGAGTTGCGGGCAGCTGCCGCTCCTGATGACGTTGCTTTTCGCGCTCCATTTTCTCGAGGCCCTCACTGCAATAAAATCATGTTTGGGTATTACATTACATTACATTTGCCGATTACAATTTTAATAAATTTATAAGCGAAGATTTGTTAATGGCAATCTAAAGTAATAACCATAATTTATAAATAAATGTATTGAGAACTAGACATTCGTACGTCCTTAAATGGATCTATGGAACTATGTACAACTAAAATTAGAAGCATATTTATGATTTTAATGCATTTTATCACCATTTCAATTATTAATAGAAAACAACATTTTGAAAACGTGACCAAAAATATAATATTTTTTAGGTCATCATGAATGTTGCAAATACTGCTATAATTTAATTCTCCGTTTAATTTGTATACCCGCTACACACAAGGTAAGTTTGTGCTGGCAGGAAATGTATGTAACAGGCAGAAGAAGATATTTTCGACCCCATAAAGCATATATATTCTTGAACAGATATAATTTTTTTTCGACAACACTTGCAAGTTTCAAGTTTGTTTCAAATTTTTACCACTTTCGCTCCATCAAATCGATTCTTAAGCTAGAGTCTTGAATTTTGTTATATACAATAATAACTTTAGTCACAATGACTCCTGAAAATTTTATCAGATATAAATTGTCGAAGCTATTAAAGAAATAATTTTATATAGGCAAAAACGCCTGCGGTACATTAAATTGGTATATTTTAAACTTAATACCGCAGTTTTGATTTTCTTCAAAACGGGAAGCGGGTATCTCATCACAGTGTAGCTTTTTTCCTTGTTATTTTTAGATTTAGTGGAAATGTTCTTTCAGAAAGAATACTACAAATATTTCAATGCAATTTATGCATATAATTGTTATATGAAAATTCTTGGATATATTAATTTAAATTCTCTATTTTCTATTCATATGTAAAAATTGTATGAAAAGCTTAATTACTTGTTAAAAAGGTTATATGTCAGTTAACAGATTTAGTATAGGTAAAACTTTTACAAATTGCTGTTACCTACATACTTTCTGTATTATGGTTATCGAGAGATACTCTAACTTTTATAGATTATAGTTTAAATCTTACCGAATCCATGCAGGCAACATTTTACGCTTATTTGCGTCGATATCGCTGCCACTATTATCACTACTCTGCTGTGTTTGTTGTGTTTGCATAAAATGGTGCGACTCATTTGGATTGCAGACGTTAAGCTTCAAAAGCGATGGAATATGAGATGTGGAATTGCCTCGAGACGATTGCCATGTAGTCCATTGTTGAGTGCCAGCTCCGCCTTCAAATGGTAAATGACTTCACTCGTCAATTTAAATTTGAGGTCTTAGACGATCTCACCTGTATCACTTGGTGCAACTGTTATAGGCACATTAGCCGAGTTTCCATCAATCCACTGAGATGGTGTGGCCAGGGAAGGAGGCGGAGGAGGGGGCAGAGTTCCTACACCATTAACTGCCCGTCCACTACTTACATTTTCTTCTTCATCCATATCCATATCCATTTCCGCTTCGCCATGCTCCACGTAGCGTGCTTGCGCTTTAGGCTGTTGCTGCTGATGTTGGTGATGAGGCTGTCGTAGTTCTAAGTGGTTGTGGTGGTGGTATTCAGGGGCATTGCTTATGATCGGTGGAGGAGGTGCAATCGCCATGTTAATGCTAAAATTAGCTAGAGGAGGCGGTGCAGGAGTCGAGTCCCGCATATGTATCCATTGCTGGGCCAATTGGGCCCAGTCAATGCAGCCCTGCATGTTCAGTGGCATAACAGGAGCAGCTGACCTAACTCCAACTCCAACTGCAACCCCAGTACCAGGGCCGGAACCCGGGCCAGGCATTGTAATTGGTGTTCCAAGTGCAGGCAGAAAATGCGGTGGTTGCGCTATATATTGATTGTGCTTGTTGAAGTCCAGGTCTGCATTAGTGTTGCCATTTGGAAACATGTTTCCTTGTTATTATTATGATTTTCACTACACTGCTGGTTGTTTAAGTAATCTACACAATAATCTCTAAAAACGATTTTCCGTCATCTACGCCATTTTCTTGCTCTACACAGACTGACAGTCGCATTGCAGCAATAACACATAACAATGTGTCGATAACAGATTATCAAATAGGCATTATCGGAAATTCGTTAATACCCGTTACCTTATTTTAAAATTACCACATAGTAAGCAAGTTGTGCTTATATATAATTTGTATTCAGTATCAGTAAGTACATCAAATAAATTATGTAATATTTAATTTATTTTCTTAGCAACTTTTTCTAAGATTTTACCGACTTAAATTTCACATTGCTATTCACCATATAACGTTATCGTAAATTGTTATCGGCATTCACTGGGTGACTAATACACGCGCTTCTTCCAGTTCCCAATTCAAACGAACGGCATTTTATTTTCATACAGAACGCAGAAGGAATCTAGGACTTTCAGTCTATAAAATCATTGCTTGTTTGATACGTTTTTAAATCGATAGAAACTCAAAATATATAATATTAAAATGTCACACAATGTGTTACGTTCCAAAGAAAATGCTATGGCTAAGCCAGCGTTGGGCGCTTCATCTGCGGTCGCTGCAATTGCAATGCAAAGGAAGCAATTGTTGGCAAAGAAGGTTTGTACTAAATGGTTAATTACATTTTTGATATTCTTTTAATGTGGTTTTGTAAAAATGCTTAGTTGGCACTTGAAAATGTGACCCCTGTGAGTCGAACCACAAGCAGCAGCAGTAAAAGTACCGTAGGCGCAGCCGCAACAGGACAACAAAAGCCACCACAGACACTGGCAGCGTCGTCATCTGCAGCGACAACTTCAACAAAAGCTGACAGTGGCTTGGTCAAATCTGAAAACCCCGGTCAGCCCCAAACCAATAGTACTAATAATGAAAAGACTGGTAAGTTCCTGAATTTTCGATTTTATTAGAAATATTTGAAGTTGAAGAATCGTATCAACAGAACCAGCAAATACCAAGCCAAAAAAAATATGGGCATTGAGCAATTTTGACATTGGGCGGCAGCTGGGTCGTGGTAAATTTGGCAACGTTTATTTGGCACGCGAAAAAGAATCACAATTTGTGGTTGCCCTCAAAGTACTGTTCAAGCGTCAAATTGGCGAAACAAATGTGGAGCATCAGGTGCGCCGCGAGATTGAAATTCAATCGCATCTCCGTCATCCACATATTTTACGTTTATATGCATACTTCCATGACGATGCCCGAATTTATTTGATTCTGGAGTATGCCCCGCAAGGAACACTCTTCAGTGCACTGCAAGCACAGCCATTGAAACGTTTCGATGATCGCCAGTCGGCCACTTATATCAAGGCTCTTTGCTCGGCTCTTTTGTATTTACACGAACGCGATATTATACATCGAGATATTAAACCGGAGAATCTGCTCTTAGGACATAAAGGTGTGCTCAAAATTGCAGATTTTGGCTGGTCAGTTCACGAGCCGAACTCAATGCGCATGACACTTTGTGGTACTGTTGATTATTTGCCTCCAGAAATGGTTCTTAACAAGCCACATACTAAAAAGGTTGATCTATGGAGCTTGGGAGTACTATGCTTCGAGTTGCTCGTTGGTCAAGCGCCGTTCTTTTCGAAAAACTATGAGGAGACATACAAGAAGATACTCAAGGTGGATTACAAATTGCCGGAACATGTTTCGAAAGCAGCGACTCATTTGATATCAAAGCTGTTGGTTTTAAATCCCCAACATCGTCTGCCTCTGGATCAGGTTATTTTACACCCATGGATCGCGACACACGCACAATAATTTATAGCTATTAGTGAATTAATTAATCTGTTCGACTTTCATTATCAGTTTGTGTGAATTATTTTGTTTAATTTTCTTATAATATAACTATGCATTTAAATATCCATTACGTTAAATAACACAAAAATTTTTGTAATAAACATTCATGCAATTTCGTTTTATTGTTTCAAATAAAATTTCGGTGTTCTAGACACAATTTTTGTTCGATCGAATATTTTATCTTACGTACTAACTCTAATACTAGCGCAGAGCATGGACTTATTATATGCTACATATAAATGAGTATAAACACTATTGTTTAAAGCAACGAAAAAATGCAGCTTAGCATGTTTCTTATCACAGAAAACAAAGTATATACTTACAAACTTTAGTAAAAATGAATTTAGTGAGAGGTGAGCCTCTATTTTCAATTGCAATTTGTAAATAGTCAAAAGTCTCAATGTATGTCGATAATTACTAGCATTATTGAATGAAATAAATATTTATTTGACAAGTGTATGAATAACTAAGTGAATAATTATAGTATGTTATTAAAGAAGAGAAAGATCTAAGATTTTGTAAATTAATGAAAGTTAAATTATTATTATTGCAGTTGGCGTTCACACAAAGTTTTCTCGATTCCATTGGATGAAATAAATCTTACCTAAATTGTTGAAATTGATCAAATTGGATGCATAAATCTTATAAACTAAAGGTTCTGGGTTTTTTTTTTTTGTAAACCAATTCTGTTAACCAGGATAGATGAAATGATAAAATACTAAGGTGAAAAATAGCTTATTGCAGTGCCGCCAAAATAATCTTTAATTTCTGACAGCTGCATCTGCGCCCAGTTTTCTTGCGGGCACGTTATAGTCATCCTCTGCAAGAAGAAATTAGCTCGAAAAAAAGATAACGTAAAGAAAAGCATATTATTTACCGTCTTGATCCTCATCCATGTTATCTTCTAGATGCACAGCATCGGCAAATTCTTTACCCTGATCGGCGGCAATTTCGTTATTCAAATTATCTCCATCGAGAATATGCTGTTTTCCAGCAACATCTCCCAGCATTACGTCATCGTCGTCGCCCCCAACTGCCGCCGCATCGGCAGCCAACATCTTGTTGTCCACTTGCTGAGCATGAGCCGGAGCTAGGTCCCCATCAGCAAAAATGTTAGGATTGGCGCCGGGAAAATTGAAATTCTGTTCGTTTAAGGCATCCTTGACTTCATGGCCACCAGAATCCCCTAAATTCTTATTCGACTCCAAGTCATTCACCACATTCGCATACCGATTATTATTCTCATTTTTGGGCAACTCTTCGGCTGCTGTGTCTGCATCAGCAGCTGCCACTTCGACTTTACCATCAAAGTTTTCGGGAATGGGCGCCACATTCTCGGGTAACTTGCGCTCAATCTTCGCTTCGGATGATGGCTTTGCTGGAGGCATGACCAAAGGCGGTTGACCAGTGCTACTGCTGCTGCTGATAATGCTTGGCTGCTTGGGAGCCACTGATGCATTTGAATCAGCCTCAACATTGGGAGTACTTGAGCTGGGTTTGCGCTGAGGAGCGCTCAATGGGGAAACAGATTTAACTGACTGCTCTTGTTTTTCAGGCGTATCATCGCCTAACGTTTGAAGCGACTTGGGCGCAATCTGAAAATTTTCAACAGAATTTATTATGAGGCTATGATTGTTGCGCACGTCAAAGGATTGCAAAGGCTGCGTATCCTTTCGATGCTCCACACCTCCACCTTGCGGATTAGTTGTTGCGTTAGTTGAATGCTGGTTTGGCTTGGCAATGCCAACACCAATTTTGTACAGCCCTTGACTCACTTGCACTTGCTCGTTGAAGGACTTCTCGTTGTGCGGCTTCTCGATGCTATGCGCCAGTTGAGCGGGGCTCGATCGACGCGCTGGCGTTGTGTCAGACACTTGTAAATCGGATGGCTTATTGAGTTGTTGAGCTGGAGGCGCATAGGTGCAATGCATCTTGCATTCACTTAGAGCAGATTCTAAATCGTGAATCTTATGTTGCGTGTCCCGCTGCAGTGCTTCATATTTGTTCTAAGAGACGCAGCAAACAAAAATGTAATACAGCAATCAGCCAAGAAATTAAAGTGTTTTCCCCACCTTCCAGTTACTTGTGTCCTGTAGTTTCCTGTCCTGCTGCAATTGTTGCACTTGCAATAATAGCGAGTGCTTGTCCTCCATTTGTTGTTTCTTACTCTTGGCATACTCATCCTGTAAATCATTGTGCTTACCATCGAGCACCTTATATTTTCCAAGTTGTTCATCGTATTTATTTTTCAATGAACGCTCCGATTCCTGTTGCTTATCGAGTTCCGCTTGCATGTGTTGTTTCTCGTTGTGCATCTCTTCCAATTTTTTCTCCGCTGACAATTTGTCGTCAGTGAGCGCTAAACGGGCAAGGAGAAGCATAAGTATGGGCAGTAAGCAGTGAAAGAGAGACTTACATTGCAATTGTAAATTTAATCCTTCCTGGTTTTGTTCACAGCGTAATCGAAAGGCCCGAGTTTCGTCCAGTTGCTGTTGTGACATGTGGTAAATAACAATCATCATAATGAGCACAAGAAACATGCTCATCAGAATACATATTCGAGCTCGCCCTGAGCGTGCAAAGCGTGCCGTACTCATTGTGAAAGAGTTGAGACTTTGTTGAATTGATCAATAATATTGTTTTGGTCCGTGCCTATGGAATGAAAAACTAGTTAAAAGAATTCCCAGTGCTGGAAAATGTTCTTGTTTTATTCTCCAGTGTTAAAAAACAGTTATCGATGTATCGGTTTCTTTGAGCTTCCACTTGTTCATTGTGACTTTTTTGTGCTTTGTTTACTTTTTTGTAAATCGGTATTCGGTGGGTTTTTTGAAAATAAAATAATTTAACAAGTCACAATGTCGCTTAATTTTATTAAGTTATATTTTCCCATTTGAAAATGGGCTTCTTATGAAAAAAAAAACCAGAATATTACAAAAATAATACTTTATTGAACATCTTAAGAAATCTATGTAATAAATAATTTAAAAACAATCAATCTATCGATAGTGGCATCGATGTTTCTTCATCTCTTGCGAGGGCCTACGCAGCTTTTTCACACTTTTCGCTTTATGCTGATTGGAATAAAAACTTGATTATACAGTACCCGCCGGCTGCTTGCAGGGAAAGAATATTCAGAGCGGAGATACTTCACGAATTTAAAGCTTTCGTGGACATCAGCCCGCACGGTGACGACGACGCGCGTAAAATTGGTCGTAAACAAATAAATATTTTAAAGCGGTTGTATATTAAAACACAATTGTTCGAACTAAAGTCAATTCACTGTACTGAAAATATAAATGTAAGTTTCGCTGTTATTGTAATCAAATTTAACAATGTCCGGGGCACATGTCACAATTTATTTAAACATATTAATATCTACACACAGAAGCTCATATGCATATGGATGGGAATGTGTGTGTGTATATAAATGAATATATGTACATAACTCTCGCACACAAGTGTGTAGCCAATGTTTGCGTCAATCAATTTAATGTATAATAGGTATCTGGCCTTTGATAAATAAAGTACATATTAGAAACTATACAAAATCCTGATAGTCACTCTATTACCAAGTGCTGACTTAAAACGTGTACATAAAAGCACATCGTAAGGAAAACAACAATACCTTTCATACTTGTTACACATGCACATAAATACATACATAAGTTGGGTAGCTCGAACTTTTTAGCCAGATAAAGTAATCGATAATGTGATACGACGACGATTTTAACAATTTAAAACCTTATATACGTAGTACATGGGCAAGTGCATATTCGACTGTATTGATATACTTAGATATAAAGATAATCTATATGATTTAATTGTGCTATAAATGAAATTCTTGCTCACATTGAAAAACTAACTTTTCGGCCTCACATGCTCCATATCTTTATGACACCTTTGTGTTTAGCAGTGAAGAGATAATAAAACCAAGAAAGAACTCTCCAAAGTTAGAATATTTTCGGGTTAGCATCACAATAAACATAATACTTTGTGCATGCACATCCGACAATGATTATAACAGTTAAATAAAAAATAATCTAAAAGCAGTTGCATGTGTTGGATGAAACCAGATGCCGTACTTTATTAATTCACACTTATGTGCCATGTAGAAATGTGGATGTTATTGCGATTGATTGAAATAAAGAATATACAATACAAATTAATTTTTGCCTCGCATCTTATGTCGTTCTTATCAATTTTTTGATTAAAGAAAGAAGCTGAAGACTGCAGATTAATTTACATACATATCTAAAAATATGCACTTATCACTAATAAGTTCTTTCCATATTGGTACCCTCTTAAACCTACATTTATATTCCTGATTATAAATTAAGCGTTGAATTGCATTTTTCTTTTACAGTGAACACTAGAAATACATTGAAAGCTAATAATGTAAACACTAGATTAATTAATTGTATCAAAGATTCATATTGCATCTGCTACCAATACACATTTTTTCGGACTGCCTGTGAGAAATCAATATAATTTAATTCCAATTCTCTTTAATTCAAGAAACATGGCTGCAATAACAGATAGTAAACAACAGATAGAGGCGAACAATCCACTTAAGCAGCCGCAACAACAAAAGTTCGCGTAAGTTATCAATAAATAACAAACAATTAGAGCACATGAAATAATTTGTAATGTAAATAATTATATACATATGTAAGATATGTATACACGTATATATGAGAAATATATAAATATGTATAAGTATATGTATATATATGACATATATTTATGTGTTTGTGTTTAAATCTAAATGTATCTGTTGATATGTACGTACATATATGTATGCATATTCAACTTATTTAATTTTTTTTTGTCTTTTTTTTTAGTGTTTGAGAAGTGTATGTCCTTACATAATGTATAGCTTTCGCTGATATTTTTGATATTGGAAATAGTGTAAAGTTTAAAGAAGCTTACAAGTTTTCACCTTAATGACGACGTTTTGTTCTCTTGAAATGCCAAACCAAAATAGCTCTTAATCCATATACACACATAGTTGAAAGATTGCATATTTATGTATTTATTCATTTAATGTTGTGGCTGGCAGCTCACCAATTATTTGTCATATTCATCTAGAGCTACCCCACAAACATCTTTTGTTTGATGCTTTTTGAAATGTAGGTGCAACCCAGGCGATAACCGATTTTTCGATTAATAGGGCGTTAAGCGCATCATCAACAATGATGATCTTATCAATGTCAAGGTCGATTGTTGGGAACCTGTTTTTTTTTATGCAAGTACATTTACAATAACATGTAAGGGTTAAATGCTAAGTGTTAAAAGTGAATATATCTGGCAATTGGCCAAATAAACGTAACAGAATAGACGCCATTAAACAATACAAATTTTTGCAGATTGTTGCCCAAAATCATTAACGGCGGCATTGCTGGTATTATAGGAGTAACATGCGTATTTCCATTGGATTTGGTGAAGACCCGTCTTCAGAATCAGCAAATCGGCCCAAATGGCGAGCGTATGTACAACAGCATGTAAGCATTACAAATCTAGTTGTGATCCTCAATAATACATAATACATTTATTTATTAATGCTCATCTTTGTTCATAGGTTCGATTGCTTCCGTAAAACGTATAAGGCGGAGGGATATTTTGGCATGTACCGCGGTTCGGGCGTCAACATCTTGCTGATTACCCCAGAGAAGGCAATTAAGCTGACTGCGAACGATTACTTCAGGCACAAGCTAACCACAAAAGACGGAAAACTGCCCATGACTAGTCAAATGTTAGCTGGAGGTTTGGCTGGCGCTTTTCAAATTGTTGTCACCACTCCTATGGAGTTGTTGAAAATCCAGATGCAAGATGCTGGACGCGTAGCCGCTGCGGCTAAATTGGCTGGTAAAACCATAGAGAAGGTGTCGGCCACACAATTGGCCACACAGCTTGTTAAGGACAAGGGCATCTTTGGCTTATACAAGGGTATTGGTGCTACGGGATTGCGGGACGTAACGTTCTCGGTCATTTATTTCCCATTGTTTGCCACCCTCAACGAATTGGGTCCACGGCGAAGCGATGGCTCTGGGGAGGCGGTATTCTGGTAATACAAACCTAAAGTGTTCCAGTTCTCTAATAGCTAACTTTTTCGCTCTCTCTAGGTGCTCTTTCCTGGCTGGTTTGGCTGCAGGTTCGACGGCTGCTCTAGCGGTTAATCCATTTGATGTCATTAAAACACGATTACAGGCCATCAAGAAGGCTGATGGGGAGAAGGAGTTTAAGGGCATAGTCGATTGTATCACGTAAGTTGATAATATAATTGCGAATATTAATAGTTTTGCATTCATTTTTGTCTCGCTCTTGCAGTAAAACTATGAAACACGAAGGACCCACAGCATTCTTCAAGGGCGGCCTTTGCCGTATGATTGTGATCGCGCCACTGTTTGGTATCGCCCAAACCGTATACTATTTGGGCGTAGCTGAAGGATTGTTGGGAACGCAGAAAAAGTAAAGGATCTTCCAGATCGAATCCAAGAGCTTCTTTACTGTTTATCTGAATGTTAAAATGTATTTGTATGCGTTAATGCTATTGTTATTGTTAAAGCTGTCTTATTTCAATGTATTAAGTTAAAGTCGCGCCCTAGATAATTAATGAAGCTAATATACATAGTATTATCCTTTTCTCAAAGTATGTACAAAGTCATATCAATGTAGGCGATAATACAAATTATTACAGGCAATTCATAAAAAAAAAACATTTTTCCAATGACAATAAGATTATGAACATCATGTTTAGAACGTTTTTTCTCTATAGACAAATTTCATATTCTGTTGCATGCAAAGCTTGCATTTTTATTATTATTTTAGGCAGCAGCTCTACTATTATGTATATAGGAAACAAACGATTTGAAAGTCATAGTCACGATTAAAGCAAATACGTATATTAATTGTTAAAATATATAAATTGAAATATAAACATTGAAATCAATTAAATGACAATAGCTTAATTACGCATATATTGCTTTTATATTAGTTCTTGTATACATATTTTTGACATGACAAGCTATTATGCAGTAAATTAAATACACTAAAAAAGAAAATTTTCAACTTTACTTCATCATTTGTTTATTAATTTATTAATATTACAATTATTATTCTTAATTAATTGATATCATCATCGTCATCCACATAGGCAAGTTTTTTAGACTTTGTGAATAAAATAGGTTCATTTTCATAGTCTCTACGTCTTTTGGTAGGACACAATTTGCTTTCAACGGATTCTTGTATAACCTGCGTTTTTGAAACAATCGCATTCGAACACTTGAAATTTTTGAGAAACTCAGGTACTGGGGTTACGTTGCCTTTTTCGTGATAACCAACTATTCCACTTATATGAAGTGGGCGCAATAGGCTACAAATCTGTATAAGATTTATGCGATTTGGAACTGGAGACCATTTAAGTTTGGAAAGAGGATAAGATATTTCAGAATTGTGAATGTTAATGCTGCTCTTATGGTTAACTGCCAAGGATATCGTGTATCCACTTCTGTGGAAATATCTCAGATCAGAAGTTAGACAGCGATAACTGTTTTGAAAACTGTCTAGCAATTTGATATGACCAAATAAGGCAGACGTTTCAGCTAACTTTCGAATGAGCAGTTCGTAACCAAACTGAGGCACTTCAATCACTGGCACCTTGTCATTCTCTTTAAAAAATTTTGAAATTTGCTCGGCAATCTGTTCAAAGTCTATATGATCAAAGGGCTGATGAGCAGCTTGAAGATTTAGCAAGAGCTCTTCGGTACCAAGTGCAATCCATTCCTGAAAAGTCGTATTACCCATCAAGTAATTGAGGTCATCCTGCTGCACGGCAGAATAGTAGTAAAGTAATCTTCCGCCACGCAATCTCCGAATTAAAAGCATAAGACTGTTGGCAAGCACATTACCGGCACATAACATAATCTCCAAACGCTTTCCATCGCTAAGACGAATCGAGAACGGTTTGCCCTCCGGAACTATATGAAAATCTTCTGAAGAAATATTGGCGCCACGAGATCCAAGATATTCCAGAAGTTGATTAGCCAGCGGTTGGGTCGTGTACATTTTGCAGAACTTTTTTGGCAAACGCTCTACTTGCGCCTCTATGCCATAGAGGTGCGTAATAAAGACATTGATTTGTCTTTCATACAACTTTGGTATTGTATCCAATATTATTGTAGGATATTCTTTTAAGCGCATGTTTACGCTTGCGGTTTTAACTGGTTTGCTGCACGATTGACACCCGTACCAAACCAAATGAGTGCTGAATTTTGTGATGAGCGTCTTAAATTCCACGGTAATATTTTAAATTAAATAAGGATGATTTATTGCTATTGATATCTGAACCGGGTCTTAATTTTGTTGGAACGCCAGCATCAGTGAGAAAATCGATTTGTATCGATACATACGATTAATCGGAATGTACGTTACCATTCAATGATCGGTAACGCAGTGTTGCCAGACTTTTGGGAAGAAGATTAGGTTACAAACTTCTACAAAATTTCCTCTAAATGCAAGTTTATAAAGCGTGTTTAAAGAAAATTTTGAAACTATCAATTAAGATCGAAGACAATTCACAAAAGAACTAAAAGATGTTAAGCCAAAAGTTATAAGCCACTTATCGGAAATTGCGTTTGACGCATCAGCATTCTATGCACCAAAATCCGATTTATTATTTCGTTCTAATTAACTTTAATAAGTATTTATTACCATGCCTATTATAATTGATAAGTAAATTTTTCAAGATTCATCCCATGAACGCGTAGTTTTCCTTTAAAAAGCGCCGTCTTTTCCTCTCATATCACAATCACTATAAACTCACTCACATCAGATAACACATTTAGATAACATCTGCCGGCTGACTGCTGGGCGTGGGGACCGCATCGGCATTCATGTCCATGTATCGAATACGTTGCCAACGAGCTAATGTCGATCGATACCATTCCAGGAATATGGCCTGTCTGTACATGACAATGCCGGTTTGAAGTATAAGAAGACCCAAAATTGTGATCAAATTGAAAATCTCCCATTCGGCAAATATAACAAATGCCCAAATGAAATAAACACGTATTCCATCAGCAAGTAAACGATTGCCGCTCGACGAGAACTTCGCAATGGACATTCCCACACAGTTGTAAATGGCGCAGGAGCAGGCAAAACCAATAATGGCAAGGATTAGCATTGTGTTAGAACGCAACTGTGGAATAATATCAGTTAGGTCATCGAAGACTCCACGGGAACCCTCGTTAAAAGGCACGGCGCTTGGCACAAAGTTTAGACAAACTGCTGCCAGGGCTGTGATGATAATCCCAAAAAATCCTTGCCAACCAGATGCCTGAATGGGCTTCAAATCTGCGGCCTTTAGATGCTTTTCTTCGTACACATAGAGAAAGGCGTGCAGGATTTCTGCTATTATGACCAATAGATCGCCAGTAAGGATGGTGTTATGATCTTTATGATGTAAAGTTGTATAGTCGTAGTCCACACGTTGCACATCTAAAGCCAATATGTCAATGATGCCACATGTCATGGTGAAAATTGCCAGCCAATGTCGGGAGCTCAAGGTCTGGTTCAAATACATTGTGCTAAATAGCCCCACAAAGATTAGTGAAACTCCTGAAACGATTAAGCTTTGCTTTAGTCTCAAGAAAGGAAATCAGTGACTGCAGATGTTGAAAGACGCACCTCTAATCATTTGGAAGCTGGTGGCATATGTCAAGTATAAACCGGTGAAAAGTAATATTGATGTTATTGTTCGGAGGAAAGCGGGTAGTAACATGACGAGTGGATGAAACTCATTGCTGCCACGCGTCAAATATGATCCTGCTCTGCGTTTAACTAGAGATACGCAATTATTAGTTTTTGTTTTATATTCAATTGATGTAATCTTACGCCTCGTCGACTGATTACAGCGCTAATCAATTTGTAAACACCAAAGCACAAGAATTCAGCCAGGAACATAAGCAAGGTCATAGCGACTGGATGTTGAAAACTATGCTTTTTTCTATCACTGCCCTCCACCATTTGAATGCTCATCCATCTGCAATATACATACATATGTACATATAATGATGATAATATAATGATGATTTTTAACTATTCCGTATGTTGTTAAATCATTACATACTTGATTAATATCACATTTGCGGTACCACTCAATACGAACAGGAGTGTAATAAATACTCGATGATCCATGGCTAGCGCATTAAAAAACACCAAATCAACTGTAAAGCATATGTAGATATAATTGAATTTACAAAATTATTGAATTTCTTTGTCTGATGCGCATTTCATGAGCAATCGCAAAAAACACAATGAACTGATAAGAAAACGCTCTGACGTAGTGATATTATTACTTTAATTTCAAGACTGCAATTTTATTTTTTTTTATTATACTTTACTTGTTAAATATATAGTTGGCTGATATATTAATATTGTGTTAAAACTATTAATTTAATAGTAAACTTTTGCTTGCCAGTGGCTGCCAGACCAACAAAAAGCTGGAGTTGCCAAATGTTATGAATATTAAGAGATTGATTAGCTGTTTTTTGCTTTCGTAATCAAACAACTCTGTAATGGGCGCGCAATTTAAAAAAGTATGAAGGGTTGTCCATCATTTTCGTTTTTATTAAAATCAAACTTAAAAAATATCACAGGATATAGAAAAAAAGATTAAATTGAAATCGTATCTGTTAGTGTCGTTTGCAATTAATCCGCCTTTGCTGAATTCCATACGTTTCTCCTAAGAAGGTAGAATAATAGAAACTTAATAAATTTAAATAGCAGCAGTTCAGAAATTCATAGCAACTAAACAATAATTTAACAAGCAGTGTTTGTGTTTGTGTCTCACCTGTAATATTGTTTACGTGTGATGTAAGAGTAATTTTGTATTTTTAAATATTTTCTTATAGATGTGTTTAAAATTAAAGTTCGTCTCTTTCATGAAGCAACGGAAGGGTCACCTCCTCAACTGTTCCCAGTCTTATAGTTTCATTTGGTTTGATTAGCTTTGGTATGTACTCTACTGTATCACTGTTGCTAAATACCGAGTTGTGTAGATTGTCCATTGGTGCAGCAGGATCGGGGCTTGTGAGTGTTATTTTGGATTTTGTCGCCACTCTGTGGAATGTAGGGCATGCATGTCATGTGATTATGAGAAGTGTTCTGTTTGTTAGTAAGGCAATACGAGCTACTAGGGATTAATTATGTTTAAATCAGTGTACAACCAAATAATTGCAGTTTAAAATTTGTACCTTAAGTACAGCTATTGGAAATGAGCTTAGTTGAAAAACTCAATAGGTAGTCGTAGAGTAAAGTTCTATTGATGCTGGCGGGTTCCACCACGAGCTCCGCGCAATTTTTGTGGATTTCTAAGTTTTAATCGTACACGTCCAAATATATATAAATACGCATGTATGAAAAAAGTTATATATCGGTTACCTGTCTCTAGCCAACATACTGGCTTCCACATCCAGACTGCGTGGCTGACGGAAATCACATTCCAGAGAGAAAGCCGAGTCTCCTGGCGTAATAAGTTCAGGATCGTTCTGAATGACAACAATGTTTGTATAGAGTTCACCATCCTTCAAGGTCTGACATTGATCCAATTGAAAATTCATCTCCAGTGTGCGCGTTCCTTGATTTGCTGTAGGTTTCATGAAACACGGCGCCGTTTGCTTATAGAAGCTACCTCGAGTGTACATGACACCAGTAAATGGTTTTTCAGTTTCCAGCATCACATTCATCGAATTGGCGCCGCATTTCAAATTAACCTTTTGAATGCCTTGATCGCTGCCTTCAATCTTAAAGGTGTCTGATAAATCTTGCTCCCAAATTTCTGCAACGATAAATATTTAAATAATTTAATAATGTTTTGTCACTTTCAAAGCAATTTCTAACAGATTATGAAATCTTTCATTTGAAATGCTATCTATAGGCAAAAGTAAAGGTTAAACAACTTTACACACAACTCTTGTTGACTTTTTCCACTAGATTGCGCCGGTAAACCGGTTCTTTTTGTTTTGGTCTGGCTAGAACCATTAGCCGTTATTCTTAGCCATTGAAAATTTCTCTTCACTTGGATGAATCGGCGTTGACAGCGCCTTCTTAGCAGCAAGTCAGCGTACCTTGATTTTGTTGCTGCTGTTTTTTATTCCCAGAAACGTGAACTGCGAGCAACATATTTGAAGCCAACAGCAGCATAAACATATTTTGCATTCTCAACATATTGTTTATGATTTGAAACGAAGTAAACAGTAATTTAACAATTGTTATGCAGCCCGATACACGTCCCAATGACTCAAAGCTGAAAGCAAAACTGACGTCTTGACTACGTCGACGCAGCGAATATAAACAATGCCGCCTCAGAGCTCAAGCCCGACTTAACCCGTTATACCGGTGAGACCGAAGAGAGAGAAAATTTGAGAGAAAGAGGTTGAACTTGCTCTGCGCGTGCGCAACTGAGAATCTGGTCAGCTGTAGTGCAGAAGTCTCCTTGTTGCATATGTATGTATGTATGTAAGTACATAAGTGCTTATGTAATTGCGAATGTATATGTGTTACATACTTACAAGTATGTGTTCATCGGGAGTTCAACGTAAAACGTAGTATATTTATAGCTTCGCCACACAAATTATTGCATGGCGAAAACAGCAGAGTTTAAGGAAAACAAAACACAACTTCATCGACGGCATTTCCGCTTTTCATGCGGATTTTTGTTGTGCATTCAATTCGCATTTCTGCTGCAATAGTTGTTGTGCTGCAGCTGCTGGTGTTTGTGCAACAGTTGCATTGCGGTTGTTTCTTTGATTATTCATTATTCAAAATGTTATTAAACTTCCCCGCTTTGTACAACGCAGCGCGTTTTGACGCTTCAGTTCTCTTTACAACGATAACAACAACTAATCCCGGCTCTTGTTTTTCGTTTTACTTGTACATATTTCCAATTAACAATTGCGTTAATTAAAACTTAATTAGTGTATTAATCGACTGGTAGGCAGGTTGGCATCCTGACCATGGCAGCGAAAGGTGGAAGTCGCAGTATATCTTTTGCTATTTACTTTTTTTTGACAACCATATACATATATAAAACTGCATTTCGCAAGCTCAGTCAATTAGTGAGATAGCCAAATGGATTTGTATAAAGTTAATCTCAGCTGGTTAGGCCATAAAATTGTAGCCTCAACTGGTTAATTGAGGAGTTTGTTTCGAGGTTTCTTTCTGGCTAATTGATAACTTTGATTCCATAATGTCATATTTTCATATTAATCAGTCTTTCCTAGAATGAATTTAGTTCCAAAATTTCTTGTGATTTCTCTATAATAATATTATTATTATTATTGCCTGTGCCTTATAACAAAATTCTCAATTACTGATTAGTATTATGGATTCATAGATTATTTGCAATTTAAAATCGATTTTATTAATAGTTATAGGTCAGTTGAAAGTCAATAACCCCATATTTATATGCTATATTTGTGTTGCTCTTATCTATATCAAAACCTCATGCGTTCTTCAAGTGATAGATACTACACAATAATACACTTGACTATATTGAATGAAATGAATATCATGATCCAACATTATTTAAGCCCTTTTGCTTTTAAGTGCTTTCCAGTATATTTCCAGTTCATTACCCTCCCAGTGAAAAGGCTTCGTCAAGACGCTGGAAAATTGAAAGAAAGAATTAGTTTAAGGAGATTATTTAAAATTAAACAAAAAAAAAACAAAAAAATCATGAAAGCTGCATTAATAATATACCTGAAATCGAAATATAGCAAAAAATGAATATGAATAATATGAACATGAACATCAGAATACTTGACGAGTGCAATGATATTACGTTTCCACTTTTTTCTCCATTCTTTTAACTAGCTTGACATAATGGCATAATGGCCAAATAACTGTCGAGTATTATAAAATAAATAAATAAAGTCATAAAACCATCGTGTCTAATAACTGTCGAGTATTATAAAATAAATAAATAAAATTCAAAGTGCATAACCATGATTCATATGGATGCGAATCTAAAAACAAGTTCAACATTGCTATGCGATGTGTTCGATTGCAGACAATCAGGTGATGGTAACATAGCTAAAGGAAAAGAGAAAGGGGAAGCAATGTCTGCCTACTGCACCGATGGCCAAGATTGACTTTGAATGTGCACATGAATGAACTGACAGGTGAAGCGCACTCGGACTTGAAGTCAAACTCGTACTGGGCAGGGGACTACGAGTTGGCTAATTCGACACTGACTCTAGTTGTTGTTGCGAGTTGCGACTCGGAATCAGAGTCGGATATGACGCAATAGTAACATTGTATTCGAGTTGCACAATTTCGGTGCACTTCCGAGCGCCACTCACTTTTCTCTGAGATGCTGCAACACTTCCTGCTCCTGAGCATTGAGGCCGTCGTAAAAGGCAGACAAGTTCGTTTTGAGCAGCTGGCGGGTCTGCATGCCGGTAAGAAAGGTGCTCACATCGCTTAGTTGGATGGTGTAATACATGGCCAGCTTGCCCAGCTCAACGCCACGATCCTTGCACACCTTAGACGCTCGCTGTGCCACTTGCTTTTGATCATCGCTGGCCGGATGCCACGGCTGTGGCCCGGCGTTTGTAAGCAAACCTAGGGCATGGGCTGCGGCACAAACAATGCCCAAGTTCTGAGACTTGAAGAAGTCCAAGTAGTCGAGCAAAGAGTGATCAGTGAGAGTGTAACGCGCATATACGAGCACCGTCTGGAATAAAAATTGACATTAACGACCATTAAAAGATGTACAAGTATATGCAATTTACATCGAATCTGCCCTTGGCAAGTGAAATGCATTCCTTCAGCACAGATAATGGATAGGCGGATACGCCAATGTATTTGGCCTTGCCCTCCTTGACCAACTGCTCTAGCGTGGGCAACGTTTCGTTGAGCACGATATCCAAGTCAGGGGCGAATTCAATGTCATGTATTTGGATGACATCCACATAGTCCAATCCAAGCAGCTGCAGACTCTTTTCCACGCTCTCACGAGTCTTCTTTGCACTGAAGTCAAACATATGATCGTAGTCGAGCTCATAGCGGGCCACCTTGGTGGCAATGTAGTAGGCTTCCCTGGGCACATCCTTCAGTGCCTGACCCAGAACTTCCTCCGAACGCCCTTGACCATACCAAGGAGCAGTGTCAATGTAATTGACGCCAGCTTTCAAAGCTTCATGCACAGTTCGAATGCCCTCATCTAATTCGAAGCTGTAAGTTAATATTTCTCTTATTTAAAGAGCGCTCGTTCTGCATCTTACGTTCTCTTCAAAGCATACCCATAGTTCGCACAGAGCGCACCGCCGCCAAATGAAATTTTGGAGACTTGTAGATTTGTGTTTCCAAACTTGCGGTATTCCATACGCTTCACTTGCTCCTCATCGTGAAAACCCTTCACATAAGTGGCTGGTAATGTTCCAGACATTCTCCAATCGTATTTATTTATTTTTAGCTTTGTTTAATTTGTTTCGCACTCTGGCGAAATTCGTTCAACCGACCAGGAGGCCACAAGCAGTACTGATAGTCAATTCAACAATTTATTGTATGATTCTCTGACTTTTCGCTTTCATTATCAAGGAACAGAATTGTCTACGTCGTTCAATGATTGTATGTGTATGTTTACTAGTGTGTGAAGTGTTTGTTAACTTAAAGAGCACACAAGCAAAGTTGCAAACAAAATTCATCAAAACTCTCCGATCTTTTGTGTGTAAAGAGATTAAAAAAGGCGTGTTTGGAGAGCATGAGCACAGGGGTGGTTCACAGAAAATGGAGTTAATCCACAATGCAGATGAATATGCCAAATATATTTGTGTTTGAATAGCAATGCTATTTCAAAGATATGCATATGTTGGATTTCATTTAGATAGTGTTTAAAAATCCCAAAATATAAATGAATTTGATTATCTCGTTGATATTACATATATACACTACCTACATACGTACTCGAAGTGCTTATCTTTTTATTTGAATAAGTAAATCGATGCTTGCATATACAGTGGGGAGCAAAAGTGAGTACATGTAAGCAAACACAACAATTTTTTCACCTTTTACTACAAAATAACATAAAACAATTAATAGTTAGAATAGCAGAAAAAAAGGAAAAGCAATATTGCTTAAAAGTCCGAACCTCAATACAGTTGAAAATTTATGGTCATTTCTGAAGAGACAGCTCAATCGAACAAAGGGTAATATGAATCAAACCTCATACCTAATCAAATTTAAAAAATTTGGTTGAAAGTATGCCAAAACGAGTCAAAAAAATAAGGGCTTGTGGACTACATATTAATGTTATTGTAAATTTGAAATAATAAAATTTTTTTGGTTGATAACATAATTGAAGTGGCAAAGGATGATAAGTGAGTACATGGGTTTTTTTTGTTTTTCACATTATTTTTTTCTGCAATTCTAACTGTTAATTGTTTCATGTTATTTGTAGAAGTATATTAAATGTAGAATAAGTAAAAAAAAAAGTAATGTGTTTGCTTTACTACTTTCTGTTTTATTCGCATCCAAATGGACTGTGTTACATATGCAAACATGTAAACATGCAAACTCACCTTTGCACCCCACTGTATGTAGTACATACGTATGTAAAAGAAATTGTACAGATCACGATTCACGATTGCAGGGATCTAACTAATTGGGCTTAATTGGTAAATACTCGAACAAAATATAGTCCACAGTGACAAATTTCTGCTTGATTCCGTTCCAGTAAATGTAAATAAATATTTAAGTTAAAAGTGATACGAAACATAGTCAGCAAAAAATGAAAGTACAATTATAAAATTTGATTTTATTATATGTATTGTTATATTGTTCATTATACAGATAATATACAAGTAATTAAATGCTTTAAATGCTGCCATTTCATGATAGGCGTCTATCCTTTGGTTTGGGTCTATTTAAAGTCTCCAACAGTTGATAGTGTGGATCCCCAGCTATAGGACTGCTTGAATACACTGCAAAAAACATATGATACAAAATAGTTTTAGTTGCGGAGTATATTTAAACCGGTTGTTGGCATAGGCCAAGTTCGAGTGCCCCTGACGCAATGCTAACACCAAATCCGAATTGCACAATTTCGCAAAACTGGTTAATGAGTACTCACTTTTCGCGCAGATACTGCAACACTTCCTGTTCCGTGGCTGTCAAGCCGTTGAAGACCACATCCAGGTTGAGCTGCAGCAGATGACGATTGGGTATGCCGATCAAGAAGGTGGAAGCATCCTCTAGCTGCATGGTGTAATACATGGCCAATTTACCCAGCTCCACGCCACGTTGTTTGCATACTTCGGCTGCTTGTTTGCCTACAGATTGCAACTCTTGGCTGCCGGGGTGCCAAGCTTGTGGACCAGCATTAGAGAGCAGACCCAATGCATGGGCTGCTGCACATATAACTCCAACATGCAGCTCCTTGAAGGCCTTCATATTTCTCAGAAGAGTGTTATCCAGAAGAGTGTAGCGGGCATAGGAGAGCACCACTTGGACACGACCCTTAGCACGCTCAGCGCATTCCTTAAGAGCATCCACATCATATGCTGTGATACCAATGAATCGTGCCTTGCCGGCCTTTACATACTCCTCTAGCACGGGAATAGTCTCGTTGAGCACCATATCTAGACTTGGTGCAGCGTCCACATCATGCACTTGTAGCACATCTACATAATCCAATCCTAGCAGATCCAAGCTCTTCTTTACACTTTCACGGGTTTTTTCGGCCGTGAAATTAAACATGCGATCGGGATCAAGTTCATAGCGTGCCACCTTTGTAGCAATGTAGTAAGCCTCCCGAGGAACATCCTTGAGAGCTAGACCGAGCAACCTCTCCGACTCGCCCTGGCCATAGAAGGGTGCAGTATCAATGTAGTTGATGCCAGACTTGATTGCCTCGTGCACTGTTTTGATGCCCTCCTCCTGATCAAATTTTTTGTCAAAAAGAACGCTCAAAGTGGCACCTCCAAGTGCCAGAGTGGAGACTTTTAAACCTGTGCTGCCTAAAGTGCGGTATTCCATTCGTCGGACGAGCTCCTCGTTATGAAAACCTTTTACGAAGGTGGCTGGAAGTGTTCCTGTCATCGCTGTAGTTACAATTAAACTGCACATTTGCCTCTAGCTTGACAGATGTTTATATTCGTTTTCGAAGCACACAAATACACACTCAAAAGAAACTCTACAGAATGAGCTTACAGTGTGTATAACAAAGGCGCGACAAAGCGCTCTTCTGTAAATAGAATTCTCTTCAGATACAATATTCTATTCTCTTTCATGTAGACTCAGTAGGAAAAAGTAAAAACAAGTAAAAAGTTGAATTGTGACTATACTCTTACATGTGCTGTTTTTGTTGTTGTTGTATAAATCTGTATTATTCAATTATTACTACGAACGCAAGCAGATCTAGCTACGAATATTAAAGCTAAAAAAGCCAAGTTAGCTTGGCATAAGTAAAGTTAATTCTAGAAAATTAATTTCATAAATGCTGGTCGCAGATTATCTGCGAGGCGATCAGTGTTAGATGCAGTTAATTCCTCTGTGTGCCTCTCTTATCTGTGGTCTCTTATTATAGTATGTCATACTACTTGTTATCAAGAGGTTCGGTAATGATTGTTTATCAAGTATAGATTTTTATACCCGCTACCCATAGGGTAGAAGGGTATTATAACTTTGTGCCGGCAGGAAATGTATGTAACAGGTAGAAGGAGGCATCTCCGACCCTATAAAGTATATATATTCTTGATCAGCGTGAACAGCCGAGACGATCTAGCCATGTCCGTCTGTCCGTCTGTGTGTCTGTCCGTCTGTCCGTCCGTCCGTCCGTATGAACACCTAGATCTCAGAGACTATAAGAGATAGAGCTATAATTTTTTTTTCGACAGCATTTGTTATGTTTGCACGCAGATCAAGTTTGTTTCAAATTTTTGCCACGCCCACTTCCGCCCCCGCAAATCAAAAAAATCGAATAACAAGCGTAATTATAAAGCTAGAATTGCGAATTTTGGTATATATAATAACTACTATAGTAGTTATGATTCCTGAAAATTTGGTTGCGATCAGATAAAAATTGTCGAAGTTATTAAAGAAATACTTTTGTATGGGCAAAACGCCTACTTACTAGGGGTCTAATTTTTGCTTTGGCCGACAATCTGGTATATTGTGCCGTCAATGGTATATTTTGAATGCGGTACTATATCGATATACCAAATATACCATTTGGTGATATTTTTAGTATTTTTTAGTATATTTGGTATATTTCTTATAATAATACCCCAAAATATATTTTTAGTATTTTTGTAGTATAATTGGTATGTTTGAGAATAATACCGCAAAATATATTGCTTTTACTCAAAATGGGTAGCGGGTATCTCACAGTCGAGCACACTCGACTGTAGCTTTCTTACTTGTTTATAATTCTATTTATTTTATTTATCAGAGATATTTGTAACTATAGCTGTATTTTGCTTATGTGAGTTTCCAATCGATCCAATTGATACTCGTAAATCATTTTTAAATATATAAATATTTTCGCATATTATATAATATAGACAAAGAATGAGATATTTCTCTATATATATTTTATTGCCTCAGAAGCAATCGCAGTACTTAGAAGAAAACGTCAAAGTCGCCTTGGGACTGATAATTGGGAGGAAGATGTGGTCGACGATGCTGTTGAGATGGCCGAGGAACAATCACATCGTTTATCTCATGTAGAATGCCATTTGTGGCAATCACATCGCATTTGGTGACACCAGCGTTTTCGATTTTGGGACGACGATCACGGGTGATGCGAAGGTGTTGACCCGAAATGGATTCAATGGAGCGCACAAATGGCCAGTTGGTAGGTATGATGCCAGCACAGCAGACTACATCGTTCACAATATGGGTCTTCACCTGTGCCTCTAATTCGGCCTGACTCTGTGTAGAAGCCTTTGACTCGCTGGATTCGCTGAGCTCGTCGAACACATCGTTCTTGGGTACCAGCAACGTGAAGCTGTCTGATTCATTGGCCAGCAAATGTGTCAAGTTTGCCTTACGAACCAATTCCAGGAACTTACTGTAGTTTGGATTAGCCTCCAGTGACTTCAGAAGATTCTTTAGAGAAAAAGAAGAGAAATATTAAAATAATATCGCATAGATAATATATTAATCTTACGTTCTGAGGTGGTGTTAATGCACGATCCACTTGATGCAACACCGATCCACAGCTCTCGTCATCAAAGTGTACAAGACGAGCACAGTTTACAGTGGCCCTGTTCATTACGTCCGAGAAGAGTGCATGTGTGGAGTATAGGTTGAGGCGGACACTCGAGCCCTCTACTGTTGGCAGCGAACTCTCTGAGAGATCGCATGTCTTAATCATGGGTTTGACCACATGGTAGTTGAGGAACTTTAACAAATCTTGATTGCCTTTCAAAGTTTCGGGTTTCTCTGCAACCAAACGTGCCCATTGCGAGTGTTGTAATGCCTTATCCGTGGGAGCGAATATTGTGACGTTGTCCAAATCATCGAATTGATCATCGAAGCCAGAGGCCTCAAGCAGCTGCTTGAAGATGGTCAAATTTTTCTGCGAAATCAACGAAGTCATTGGAAGAGCAGATTCCGTTGGCATAATTGTGTCAATGACGTGAAGCACTCCGTTTGTGCCCATAATATCAGCATTCAGAATCTTAGCCACATTATTGATATAGACTGCACTCTCCACTGTTGAATTCTGGTTATGCTGGGTGCGATTAAATAGTAGTGGCTCGCCAAGAAGGTTATAAGCTGTCGTCTTGGCACCAGGCAAAGTTGCCAACGAACAGAAAGTCAGATCTAGCATGTGGTTTTTCAGAATATCTAAAAAAGAGATTCAATTACTATTAATAAATAATATAAAATTGGCCCTTTGAGTTAAAATAAGCAGTGAACTGCTTACAGAGCCACATACTCCCAATGCAAGCAGTGCACATAAGCAGTTTACCGTGGTTGTAATTGAAATATGTATTTTCAATTCCCTGTTTGACAATCATAGAAAGGGATTATACGCACTACCCATAGGGCAGAAGGGTCTTCTTAGTATGTATGTGCCGGTAGGAAATCCCTCTAACAGACAGAAGGAGGGATTTCCGACCCCATAAACTGTCTTTCTGTATGAACGTATAGATCTCAGAGCAGCCGCCTTCGCAAAGCGAAAAAAATCCAATAGCAGACGTAGTTTTAAAATTAGAGTCGATTTTACTCACTAGAAGCGCAGCTACGTCCCTCTTTAAGAGTTCGTCTAAAATGTGGGTCCAGTTTATCAAAAGCCGCATCTGTAGGCACTAATATGGTGACGGGCTTATCGGCCTCTAGCATGTGGCACTGATGTTTGTCTTCTCGAGCACGGCACGCATTATGGACAAATCGGTACGATCACGTATGATGTCCATTACTGTTTTACTTATAGGCTTGAGGACGCCATTCAGTGTGTGCACTAGAGCCTGTTCCGACAGCTTATCGTGCTTCTCAATGGGTACACAATTCGCTGCGTAACGATAAGGTTCTAGACCTAAAGCGGGCGGCAGCTGATAACTGTTAATGCGAATCTTCTGGCCGGGAAGTTCGGTTTGCAGCAGTTGCTCATTGGGCACATCTTCCAGCTGGACATCGCCTATAACAGAGTGCAGTTTGTAGATTGACGATGTTTTTGATGTATCGGTTTTCGAGTCCTCGACGTTCTGCGTTTGTATTTAAAAGAAATAACTTTAGAACAATTTCAGAAATTGCATTGATTATTCTCTTACGTTCTCCTGCTGATGTTCTCCACGATATTCCTGGAAAGCGGTATCGAGAGGCACAAACACAGTAACTTTCTTGCCACTATTGCTGGCCAGCATATCGCCAAGTTCTCCTGCACTCTTGGCAGACGCAATGAACTGTTTGGCTCCCATATCAGCTGCAGTGGCTTCGATATCTTTGATCTCAATCTTTTCACAAGGTGTATTGAAGTCGGAGTTGCGTGGTCGTCCATAGCCGTGACAGCATTGGCGTGTCAGAGTCAGCGTCTTCTTTTTGCCATTTTGATTTACGCTGTTCGCAAGAAATGAAAAATGAATTACACATCGTGAATACGCAACTTTGGCATTAAGCTTATGCAGATTGCTGACTTTGCTGCAATTTCTTCATTCAACGTTCGCAGAGTTGTTGCCCCACTTACATTTTAGTGCAGACGTGCTTGTTGGGCTTTTCGGCGCAGGAGTTCACGCTGAAGTGGAACTGGCCAAAAAGTGGTGATCGGACAACGCTGCCAGCGCCATCACGTTCCTGACCAAAGGTGTCTACGCTTTCATCACCATCGGTTTCCGTGATTGCGCCTTCGCTTTCCTCTTTTTCGGTACACACGTTTGGTCTGCAATTTGAAGAAAAACATATTGATTATTTACGGATTTACGTTTTAATTGAGCTCAAGTATTAATGGCTGAGTTCGATTTAAAAATAAAACAGTGAAATAACTACTTCGGGACTACTGGGACAATACGTCCCAAAATTTTTCATTGCATACTTGGACAATACGTCCCAAAATTTTTCATTGCATCGTATTTTCTATAATTTTAATGCTAGAGCACTTGTGAAATATCCCAAACACAGTTTTAAGTGTCTATTTCATAATGTAAACAAAAAAGTAACGGTGAATATCTTCGGATTGGGATTATATGTCCCAGGATAAAAGGACGAATTCAGGATTTCCAAGTATGCAGTACATAATTATTTTTAGTCATCTTTCAGAATCTGAAAAAGGATTTTCTCTAACTATCTTGGTTTTCGAAATAAAACCCCGTCCCGAAAGGGTTAAACTGTTTTATACTTCTACTCCTTAAATTGAATTCGTCAATTTATACAGTTTTTTCTTAACTTTCGATGATCTAAGATTATAACTTTACTGCTTACATGTTGCATTTTATCGTGTTTCGTTGACCCGATAATTCAGGTGCCCACTATCCCTCAAAATGATTAGAACTATTATTACCTTCTAATTCACAGACTTGCAAATTAAAAGTCAATGTACTCATAATTTCCATAGATACAACTTTAGATTTCAGATCTTATGGTACCACAATCCATTTATTTACTACTGTTAGTCAGCATTCAATAAACGCACCCCATGAATAGCATATCTGTCCATCAATCTGAGCGTTGATTAATGTTTACGTTACGAATTCATACATGGAAGATATGTATAGTAAATATACTCGTATATGATGATAAGGTAAAAGCTCTGTGGAATTAACAGCTCAACAGCTTTGCCTGCCTTCAATTCAATTACTTGTGACTTGTGTGTGTGTACACTACAAAGGGGCACATTGTGTGGCCATAGTTTTTGAAATCTCTCGTTATAAGCATGGAAACGTACAGATGTGGAGATGTACCGATGTACAGATGTATATGTATTCATGTACTCATTTTGTAGTTAGCGCTAATTTTTCAATTGCTGTGTCTCTCATTTCATTTTCGCTATAGGTTCAACACAAGCAAATGCAACGAGCAACCGACTGAATAGATATCTCAATTTTGCTTTAATAAGATTTTAAGAAACTGCACACGAGTCAATATCTATACCATTTATGTACTATATATAAAAAGCCAGTTTGTATTCAGCAGTCAGAGCAATTAATTGAGAAACCATTACCATGCGAAAAAAAGCTAGTAAGAAAGCATTAGTAGAGCGTGCTCAACTGTGAGATACCCTACTTATATTCAACAAAAGCAAATTAGTGTGACAGAGGTATTATCGTTAAAATATAAAAAAATTAATATGCCAAAAAATATATCGAGAACTATTTTTTGTGTATCGATTTACTAGTACATTCAAGTATACCATAGAGTACAATATATACCAAATTGTCAAACAATGAAATGAAGACGCTGCTGTAGCCTTTGTAGTGTCAACAAAAAATAATTACACTCTATGATGTCGAAGATGTTTTTTTTTTGCATGTTATGTATATTTCCTATAGGCGTAAAGTGATAATACCCTCCTACCCTATGGGTAGCAGGTATATAAACACTTGTAAAGCAACTCACCATCTGAATTTCTCATATAATGAATAAACTATTGTTATTGTGAATGAATATCATTTAAAATCATTATTTTTGTATTTATTATAAGCACAACTATTTAAGTATAATTATATAAGTATTTCGAATACACAGAAGTTCCAGCGGATGAAGATAAGTCGGGAGATGCTACGAATCAAAATAATATTTAATAACTCAAATGAACTTGACATTGTGATGTGTTAATTACCAAAATGCCAAGAACATCATAAGCACTTAAGTGTTGAGATTAGAAAAAAGAACTAAATAATATGCTAGTACTCCAATAGATTTTAAAAAATAAAATCTTTTAAGCCTTTAATATTTGACAACAGCCAATCATTCAAATGTATTTCTATTGTACTTAACAAATTGTCGTTATACCCTCTATAGAAGGTGGAAAGGGATGGTATTAAAACTTTGTGTAGGCTGGAAATGTATATAACAGGCAGAAAGAGGCATATCCGATACTACATACAAAGTATATATACTCTCGATCAGGGTCGACGGACGAGACGACATAGCCACTTCCGTCTCAGATCTGAGAGAAATAAATATATTTTTTTTCGACAGCACTTGTTCTGTTTGCAGGCTGGTCAAATTTTTGCCAAAAAAAAAAAAAACGAATACTGCACTATTGGATGTTATTCAAAGTGGGGTAGCTGGTATCTTCCAGTCGAGCGCACTCGACTGGGGCTTTCTGACTTGTTATTTAAATTTACAAATAATATTCCTAGCATAATCAAATTATTGTCTTCTCCTTAAATTACTACAATTATAATATTATTTATGTGAATTAGCATTTTTAAATCAAATCCACAAATTACGGAAGAATAATTATATTTAAATAACATAGGACCATATATTTCCTAATTATGAAATAATCTAAATAAAATATTTCTTAAATCCAATTAATTCAAATTGATATGACCTGACCAAATTCGCAGAAATGCAATATGCTTAATTGTATTTATATAATTTGTATTTGAAAATGATTTCTATATACACACGTAAAACTAGAATATATAAACTATTATCATTTGACACTCACCCTTTCCACCAAGGCTCCTGAGCATTGCCGAACCCGAAGCCACCGAACGAGTTGAAGAATTCATTGCCGAAGAAGGGAAACGATTGCTGGAAGAACACAGCTGGATTGGGAGAGTTTATATCCGTAGTGATGGTGTCGACATCTGTACAAGAAGACATATCATTACTAAAACATTTAATGGCCTGAAGAATCTGAGACCTACTGAAAGGTTTCTGAGCCGAAGTGTGCTGCTGCGATGTGACGGCTGTGGTAACTGCATCCTGACGTCCTTGTGGTTGTTGCTGTTGTTGCTCCAGAGGAATGAACTCGGTGTCGGTGATCCCGTCGCTGCCATAGCTGCTACTGTAGGGTGGTAACAGTGGGGCATTAAGTTGCGCTTGCGGGCGTTGCTGCTGGACCATCAGCGAGGCTGGTGGTGGTGCAGTCCAAACGCTTGCAACACGCTGAGATGGCTGAGCACGTAGTGGTTCTAGCGGTGCAAATGGAATGGGCCCAAAGAGCGTGCGATGGAGTGGCAATGGTCGTGTTAAATGTTGCATAAAGCTGTCGAGGAGGAGAATGAAGTGGGAGTCGGGTGTTTGTTTAGTGTGTGTTGCGTGTGGTGTTTCCTTTGTGGTTAGATTGTGTTTAGTTTTTAATATGTGTGTGTGTGTGGTAAGTTGTGAGCTGTTTCATGTATGTAAATTCAAACCCACGGAACTTAACCCTAAAACGGATTCCGCTCATAATTCATATGCCTTCCATTGTTTCTCTCATAAAAGCAGAAGCTCCGGTCTGACTTAACATTCTATCTACATATATATGTATATACATATACAATATATAGCAGTATAGTATACAGTATATGCTCTGATCGTGCCCATTGTTTAGCAATTGTTTCGCGCAGCATTTCCATGTGCTGCATACCAATTATTTGACTCCATTAACTGTGAAGCTAACATAATAAAAATCAAATGAAAACTAATTTTTTTCAAATTCCCGAAACAAAGTTGCAAAATTGGCAAACAAAATGCGTTGCATCCCCGTGTCATTTAACAAATGGGATTTATGTCTCTTGTTTTTAGGAGTATAAATATAACTGCTTCACCAAAAACTCCCATTTATGTACATATGTACATATTATTATACATATTGTTTCCAACTTTATCGCAGGTGATTCATTTGAACGCTTTAGGCAAACTAATTTTTTTTACCGCTTTCTATTGACTTTGTCACTTAACTTTTCTTATATCTCAATGTACGCACCCACATACAAGTATACACATATTCTTGAATACATAAACAATACACACATCGCTAATATATAATATAAATAACTTTTGTTTCTTTGTAACATATTCGGGACCTTCTTTGTTGATCACCCTCATTATAAATGCGCGCCACGGAAGTTCATTAAAACAAAAAGACGTTAAAAAACAACTGAGTAAAAAAAAGTAAATACGCTTTAAATAATATGCTGGAAATGGCAAACATAACAAATTTTTATAGTATCCACGGTCGGTTTGCTGCGATCTTACTTCTGCCTTCTTGAAATGTTTTCGTTATTTTATGACACCTTCATCTTGTACTCAAATGAGTCATGTTTTGCGTCGCGACTCGCGAACAAGGGCTTAGGCTTGAGTTCGCTTGATTCCAGTGTTTTTTACTGTTTTTCATGAGCTTGGACACGTCACGACCAAGATTTGAGATGAGGGAAATAATTGGTTTGAACTTGCCTTGGACTTGCTTGCTAATCAAGAGTTGAATCTACTAAATTTCATCAGGCTGTTGAAAATGAAAACCTTATTCACATAGCTGAGACATTTAATAAATTTTGAAAATTTTCCATTTACTGAGAATTTTTTTTTATATATTTCTTTCTATTGAAACCAAACCATTCGAAGAAACTTTTAGAACTTTCCGTTGGCCATTAAAAAATGCATATTATACCAAAGCGAAAGCTATTGACCACAACAGACCGTCAATGAGCGATCGACCCGAATCTGGTTAGGTCTAATTGGCCATAGCTGGGTGATTTAATTAAAAATGGACCATAGAGCGCAACGTGTAGAACAAATCAGTGTTGAATGATTATTAATGCATTAAATTGGGGCGAAACCTAGTCTGAAATTGCATCTATGGAGGTGTTAAAAGATAATTGGGTTTGTGCTTAGCAATTTGCGTGGGCAAAGTTATTATTGTCACCCAAAAATGTGTCAAAACGAAAGTTAACTATCATTAAGTTAAGTTACACACTGTACTCTTAGGGTCTACAGCTTGTGTTGCCACGTTTGCTACGTGGTTAGCCATGTGGAATAGACTTACGTATGCAACCGACGATCTGAAAGATATACTCATCATCTATCAGACTCCATCTGCATCGCTAACTCCATCGCAGTGCCTTGTGGATGCCCTTAAGTCGATGACCTACTTTTAGTGGGCATTGTTCTCATCGAAGTTGTTTTTACTGTTGTAATTTGCCTTTCGTAAAAACTTGAACTGTGGGGTTAAATGATCTTTGCGGCGTTTTAGTGTGCCACATTTCGATCGAAATTCTCTGTGTTTATAGTTACAAGTATGTGCAATTTATTTCCATTTGCTTTAACTATCTCTTTTTGGGCCCTAACAAAGAACTGGCTTTTTGATTTTGACGTTGAGATTTGTAAAAGTCAGTCTAAATAAAAGAAGTTGTAGTTTACGGTGTGCAGGGTATGCTTATAGTCCAACACCCTTATGTCAATTCTTTTTTGGATTTAGTCTTTAAATTGAGGTCAACAAAATTCGACTTTCTTTCCGCGATTTCGGGGGTTTCATTTCTGTTTGTTTTGTTCTCTGTTGCTGAAGACTCATTTTTTTTTGCTACACTATATTTGCCTTATCATTTAGCGCTTGTTTTTTGCAAAGTCAATATTGTTGTAAATGAGAAAATTTCTCTGAGCAAGCACTTAAAGTGCTTGTACAAATATCATAAACAACTGAACTCGCATTTACCTCAGTTTTATGTTGTGTCAATGGGCACAGAACTATAAAAATGTTAAAGTTACCATTTTCTTATTTGAATAAAATGTTAATAAATATAGTCAGTTGATATGGTTTGTTTCTAGATGGTTAAAAATGTCGCATTTGGACTGCACCAAACTTATGATAATAACCAAATAAATGTTAAAAATATTATTGCTTATATTTTTAATTAGTGTGATATCCAAAAGAAAATGTATTTCTAATTTAGTGATTTGTAAAACTCTGAGCAGCTTTATAATTCTGAAGTTAAACTACTGAAAGACAAATACCAAGCTATGTTAAATTGAATGTACATGAGCTATTATAGGGTGCAAACGGTATGGTATGGTACTAGATACTAAAGGTCGGACACAAAAACCACACAAAGATTTCAAAATGTGAACCCATTTAAGTTACTTACTCGCTATAAAAAGGCCCAGCTTGCACGAAGCTGACCAACAGCAGACATGCCCACAGCTTTGGCATCCTTCTCTTTGTGAAATATAAATAAATTACCTTCTTTGAAGCTAAAATTAAATAAATATAATAACAGAAAGTGATATCAATGCATCTAGCAATCTCTGGATCGAATGGTAAACTCGAGATATGAGACTAGACTCAAACGGAAAATACTGGTTTTCCACGGTAATGTGCACTCTGTCTTAGAGTTGGGTGAATACTCGTATACAACATTTATGTAGGTGAATGTGGACAGTTGGTCGGAAATTATAAAAGAAAAATTTCTACAGTCTTCATACATTAATTATACGTTTATCACTATGCGCATCTACAATGCTACATTAATTGCCTTGCAAAATTGCCACACATATAACATTTTCATCGAAGCAAGTCGTATTATCCAGTGGCATTTGTATTTATGTATTTATGTACATACAAAATATAAAATACTGCCTTTGAGTCCTCTTCACTAAAACGCAAAAACGCTCACTCACGATTACTAACAATTTGCCGTGTTTCCCGACGATGTTCACGTTTTGAGCGACAGTTGAAGACTAACTGACATAGAATGCGCACTTCTCTTATTTATAAGCTGCGATCGGATGTGTTTTAAAACTCAAGAGTATTGCCGGCTTGAGCTTTGGCTCTCAGTCTCTCTCAATAGAACTTTCAGTGTAAGCTTAAGAGAAAAAATCGTGTTTGAATTGTGAAAGTGCGCTACGGTGATAAGTACTTACACTGTCGAGCACAATATGAGACGAGTAAATAAATATTTACTTGTGTGATATTTGATAAATAATTCCACACTATAAAATTTAATAAATGGCATAGAAAATACACTAATCATTTATTTTGAATACCCCATGTATAGTATATGGATATATCCATATCTTTTATAAAACTTACCATTTTCGGAAATATATAGTTGAATAGTTGTTATTTAATTGACACAAAAGTTTTCGATTAATGTCTACCTAACAACTTTCTACAAAGAAACAAGTAAGAAAGCTACAGTCGAGTGTACTCGACTGTGAGATACCCGCTACCCATTTTAAATAAAAGCAATATATTTTGTGGTATTATTCTCAAAATATACCAAATATATTGCAAAAATACTAAAAATATACCAACTGGTATATGTGGTATATCGGAGTAGTACCGCATTTAAAATATACCATAGACGGCGCAATATACCAGATTGTCAGCCAAAGCAACTAAGACCCCTAGTAAGTAGGCGTTTTTGCCCATACAAAAGTATTTCTTTAAAACCTTCCACAATTTTTATCTGATCGCAACCAAATTTTCAGGAATCATAACTACTACAGTAATTATTGCATATACCAAAATTCGAAACTCTAGTTTAAAAATTACGCTTGTTATTCGATTTTTTTGATTTGCGGGGGCGGAAGTGGGCGTGGCAAAAATTTGAAACAAACTTGATCTGCGTGCAAACATAACAAATGCTTTCGAAAAAAAATTATAGCTCTATCTCTTATAGTCTCTGAGATCTAGGTGTTCATACGGACGGACGGACAGACACACAGACACACAGACGGACAGACGGACATGGCTATATCGTCTCGGCTGTTGACGCTGATCAAGAATATATATACTTTATAGGGTCGGAGATGCCTCCTTCTACCTGTTACATACATTTCCTGTCGGCAGAAAGTTATAATACCCTTCTACCCTATGGGTAGCGGGTATAAAAACAAGTATGAAAGGTACAGTTGTTTGTGCTCGACGGTGAAATACCCGCCACGCATTATAACTTCATGCCTCTAGGAAATTTTTGTATATACATATCTAACTTTCGAGCTCACTCCTTGCTTGCTTGTTATTAATTGTTTGGGTTGCCTACCTGATTTATCTGTTTTCAAGCAGAGATCGACTTTCTTCGAATTTCATTGCTTATTCTCTATTCTTATGGTTCGACCTTAGTTAGCTGAGGTTTTTATACCCTCTATCTAAGGTACATAGTAAATATAACTTTGTTGTGTGCTGGTTGAAGGAATCGTCGACTCCATCATGTACATATGTATATGTATGTACATATTTATGATGATCATCAACGGCTGAGATGGTATGACCTGTATCTACTTTATGATACCTAAAAATTTAATTTAGCGATGAGAAGTTATATAATCAAGCCGCTACCTCTTTCGTATAAAAGCAAAACTGTGCGATATTATTCTGAAAATACATCAAATTAATATGCCGCAAAAATACTGCAAATATACCACTGGCTATATTTATATAATACTACATTAAAATATACCATAGAGTACAAAATATACCTGATTGTCAGCCAAAACTACTGCTGCTGTGGGTCTTAGTTTCTTTCGTTGATAATATGCTTTATATTGTACTCTATGATAATATTATGAATATAATAGTATATCTATATACCAAATATAGATCTTAGTATTTTTCCAATAAATTAAATTGGTATATTTTCAGATATTTAATTTTTGTCTTTTATTAAAAATGGGGTCTAGTTTGTTCTTTATGTAATATGTAATATTCATGGAACCTTATACGATTCTGCTTTAAAGTTATTTTTTTTTTTTTTAATTATTTATTTCTTGCTGGTTATTTTAGCATATTTTTTTTTAAATATCTCTTATGTTTTTTCATAAAATACAAAAATAGTTTAAATTGAGTTTTAAACTGTTTGTTTATTATAATATTTTTGTTTTTTTTTATTACCATTCAATATTTACAATAATAAATTAGTTGTGCTGTAAATATAATAGGTCTTTTATATTCAGTATATACCATTTATATATTTTTACCAAAAATTAATTGAAAACAAATGAAACTTACATACGTTTTCGGGAAATATATTTAAGGTACATATTAAGATTTAATTTTGATTAATTTCATTTAAATAGATTTGTAAATAATTTAATTTTGTTTTACATGAAGCTAAGCCCCACAAAATGTGATGTCAATTTGATTTACATTACTCTCGTTAACATTACATCAAACTATAGAGCTTATGTTAGATAACAGAGAATACAGAGTCTAAAGATGAATGTACGTAGTTTGTGTGTTGTGCTGTGTATATTAAGTTTCAAATAATCCCCAGCCCAGTGATTATTTAAACATTTATACAAATTTTGCCTAGTTTAAAAGGAACTTCCGACTATCAAATGTAAATGAGGAAAGCGCTCGCCTATCTTTGCCACCAGTTGTGTTTACTCCTCAATGACTGCATTTGTGAAAGAAAGAAGGAAGAAATATTACGTGGTTTATTTCAAAATGATACTAATACTAAATACAGAGGAAAAAGTTTGATAAGTTGACAACAAACCTGGACGTTTGCCCCTCATGCCAAGAAAGCCGTTGGGCGCGCGCTTCTCTCCGATCAGATAGACCCAAGGGTGCACCACATTTGCTCCAAGTCGTCGTCAATCATCAGATCACTCTTCTTTCCGCGCACAGCCACAAATTTGTTGTTAAGATCCGCGTACCGTTGTTTTTTTCCTCGGACATCGTAAGCCTTTTTAAAGAGTTTGCGCCACAACTGGCCACAGTTAGTTCCATAAATGTTTCAAATTATAGTAAGTGAGGTGTTTGTGATGAACAAATGACAAATACACGTATTTTTTATAATTGTGAATTTGGAATTTTCCCATAGAATTTAAAATCGGTCCAGGGCTACATTAGATTTGCTTACCTCTGATAGTGCAGCTCGCTTGTAATGTTGATGCGAGACATCCTTTTTTCCGCGTACACCAACAAATGAGTTGACTGGAGCGCGTTTTTCAAGCAACTCTAATGCGTCGACCTCATCATCAGAAACTTCACCATTAGCCATTGTAGGTCGTTTGCCTCTCATGCCGGTAAAGCCCGTCGGTGCTCGTTTCCCCACATCCCCGCCATCGATCGCCAAACGTTCAAGAAAGTCTTGCAGGAATGATTCGCGAATGCGTTCCTCCTCCATGTTTTGAATTAAGTCTCGCAGATGACTGTTGCCAGTCGAGAACTTCTTCCCGCGGACCCCAACGAATGCCATTGGTGCTTTTTTCAATCTCTGCCCATTCTCATTGTAAAAGTTGCTTTCACCGTCCTCACCATAGTCTATCGGATCCGGGCCCAACCAATTCACATCAGTTGCCGCCTCTTGTTCTTTTTTACCTCTCATACCAATAAAGCTGGAGGTCGGTGCACGTTTAACCAAATTTCTTGGCAACTGATGTATGCCAGGCGTCGATGTGCTGATTGTGTTACCATCTGAATATGCTGCTTCCACATCAACATCACTACTAACAGCGGCTGCCGCTGTTAACAACAAGAATAACACAAACAGTTTTTGATTATGCATGGCCGAGTTTTTCGAGAGTACCGATAGATGGCGTTTAAATCTGTAAAAGTGGATAAGGCAATATGAGAGTTTTATTAAAAAGGAATTAAAACATGTTAATTACTGGGTATCATTTAATCTTTATTATTAAAAAATGTATATATATTAAGTAAATAAGTTGACGGTATATTAAGTGAAGAATCAGAGCAGATATAACAGTTCCTAATCTGAATACTAATGTGACGAATTAATCGACCTCGAATCGTTTTGGCAAATCCATACCGACGTAAAGATCTTACAGGTAGAAGTTCTCTTACTGCTGGAGTGAATCCCGAATTTATCATATTGAGGAAGTATGTGGAGTGAGGAGCCACACACATACCATGAACAGCTTGTGATTTCAAATTTTCGTATTTCGCTCGCCCCTGACTGCCAGACAGTCCAGTAGTCCACTGGATGACTTGATATGCCTGACGGTATACGCTAGAGTGACTACTGTACGCCCCTTTTAACTCAACGCTTAATTTCCCAAACGCCTATTTTTTGTCGCTTGGACAACTCAGTGGTTGTTTATCAGTCATTTCAAGTGTATACACAGGATGCCATTGCGCATTGTCCCTTCTTTTTGCCTAATATGCGGAACTGAGATTTTACCAGACTCGTCATGCACGATGTCTGTCAGAGGGAAATTCGAATTGCCGATTATGCTTGGAGAATAAATGTAGCCTACTCTTAGGGCGGGACTTTCCCGGATAACAGATAGTTGAAGCACCATGGTTAGTGGTCAAACCGTTTCTGAATTAGTAGTTTTCATCGATATGAAGTAGACTTCGGTTATAGCGACTTTCAAGGGACCGACGATTTTAACCGAAAGACGCACTAACCAAAAGGAGTAAAAAAATTAATTTTTTTTTATTTTATGGTTGCTAAGTTCGTGATAGGATTTTAAAATAAAACAAATTAATTTTTTAATCAAAACAAAAAATGTAATAAATTTAATTCAATAACATGATTTTTTTATAATAAGTCGTAATATGTATGTATATTAGTAAGCATAAGTTAAGGCGACACCTAAAATTAACAGAGAGTAGTGAGAATGTAAGAACCTTCGTGCCGTTATCACTGATAAATACTAACAGCGTCGTTTGATGCTTAAATATGTTGGCATTATTTCGCTGTATTTGTTTTTCGTCGCAATATCCGGTTGAATTTTGAAAAATTGGATAATATTTTTTAGCGTTGAACAACAAGTGTGAAAAGAACACAGATAAAACTACATCTTAAGATATAACACCTTAGAGAAATGTTATTCCACTTATTTTCCTGAGCTGCTTAGTCAATAATTAAATTGCATGTATGAATTGAAAATAACATGTGAATAAGAAACTTTTCTTTTAAGAGGCATATTGAAGTACAAATTACCGGAGTCCAACATAAATGTTGTGTAGAACTTCTCAACAAATTGAATTGTGCTCTACAGAAGAGTAGCATAACATGCCTTAGATGTTTTGTATATTTTAAAGTTGCTTAACTTACGGATAACCGATAAATTGCGCGAAGGCAGCACCGATTATAAACGTGTAAGGGCGTTGTCAAAAAACAACAAAATGCAGTCCACCTTATGGGTTGAACTTCTAATGGATAATCGATAGATGGCGCTGAATGCTGTGTTGGTTAATATACGGATAAGACTATTCTCAGATAATACTTGAACATCTACAAAACTGTTAGATTAGAAAAATTTTATATATCCATCGAATATAATTGGTAATTGGTAGTAATATAGTAGTAGTAGTAAAAAATTTAACAGTTCCTGACAAAGATTTGTATAGTCGTAGGCATTGTATTTCTCCAACAGGACGCATTAGAATGATAACGACAACTATAGTATTAAATAATACTCACAATATTGTTGATTTAATTTTTTTCTAAAATCATGGCGCTGTTAACGATAACAGTATAACAAATAGCTGCTGATTATGCTGGGGAGAGAAAAAGTTTAGCATATTTTAAGGGTTGCGGTTATAACCGATCGATGGAGAGAAATAGTGAAGTATATCTTAAGGGTTGCGATTTTAATAGTTAACTGGCAGATGGCGCTGAATTTTGCGATAGTTTATAAACAGATGAGAATATTTCAAGATTAAACAAATTATAAATCTCCGCTGCTTACCATAATTACATAAATTTGATTAGCAAAATAGTATGTATTAGTCAAATAATATGGTATGAAAGATTTTTTATAGTAACACGTTTAAGTTTTAATAGTCACAATGTTTATAAAATTTCTAAAAATTTCAAGGTGTTGTCAATGCTGGATAAGTCTCTTGTCAAACGAGGTCTAGCATCTACAGAACGGTAAACAAATTGTAAATCTGGGCTGCTTAGAATTATGTTGGACAGATAAGTGAGCGGTTCTTACAGGCAGTCAATAGATGGCGTTGAATGCTGCGATCGATCAGATAATGCAAGCGCATCTATATAACTGTTAAACAAATTAAATAACTGCGCTGCTTACGCGAGTTACAAGAATTTGGTGGCTATCAACCGCCCCATTATCAACCGCCCCATTATCAACCGCCCCATTATCAACCGCCCCATTATCAACCGCCCCAAGATGAATAACATTTTCAGATAAGGCTGTTAAAAATGTTGTGCATCTGTCAACAACAGAACATTTAACACTTTTTGATAATGCTGAACGGAAGACTATTGAAATTTTTAGGGATCTTCTTGTAATAAAAATATCACCAATAGGAGGCATTATTAGTAAAAATAATATACAACCGAATAAACATTCTTTAAAATTAATTTACATATTCTGATTATCGCTATCAACAAAAAGTAGCATTAAATAACATTCAGAATATTGTAGATTTGACTTTTCCACAATCATGCCGCTGTTAACGACAACATCGTCGATTATAGCTGCTGATTATGCTGGGGTGAGAAATAGTGAAGTTTATCTTAAGGGTTGCACTTATAATGGTTAACCGGCAGATGGCGCTAAATTTTGCGATGGTTTATAGACAGATGAGACTATTCTCATATAATACTTACGGGTCTACAAAACTGTTAAACAAATTACATTTTAGGGTGGAATAAATGCTGGATAAGTCTCTCGTCGAGGTCACGTATCCTCAGAACGTTAAACAAATTGTATATCTGGGCTGCTTAGAACTATGTTGGACAGATGATAAATACGAGGTTCTTACAGACAGTCGATAGATGGCGCTGAATGCTGCGATCGTTAATAAACGGTTAAAATAACTCAGATAATATATGCGCATATATAGAACTGTTAAACATATTAAATAACTGCGCAGCTTGCGCGAGTTGCAAGAATTTGGGGTCTATTAACAGCCACATTATTAACAAGATGAATAACATTTTCAGATAAGGCTGTTAAAAATGTTGTGCATCTGTCAACAACAGGACATTTAACACTTTTTGTTTATACAGGACAAAAGACTATTTAAATCTTTTGGGTTCTTCTCTTAATAAAAAAAAATATATCACCAACAGGAGATGAGTAAAAATAATATGCGACCAAATAAACATTCTTTATAATTAATTTCATATATTCTGTTTATCGCAATCAACAATAAAGGTAGCATTAAATAATATTCTCAATGTTGTAGATATTTCCACAATCATGCCGCTGTTAACGACAACAGCATCGATAATAGCTGCTGATTATGCTGGAGAGAGAAATTATGTAATATATTTTAAGCGTTGCGCGTATAATTTTTAACCGATAGATGGCTCTGAACTTTCGAATGTTAAACACATAAGACTATTCTTCGATAATACTTGCGTATTAACAGAACTGTTAAACAAATTCTATATCTGAGCTGCTGACAAAAATTACACGAATTTGATTATTAAAATAGTATATATCAATCGATTACATGGTGGAAATAAGTCACTAGTTTTAATAGTAACAAGGGTCAGCAGTGCTGACTCAGCACCCCCACCATTAAGATGATTAACAACATTTTCAGGTAAGACTAAGAAAAAAATAATGCATCCGTTTAAATTTTTAAAAGTTATGTTAGAAAATTAGTGCTCCTAATAAAAATAAATATAATTTGGTTATCACCAACATTAGAGCATAAGTAAAAACAATATGCGACCAAGGCAACATTCTTAATAATTTCTAAAGTTAATTCTGATTATCGTTATCAACAACAAAAATAATATTAAATAGTATTCACAATTATGTATGTTGATTTGATTTTTCCCAAATCATGATGCTGTTCACATTAATAACAGTGGCTGATTATGTTGGAGAGAAAATTAGTGTAGTATTTTTTTTTTTAGGGTTGCACTTCCAATGGATAACCGATAGATGGCGCTGTATACTGCGATGGTTAATTTACGGATAAGGCAAACAAAGTTAAACAAATCGGGGATGCTCACAATTATGTTGGACAGATGATAAGTGTAGACTATTTTAAGGCCTGCGCTTCTTACAAGTATTACACGAATTTTATTAGCAAAATCGATCAATCAATCAAATAATATGATGTGACCAAGTCAAAATTTCTTATAGTATCATATTCAAGTTTTAAGCTTTAAGTTTATTTAAGTTTTAAGTTAACAGCTACACTATTAATAAGATGAACAACATTTTCAGATAGAGTTGTTGAGCAAATTTGACACATGACATTAACAGAATATTGAACAGATTCTGATTCTGAAGTATTTACGGTTTTGCATTTAATGTATAACTAAAACTAGGCATTCGAGGCACTCACAGATATTGATCGGATGAAAGACTTCTTGAAATCATATTTCAAGGTACATATGGTATTATTGAACTCATTTATCTGAGCTGTTAAATCTTATGTATCTTGTAAGGAGTAAAATTAGAACTAGTCAGTGTTAACTAATTCTGTAATGACGACATCTACAAAAAACACTCGGATTAAATAACATTAATAGAATTTCTTCATACTTTGTGCTGCTAAAGATCATTAGGCGAAGCATTAGTATAGCCTGTTTTTAGGGATCTCACGAAAATAAACAGACGTGTCATTGGAAATTTGTAGCTGAACAATTTAGAATTTATGAATCAAGTCAATATTATTATAGTTTTAAATATCAAATTCATCAAAAAATCTATAAATAAATAACATAAACAAAGTTGTTGAATAAGATTATTTCGCAAAATGAGCAGCTATTATCGAAAAAAGCATCAATTACAGATGCTAGTTTTGTTAGCCAGAAGAGTCTAGTATATGTAGCCTGCTTTTTGAGTTGAGCTTCGTATGGATAACCAAAAAAAAATGGAGTTGAATGTTAAGACGGTTATTAAACAGATGTGTCAATTATTTTCATTGATCATAATTCTTTTACAAATTTTACCGCTGGAAGAAATTTCAAAATTAACAGTTGTTTTTTATGCTGGAGAGAAGATTAGCCTGCCTTTTGGGATGTGTTTCTAATTGATGCCTGATAGATGGCGCTGAGTTTAGTGACTCTAAAACTATTGTCAGATAAGTCCCGCACACAAATTTAACAAATTAAACAATTAATTTTATTATAAAAATATCATATCCCACTATATATTAACTGGGACGCCTCTAGTTTGGGTTTCTTGTGGAAGCTTAAGTCGCTTGAATATTTTATATGTAAATATACAATAAAAGTTCAAACAAACATTTACACTTCTTTGTTAAATTACAGTATTGCATTGGATATAGGCATAAACATATTGAGGCCAAATTGAGCACAGCAACAACAAAAGTTGCTGAATATAACAGAAGATTATTATAACTTGACTTATAGTAGTAATTCTCTTGGCCTCAAAAAGTCGTTAGATGGCGCTTAATGATGTGATAATTTATAAGAATTACAGTAGTCTGATCAGATTGTCATAAGTTGAACAGAAATGTTATACTATTATTTATATCACTGATAATATATGATAATATTTATTAAAAATAAGATAAGGTTATTTTTATAGCTCTAGATAAGTACTTTAATTAGAGCTAAGAATGGTTTTCGAATTTTCTTTCTGTTTTGTTTTCTGTTCTGATAATTTCAAAAATTAACAAATTCGTACACAAAACCAAAAAATGATCGAATTTATATATTTTATCGTAAAACAGATCTAAATGTAGTGCTTATCTAAAGCTTTAAGAATAACATTCACTTATTTTTAAAATTTTTTCAGTTTATGTTATTTTTACTGTAAAGAGTCTCACACGGGACAAATTCCGTCCCATATACATACATCCTTATACTTTGTTAAACTGTTTTATTAATAAACCCAATTAGTTATTAATTGAGATTTAATTATAAGGGTAAATCATACAAGAATTTTTGAATATTTTTTAATATACAATATACAATATACAATCTTACGGAGTCTCCTCTTATGTAAAACGAAAACCCTCAAAGTGAACGCTTTCAGAGCGCATATACGACTGCGATAAAAAACGAAGGGCTGTTACAATAATTTATAGCCACTAAAACAAATATTTACAAGCAACCATACACACGCGAACCCACCTTGGAGTTGAAATGGGTTGTTGCAACGATGCAACTGCTTGTGATTGCCATTGCCATTGATTATGCTTAGAAGTTGTCAACACCCTTCGGCTCGTTAAGTCAAATTGCCAAGCAAATGCTTTGGCAATGCCTCCGAGGCACTCTCGAGAAGACATCTATGCATATCCAAAGATAGCTAGGCAAATGGTGTCAGAGCGCACAAGACTGGCAACAGCAACAAATGAGGATGCCATCGTCCATCACGAATCGACTACAAAATACCCTGAAAACTACACAATGAAACGGAAAAATGATGAATTTGCTACATAAAGAGTGTCATAATAGTAATATAAATTAAAACTTTATCTCATCCTATTGCATACCTTTTCAGTTTATTCTTCTATGAGAATATGTTCCAACTTAGTACCGCAAGAATTGATCTTAGCGTGGAAGACGCTTTCTCAAGTAAGTGCCCTGGATGATGTTTGAATTTTGAGGGTATCTTAGCACTAACGATGCGCGCAGAGAAAACTGGAAACAAGTAATTCAATTGATTGTCGCTGGCGACGGAATGAAGCCGGCAGAGAGAGAGAGAGAGAGAGAGAGAGAGAGAACGAGACCGATAGTGTATAGGAAGTGCAGACGCCAAGTGGCAATTGAATTGAATGCAAAAAAGTATGCATTTGAATTGAATTGATGTTGAATTTGTGGCAATCAACAGGTTGGCGAGGAAACCGACCACTAACAGTTTGTACACTGTTCGAGCATGTAGTTTTTGGTTCTGGTTTTGCTGGCTCTCAGCTTAAGTGCTTTGTTCTGGCAGTTTTTAAATAAGCAACCCAACACTAATGCAATGGAAAATGTCAAAGCGTCTTGCTGTGGCAGGCGGACACTCAAACCCCAAGTATTATAGGACCAAAAGTTTCAGGCGCAAAATTAGCAGGCAGCAAAGTGTGAAGCTTGAAGCTTCCTGTTTGCGCGCCGCTGTCGTCTCTTCGGGCGCCTCTCATCATGACATGAAAGTGACAGCAGTCCGTAGACAGCAGAGAGCAGCCGACGGACGGTAGAACAATAGCTTAGAAATAGGACCAGACTTTAACGGTCCTTAAATGTGTATGTGCAATATGTGTGTGGCCTAAAGCTAAGCTGTTAACATGAGCTTGTGGGTGAGTGTGTGTTTGGACTGTCTAATTGTCTATGCGCAGAGTGTGTGTGCGCCTTTCTGTGTGTTTGCTTTGTGCATCCCAGCGGACATTTTAAACTGCCATCGGGCGTGTGAGCATTAAAGTTGTGTGAGAAGCTGCCGAGTGAGATTTACATTTTGGACTAGAACGTGCCTTGTCCATCTCTGTGCAACTGTATGGGTAATAAAAGCCCATTAGCCCAGCTGGTGACCCGCAATACAAGAACGACGACGACATCGGCAGCAATAACAAACATACAAAATTAATAATAAAACAACACAGAATAGAATAGTCACTTTTTGGCCAATTGGCCCATCTGCTTTTCCGGCTCCGGCTCCGGGTCCGGGTCTATCTCGCCCTGTTTCAGTTTGGCCTGCGGCTGCATTGTCAACTCGTCATCACCCTCAACAACAACAACAGCAACAACAACTCGGCGAGGGGAAACCAATACAACATTTATTTGAGCAACAGTTAATGCATAGAATATGAAGCGCGTCCGTTTTGTTTTTTTCATATCCTTGCCTTTTCATGGCTACCCTGCAGCTGCAGCCTATTTTAAATTTTGTTAGCATATCAATCAGACTCATAGGAGTTATTGTATGAATACCCGACCATCTTATCACTGAGACATTTGAGTCAATCGAAATGTGTTTACATAAACACAGGATGGCATATGTGTCTAATAAAATATCAAATTATTCTTAATTTCTTTTACAAACGTAACGCATTCAATGCTAGCTTTCAAGAAACTCTGACAACGACTGAGATTATGAATAATGACGGTTATTAGCGTCATTAATGCAAATAAGGAAGTATTTTTAGAAAAATTATGCATTTAATTAGAATTTCTACATTTGTTCTTTTATCTGAGAATCGTCAGTTTTAACAATCTGATTGCTGATTCGGTCACAAAGAGATTGATTATATATTATATATTTTTTTCGTCATATTTCCCATTCGAATACAAATTGAATGCCGAACACGCTTACACACACAAAGGATATTTCTATACACTTTTTCTAAAATCCAGTACAAACCGTAGCATTTCACTCTATGTATGTTCACATTTATGTAGTCCAGAAATATATGTACATACATACACACAAACGTAAGCAAGCGCATTCGGCGAACAAGTAGGTCGAGCCCACAAATACGAGCACTCAAGAATACCGACACATGTTGTCTGTCGAATAATCCATATATAATCATACATACATACATAAATGTTTCTTCTGTTCGACTTCTAGCTGCATTTATCAACAGCTCGTAGCCAACGATCGTTCAGTGAGAGCTTAGCTTCGAGGCAGAACGCACACGCTTGGCTTGCTTCGTGAAATGTGCCCAGCATTTATGCGGAAAAACAACATATGAAGAGCACAATACAATCTGTTACCAATAGAATACAGTATATAAACAAGAGCTATCCTGGTGGACATTCTGTGACGCGATTCAAAGGAAACTAGAGCGAGAGGTGAGCAATTGTTATAAGTGTGCCATTAAACTGCAAAGTAGGCTCTGCTATCATTAATGGAATTTTGAAGCGAACCCAGCGTGAACCCTCGGCGTGAAGTACCGACTACTACTAAGCTGATATTCCATAGACATTTCGCTGATCTTTAGCACCTCGCAACAATACGAAGACGAACAAGAACGAAAACAAAAACAAAAACAGCGACAATGGCAACAAAGTGAATTTCTTAAGCAAAACACAACAAATTACTTTCTTCACTGCCAGTTCAGAGTAGGGGAAAACTCTTCAGGGAACTGGGACTGTGCTGAGGCATGCAAAATAATTGAATTGGATCAAATACTTAAAATGCTTGTCTCATGTTGTGCGATTGCCCGACACTGAATAACATTCGAAATGTTCCTGAGAATTTATTGTGGTTCTTCATACACTTACTGCACGGAAATGACGAGCTTCGTTTCGTTTCATTTCGGCATATTGTACATACTTATATGAATGTTATGTTTGTATGTGATGTAATGGAGTCCGAGTACATAAATGAATATACATATGTATGTACATATAGGGGCAAATCATTTTAGTGATTGCATTAATTTTGGACAGGTCTATGACATTGGCCCAAGTTCACGGACGGAAGTTCACAGATCATTTAATTTAATCTCAATTAGGCACAAGCATTGCATTAGTTCTGATACACTTCAGCAGATCCGTCCATAACACCACTCTCAAATGTACGTATATGTATAGGAAGTAGAAGGTGGGATTTACAAAATGTAATGTACTTAATACGTTTATGGTAACAACACAGCAGCTATTTGTAGACGGATCAGATTGAATTCTGATATAAGAGCTGTCGACACAACTATCAGTAGCTAGTCTAATCATTTTCATTCTAATTGTGAATTTTAGGTTTTTAAAATCAATTAATGTTTAATAATTTGTAAAAACACAAAGAGCTCACGCAACGAGAAAGAGAAAGATGAATAAAGTTTTCATTCTTTATACCCGCTATCCATAAGGTGGAAGGGTATTATAACTTTGTGCTTTAAGGAAATGTACGTAACCGGCAGCAAAAGTCACCTCGGACCTCATAAAGTATATATATTCTTGATCAGACGAGACGATATAGCCTGTCTGTCTGTCCTTCTGTATGAATCACTCAGAGAAATAAAGTAAAGCTATAATTGTTTAATTTGCCTGCACTCAGATCAAGTTTGTTTTTTGGAATGTTGAATACAACGCGTAATTTTCATATTTGGTTGAGATTAGTTAGATAAAAATTATTGAAGTTTTTGTATGGCAAAAAACGGAACTTAGTCGTCGGTTTTATTGACACTGGGTATCGGTTTTCTCGAGCACACTTTCGAATATAGCTTTCTTACTTGTTTATAGTTGTGGCGATATAGTGAACGCAATAGCCCAATTTTGTAATCACCAATATTTGCATTCCTAGCTGATTAGCTTATTTACTTGCAATAATGCACGTAATTTTCAGTTGGATTGTCAATAATAAACAAGAACGTATTTGTGAAAGTGAGAACTCGATTCGCTTTATTTTTTTTTTTTTGGTTTTTTTGGTTAGTGCGCCCATTAAAATTCCGAAAAGATATACACAAATTATGTATATGTTACATATAAATTCTTTGATTTTTATTGTGGTCTTAGTAATTATATGAAAGAAATTAAGTACATTTACGAGATCAATTTAAATGTATAGAATGTCAGTGAACCATGTCCCGAATATGAGCCAAGTGGCAATTACAGTGAGGCATAGCTCACGTACCTAATCGTCTGCCAAATTGGGAATATCAATGTGAGTACTCACTCATGTTGCAATAAAAATTAATCTAAGAATTGCCGCAACTTGATGAAAGTAGACTGCATTGTAAGCTAAAACAACAACAGCTGCCTAGAAATGTTCCGTGCTCAAAAGCAAACAATAAATATTTAACAAATAAATATGAAATATGAGTACGCATAAAATTAGTGCTGGTGAAAATGTCACATTCTTCTTTCTTATTGAAGTTATTAAATAAACAAAAGCCGCATAAATTCATAATCGAGCTTATCAATCGAGACGATGTATTAAATTTTCCGATTTTATAAGCAAGACAAACAGCAATTTTAACAGTTTTCCGACTTTTTGTCAGGCCGTCACTCATTTAGTCAGGAAAGCGACATTGTTGACACATTACTTATGACGACGACGACGCTAAATAACTAATTGAACCATGAACTTAAATTGAGGCATCTCTTCTCAACGTAGCTCATTTGGTCTCGTCTCAACCCATCTTATCTTAACTGTGAGATTTACGGAAGTAGCTGAATACATTCACTGCATTCACTCGGACTCAGGAAATAAAGTGACTTTTATTTCCGAGTGTGCACACGGATATTTCTAAGTGTTTACGATTACATTGTAGGCCAAACAATGGTATTATGACATGTATATAAATCACTTACGTGGAGGGGCTGCATTGCAACTTATCGACTTGTTTGTTTTATTTGCTTTTATACTCAAGTAATTGAATTAATAATAAAGGGTTAAATATGACTCAAATTAAACCGTAACTCAAATGGTACATTGTTGAGTATCGGTTTGGGTGTCAACTTGATTTTAACTTCTGTTATTAATATAGATTAGCTTGTAATCATTATTCTCTTTCTAAACAGAGATATATATGAATACTCATATTTTTTGTTTCAGGACATCATGAACTTAAAGCTAAGTTTTACGGCACTCTTTTCGCTGCTTTCGCTTGTAAATATCGTTACGTCTAGTCGGACGTTTGAGGTGGATTATGATAATGATCAGTTCCTAAAGGATGGACTACCTTTTCGCTTTATATCTGGTTCCTTTCACTACTTTCGCGCACATCCAGACACCTGGTCACGACATTTGCGAACAATGCGTGCCGCCGGCTTAAATGCTGTCACCACGTATGTAATATTACTCAGAGGGACGCCCCCTTCGAACGTTATTTGATTTGATTTAATCGTACATAATGCAGATACGTTGAATGGTCGCTGCATAATCCACGAGACGGTGTCTACGTTTGGGATGGCATTGCAGATCTGGAGCGCTTCATCCGTCTGGCGGTGAGCGAGGATCTGCTGGTGATACTACGCCCGGGTCCCTACATATGTGCCGAGCGAGACATGGGCGGTTTTCCCTATTGGCTTCTCACCAAGTTCCCAGGCATTCAATTGCGCACAGCCGATACTAGTAAGTGAGGACTACGTTAATCCAGTGGAACATAAACTAACTATCTCTTTGCAGACTATCTGAGCGAAGTTCGCATCTGGTACAACCAGCTGATGACCCGAATGGTGCCATATCTATATGGCAATGGCGGACCCATTATCATGGTTCAGGTCGAGAACGAATACGGCTCGTTCTTTGCCTGCGATCTCAACTATCGCAACTGGTTGCGCGACGAGACACAGAGCTATGTGAAGGACAACGCTGTCTTGTTTACCAATGATGGACCAACAGTGCTGCGTTGCGGCAAGATTCAAGGTGTTCTGGCCACAATGGACTTTGGTGCCACACGCGATCTTAAGAGTATTTGGGCCAAATTGCGTCGCTACGAGCCGAAAGGTCCGCTTGTGAATGCAGAGTACTATCCTGGCTGGCTGACCCACTGGACCGAACCGATGGCCAATGTTAGCACGAATTCAATAACTGGAACATTTATGTAGGTGTTGCAAATGCTAGTGCCAAACTCAGTCATAAGTTTTAAGTTAAACTTATTTCAACCTCTTTCAGTGACATGCTGAATAGCGGAGCAAGCGTCAATTTCTACATGTTTTATGGCGGCACCAACTTTGGCTTTACGGCGGGGGCTAATGAGAATGGTCCGGGCAACTACATCGCAGACATAACCAGCTACGACTACGATGCACCCATGACAGAGGCGGGCGATCCCACGCCCAAGTATTGGGCTCTACGCCGCATCATTGGCAGGTATTTGCCTTTGCCAGATGTCCCAGTGCCAGATCCGGTGGCAAAGCGCGCTTATGGATCTGTTCGATTGACTAGCTGCTGTACTCTGTTCTCCAGCGAGGGGCGACAAAAGCTGGCAACGGGTGTGGTGCGCTCCAACAAACCAATGACCTTTGAGGCATTGGAACAGAACTCCGGACTGGTGTTGTATGAAACCTGGTTACCGGCCCACTTCCAACGGGATCCGAGCGTCTTGTATGTGACCGGACTCGCTGATCGGGCATATGTCTTTGTGGACAATGATATCGTGGGCATACTCGCCAGAGAGACGCCTATCTATGAAATGCCGCTGAGCGCAAGCTCCGGCAGACTTTTGCAAATACTTGTGGAGAATCAGGGTCGCTTGAACTATGGACGCCAATTGAATGACTTCAAGGGTCTGACAAAGGATGTACGATTGGACAAACAGGTGCTGAGCAACTGGAATATGACCAAGTATCCGTTGGAGTCATACGAAAGTCTGGAGCAGTTAATTCTTGAGTCAACTGAGTCGGCACACTTTGGCTTCCAGGACCTTAAGAAACCACAATTATTGCTCCGATCCGGCCCTGGCGTCTACCATGGTGTACTGAACATCAACAACAGCGATCAGCTGGCTGACACTTATTTGGACACGACAGGCTGGGGAAAAGGTATCGTGTTCATAAACGGCGAGAATCTGGGACGATACTGGCCACTTGTGGGACCCCAGGTAACCCTCTACGTGCCTGCTCCAGTGCTTAAGATGGGTGCTAACCAAATCGTTCTGGTGGAGTATCAAATGGCACCCACCTCAATGGAACTGCAGTTTCGCGATACGCCCATCCTGAATGGCAGATCTTAACATTAGCTTAGCTTAGACTAGAATTAGTGAGTGCGTTGTGCATCATGTAAATGTTTACTGGATTAAGTATTTTGTGAGGCATTAAAGTATGGTGACAGCGTCTTCATTTCTTTTGTAAACTTGTCGCCAAAAGACTCATTACAGCGGCAGCAGCAAAAACATGTGTGGCATGGGGCACACATGTGACCTTTGTGCGTGTACCGTGTCATGGCCTGTCACGGAATGCTTTGCCATGCTGTACCGTACCGTGCCGTGCCGTGCCGTGACTCCTTTTGCCAAATTAATCCCAAATGATTGAAGTCCACACAACAGCTCAAACGCTGATGAACTGAAATCAGTAAAAGTCCAAAGTCAACGTCTTGGCTCGTTGGTTTTAGGGCCCAACTTTTAATATGTAAGTATGTTCACTCCCGTATGTTTGTATGTCTTGACACCACACACACACACATACTTTTAGGACTTTTAAGTCATGTCAAATGAATATATAATGATGTACTCCTTAAATGCAGCGCAAATAAAACATACATTTTTTTATCAAAGCTATCCCCTTTGGTGAATGTAGGAAGCAATATTAATGTAATATGTAGCATAATAAACTAATTTGTCTGTAAGATTTTATTGAACCAATGCAGAAAAATGTGCTTTTATTTTAGAATTTGTTTAAAAAATTCTACCGATTATACAGACGCCTGGAAACTCACAAAGTTACTTAATATGGTGGAAGAGTCTTTTTGTGAACATTTCAATATTTTAAATCGAGACGTTAGTCTCAAAATATGTGTTTTGGGTTTCTAAAATTATATTTTAGTAAATTGAATTAAAATATATTATCTTTTGTAGAAATTGAAGAAATGAGTTCAGTTTCAACCAAGAGGACCCTAAAGAGGTGTGTAAAATAAATCAAGAGTATTTGCTCGTACCGTAACAACTCCCAATTTGATCATATTGCCTCTGCAATGAGCCCTTTAAGAACAATTATTGTTGCCCTTGATGTTTAGGTTAATTAGGACGCGCTCAAATCCGCACAGTCCATCACATATTCTCGTTTACTATTGGACATTCATTTATTTTATTTTTTTAAGCATCTTTTATGTTAGGAGCATATGCGACTCGAGTACTTCCATGTCACATGCATGTGTGTATAGGCGAAGGTGTGTGTACCGTGTACATACTTAAATATATTTCATTCTGCTGCTTGCTACATATGTACGAGTATTTATATACTAATTGTGACTGTTTGTTGTCCGTGTTGTTCTTGTTGTTGTTGTTGTTGCTGTTTCTGTTGCTGTGTCCAAGTTGACATGAAACAAGTAGAGGCCCTGGGGCAGTTTAAAAGCTTCGCCTGATGCTTAGTTTACACAGCGACTCTGGTTTTTTGGTCATGTTCCGAGAGTCCCATAATAGACTCCGTGCTGCATGCATCACATCATAGCACCGGATGCGAGTGACTTTAAGTTGTGACAGGCGTGCCAGAAGTGTGTCTTTACATTGATGTGGCTTTTTATTAGCTTGCCGCCGGCGTGAGCTCAAATGCCAGCAATGTAATGAACAATATTACAAACTATCTATCACATACTGAATGAACAATGAACATTTCTTTATGGCTCTTAGTTTTATTTCAATTTTATTTGTTTCGACCCTATACTCAATTTTTAAAATCGCTTTAATTAGCATACTCTTCTTTTGGACATCGATATGTAATTCGATTGAAAAAAAATTATTAACGTTAAGATCATCGCCAACATTATAAATACCATAATGTGAGCATGGTGTTTTTTCCTGGGTAATCTTGGTTAGATCTGGCTCTAACAGTAACAGTAAATAAGATAATTTGTCTAAAATAAATTACAACTAAAATAACCATTCGCACCTTTAATTATTGACTTGAAAATGTTGAACCCACTTTAACTTTTTATGTTATGTCGATGTGATAAACATTTCATAATGAAATGCTTTGAAACATCCAAAAAATAATTTAATGGGTTTCACTAAAATTTCGTGCAAAGTAACTTCAGGAAACACAAAATTATATGTGTTGTTGAAGCTTGAAAATCTAAATTTTAGTATATTTAATGACTCTCATTTCGAATGGACAGCTTCTTAAACAAAACATATTTTCAAACTGTTAACATTTGTGCAACTCACCAATCGCATACAATACAAATTATTGTTGATTAATATTGCACTTTCAATTAAAAATAGTTTAGGTTAATAATTGAATTGAGAGATTTGCTGAACTGTTGAGTTCAAGCTCGATTTTCTGTGGTGCGCGCCGAACGAACACGCCGAGAAGTATGCAACAACTGAGTGACAGATCAAAGCGGGAATGGACTTTATAACTGCTCGACAGGCGGCCAGCGAAGAAGAATACAAGTACAACCACAATTACACGTTTCTGATACGCTACGCTTTGCACACACACACACATATACACACACTCACACACACGCCGAACAGGAAACAACAATCACGAGGCAGTTCGTGGGCTGTTCGGCTTTCGCTTTCTCCATCTGTGTGTTCGTGCATATCAACAATTGGGCGAATAGAAATTCAAGTGCGCCTGTATTGGTAACTAGTATGTGAGATTGCGTAGTGTATGCGCGTGTATGTGCTGTGTATAGATGCTGGCATGTTTTCATGTGGGCGCCACTTTGTTGCAAAAACAGGCGAAATAATATGGGATGCATACTTTTAGGTCGCGGCGCGCAATTGAATTGAACGGAAATTCTGTTTGCATATGTGAATAAAACATTAAACGGGAAAAATTGAGGCTACTCTTTATGTGAAAAAATTATGCATTGCGGCAAAGTTACTTTTATTTTTAAATTAATTTTACAACTGGCGACTTTTTCTGGCGAACTCTTCACGTCAAAAATATTCATCATATTTGTTTTTTACTTGAATACAAAATGCCTGTTTACATTTACCATTATGTATTTACATTATTTTCATTTGTTTAATAAATCTTTTTATTGCGATGAACAGCAAACATTTATTGCCACTTTCGACTAAGTACATGCGTTTATGGTAATTTTTATTATTTTTTAGTATCTGCCTCAAATTGTTACATCCGTAACAGCTTAGTAAACTTAAACAGAGGCATCTTCCATGTACGTGCGCTTGGACTGCATTTAAACGCTGCTCGGCACTTGAGTCGAGGCCAGCTTTGAGAACTGCAACACCAAGACATAGACCGAATAACTTGAAGCTAAGATAAGATATACTGTGGCAAACCACTCATAAAGGCCAAGTGTACTATATGCAAACACATCCGCGAACTTGCACAACATCCCCCGAATTCACATCCACATCCACATCCGAGCATCCTTTGCCTTTAGCCGAAAGGCATACGGTTATTACTGAACGCAGTGGCAAACAAGAATAGTTGAAAGCAAACCTTTAATATTTATACGAGTATAAATAATAAAAAGCATATCATGATCAGTTAATAAAATCAGAGCAGTTTCAGTTCTTCCCATGCCATTCCTGATATTTTTGTTGATTCTTTAGTGACCACTGTAGACAATAAAATTAAACGAGCAAAATGGAGATGTTTGGCGCTTCCGTAAGGTAGCTTGTCGCTCATCCGCATACTTGAATCTGGCATCCTTTGAATTCGACGATTTTCGCGGCCATAAAACTCGATTGTGCAGAACTGCAATTTGCATTTAAATTGCCCAAGATACGCTATGCGATTCCGTGAAATACACAGATTGTGTTCTATTATAGTCGCAGTTGGAATTAACAACATTCAACGCATCATTCCGAAACTAAACCCCTTCGGTCTTTTAAGCACCCTATTAAATATTTACGCAGGCCATGACAAACATAATTAGCATTTAATTAAAATAAAATTGCGCAACGCTTTCGCCAATAGACAGGCAATTGGTTGATTTGATTATTGAAATCAAACAGAACTGCCGCAAAGCCTACGCGCCTTTGGTTGTGTAAATATAGTCATATACTCTAACTATATCGGGAATACAGATAAGAATCGCATGATTTAATCATGGCTAGGCTTGATACGTCGAGCGCACGCCAATTTTCTGATGTGTCATTTTATCTTTGTATTGTTAATTACATTATGGACTCTGCAAATGTTGCTTTGTTTTCTGCCTGCGATAAGAGCAGAGCGACCAACTAAACTTAAACGTGGCGCCACCTGTTGTTCGAGAAAGTATTCATTTTCCAACTGCAGCAGTAGGTGGCAGAAATTCAATTTAAAATTGCATTGCAGCACTCATCACATAGGAATGGGAAGAAAGCGAGAAAACGAAAAAGTTCCACGCTCTCGAGGGACACTTCAAAAATTCAATTCTTAATCCATTTAGAGTTGAATTGTTGTGCTATTATGTAGTTTGTATATAATGATCCAATCTCTACTTCAATAAAAAACAAATAATAATCATACTTTATCAAATGATAAATTTAACTTCAGATAAAATCAATAATATGATGGCTAAGTAGCTAATAAAGGTAGTTTCATATATTAGTTTTTATATTATTTAATATATATAGCAAAAACAATTTAATAAATGTAATTATGTATATATGTAAATGCTTATTAAGCAACAAATACAATTTTTTATTTATTTGTGATTATTGTAATTTCAAATCAACCCATGTCGAAGATAGATTGTAAACTCTTGGAGCAACTCGCTACATCGAAAAAAGTGCAACTGCTGGTTGCATATATTTGCAGTGTTTGCCAACCGTATACATTGTTGAACAAATAAAGAGCATTTGACGCACATATGGAGAACAATTGATTTATACGATACGCGGCGATATCAGATTTATGTATGGGAAACTGGGACAATTGGATTACACACGAAAGCAAATGCAATCTAAATCTACAAATATAAGTTACACAATTTCGAGGTATTCATATGTCATTGTATTCAGTTTAATGAGTATTACAGGATATGGTTATATTACGAACTAAACAAAATATACAATTGGAATGATAAACACTTAACAATCTGGATCTAAACGAACAATTTAAAAATAGAGCTGTGACCTAAGGACCACTAAAGCTTAGTTGCAAACGCGCATATACTATAAATGTATGTATAAGACCACTACACAGATTTACTAATCAAATAACTAGGAGCGAATTTTTGGCTAGTCAAATCAATCAATACGTATAACGCCGGCTCCGACGCCTCCACTGTGTGCACACATTGGAGGCATAAAAGTCCATTTGTCTGTCTCGGGATCGTACACTTCAACAGTTGACAGATTCGATTCACCATCGTACCCGCCAATGGCCCACAATTTTCCCATGTTGGCAGCTAAAGCAACTCGTGATCTCTTGCAGTTCATCGGCGTAACAAGCTTCCAAACGTCTGTCAGCGGATCGTAGCATTCCACAGAACGCAAAAATGAATTGCCGCAGTAACCGCCGCACACATAGATCTTGCCATTCAGCGTAGCTACGCCCAAACGACAGCGTCGATTAAGCATCGGTGACATCTTTATCCAGACGTCTTCATTTTGATCGTATCGCTCTACAGAGTCAAATATGGACAATCCATCGTGCCCACCTAAGGCATAAACGTAACCATTAAGCTGTGTAACTCCGCCCGCTGATCGATACTTCATCATTTGAGCAACCTAAAGAGTTACAGACAATGAAAATTGTAACCAAGATTGGGTAAGGTGTAACGCACCGTTTTCCATGTATTTGCTTTGGGATAGTAAACCTCAACAGTATTAAGCGATGTAACGCCGTCGTAGCCACCGCAAACATAAATGCAATCATCTAAAGCAGCGACCCCAACGGCACTGCGTTTGCACAGCATAGCACATCCCTGAGACCATTTGTTCTTACGTGGATCGTACACTTCGACTGTGGACAGACGTTCAGTGCCATTAAAGCCTCCAAAGGCATACAGTTTGCCATCTAAAACTGCAACACCGACTCGCGAACTGCAAGTAATGTGAAACGTTCAGATAAAGAAGTACAATTAATTCATCAATGACTCACCGCATCATGGACATTTGTTCGCCCATTTTCCATTTCTTGGTGATGGGATCATAGATCTCTACAGTGCTAACAGACTCCCCGGTACTTGCAAGACCACCAACGGCATAAATTTGACCTGTAAAGAATTCACCACAACGTTGACGCGTGCGAAAGCTCTGCAATAAGCCACGACGCTCAGGCATTAGATGAAAGTCCTTGGCTTCATCGAGGAGATCTCTGCATTGATGCGACGAGCGTATTAGCTCCTCTCGAGCAACACGATCTGCTAGGAACTGCGGAGACAATAGCGGCAGACGAACTGCGGCCAACACTTGTGGAAATAGTTCAGAGCGTTTCTCCTCGGCATATTTAACCCAACGCATGCACGCCTCAAAGATAACTTCCTCGTTGCGCACGTTAAGCTCATCGCGGCGCATCAGCTCCAACAGCTGCTCACAGTCTAGGGAAAGGAACTCCTCGGACTGTGACACTTTGGCAAAGTTCTGATCGATATATTTATCGGCAGCATCGATCAACTGGCGGCAGATCATGGAATCGGCAAATGTTCGAATGCCCAGAACATTATGTGGATGGAATCGGGATATCAAGAAAGTGGCGCATGCATCTCGCACATTGGACAGCTGCAGAAAAGAGGCGCCTACCATAAGGCTTTGGACATTCTGGTTATCGATGCGCACTTGTCCACTATAAACATAATTGATAAGACTCTCTAATGCACTAGGTTCAATCTCCTTCATGGTAATTTCCTTGATGCGGCTCTCTGCCATATTATTCGTAAACATCGCATAAAAATATGGTACAGTGGCAGCAAGAACAACTCGATGCGCTGAGAATGTTTGATCTTCAACCTATTACGATTGCAAAATGCAACAAATTAATTGAAAGTGTGTTTATATTTAGACACTGACTGACAATAGATAATGATAATACTAAGATAGCTAAATTATTAGTGACCAACCTTCAGGGTGACATCACAAAGTTTACCCAGTCTCCGTATCTCCTTGAACAATGGAAAACTTTCACTAAATAGCTGTTCGTGTTTGTATACAAAGGATTGATCCTCCAGTTGGTTATCGCTCAAATCCATGTTTATGGTCGCAGGGCACAATGCCAGCAGCAAACGACCAAAAACAATTTTTCTAAACAAAATGCTTCACAGGCAGGGTGACCGCAAGTGAGATTTTAAAATGAACTATTTAATGTCGACCAATATACATACGTGTGTAGCATAGAAAAATATACCAAAATAACAAAACCATAGCGATGCGCACAAATGCGATTAGTCAATGGTGATTCTGAAATATTAGTGATTCAAATAAACAACACACAATCTATACATTCATAATATTAATCATTTTTTTAAGAGCTTTCACAAATAATAGCATAAAATTTTTATGTTTTACATAGTTCCATCTCTAACGAAAACAGCTGATTACCCTTAAGATAGCCAACACATTCGATATTTAACGTAAATGAGGAATTTTAGTGGTGTACTTTGGCAAAGTCAAGTGAATTTATCACGTATTAAGATAATTAATATAACAAATCATTATTTCGAAATTTTTGAATTGCCAATAGTGTGCGAATTGCATGCTTTAACATCGATAAGAATAATCGTCAATCGTTAAATTATTCATCTGACTACTTGTTCTATTTGTATTTGCCTAATTTTTTGAAGAATAAAGGCAATAGGAAACCACTGAATATCGCCTGATGATAGAACGTTCTAATATTTAGCTTATAACAGTAGGAAAACAGTATTGAAAATGGACACATCACATAGTAGAGACACACAGGTATGTACGAAAGTGAAACGAAAGCAAAGCAATGACGTTTCCACCACTGAACACCTTTATGCTAACGTGTATGTGTTGTGTGTGTGTGTGTTTTATGATTGCAGAAGAATCCAATCGAAGCTCTGAGCAAAGATGAACTCATTTCCAAATATAAAGGTTTGCTTGGCATTGCCAAAAAAGCAAAGCTAGCAAAAGATGGTAAGCCTACTACGAGATAAAATGAAATTAAATGTTTAGTTGTATTTAATATCATTGCTATGTTTAGAGCTTACCGAAGAGAACCGCCAGTTGAAGGAGGCGTTGGCAAAGCTGGCCACCAAACAGAGCAGTCTGCCCGCGATGCAGGAGATGCTGCAGGACTTTACCGACAAAAACCTGGTATTGATGGAGCAACTTAATAGCTTACAGCGTAGAACCAAAGAGGACGCTGAGCGCTTAGAAATGTTCCAGATCGAAAATGAGAGCCTCAAACGTCAACTAGGACGCTTAAGTGATGAAAATGATGATCTACTGGCAGACGTAGAACGCATGGAGCAGGCCATGCACCAGGTGAACAGTCTTAGCAATGAACAGCGAAAGAATCTTGAATTTCTCGAGGAAGACATTGTTAAAATAAAGGAGGCCGAGTCTGAAAATGGAATATTAAAGCAGCAGGTTGAGAATGCTGCAGAGGAATCGAGACTGCGGGTCAAAGAGCTGAATGAACTGCAGGAGAAGTACGAGTCAGTGAAGCAATTGAATTCGGAGCAACGCAAGAAGTTCAATACGCTCAAGGATCGCTTTATCGATGTGCATCGCAAGCTGAAGAACCTCAAGGAATGCAAGTGTGTTTTGTTGGAAACGCAACATGAATACGCAGCATCGGTTTCCAAGTGGCAGCAGGAGATTATCAAGGCTTCTCAGCTACTTTGCGGTAAGATGACAACGTTACAAGAGGAGAATCTACTGCTTAAGCATCAACTTAATGCGGCAAATGCAACTCCCAACCAAGTGTCATTAAATAGTCAAAAAATATTGCAGAAAGTATACGAGATGGAACGTTTGGCCACGCTAGCAAAGCAGCAACAAGCACATAAGCAACAAGCGCAGCCTTCAAAAATCCCTCTAGACATAGACAGCTTGTTGAATAAATTAAACAATGTGGAACGGTTGACAAATATAATCAGGGAACAACAAATCACAGCAAAAACACCAACTATGAAGCCAGAAAACTCTTCTATTAACGTGTCCCACATCAGTGAGAAAATTAATCAAGTGCAACGCTTGGTTCACGTTATACAGAAGGAACGGAGTGATCAGCTGAGTACACAGACCTTAATGCAGCAAAAATATGAGCGCGAGAATGTGCAACTGGAGACGAGTTGTGTAGAGCTACGACAGCATAATGACGATTTGCAGTCGCGCTATCAGCTGAAGGAGCACGAACATGCTGAACTCTTGGCAGAGATGCGAGAGCTTAACGAGGCGTTGAAGGCACGAGGCGATGTCATTTCCCGTATGCAGGAGCAACACGACAAGGGCCACAAAGAGTTACAGATTTTGACCGAAACTCTGACGGAAAAATCACAGCAACTTCAGCAAGCACAAAACAGAATTGATGAACTAGAGCAGCACGAGCAGAATGCTGATGCCCAGAGTGATGTGTTGTCTACATCAACGATTTCACGCGCCGAGGAATTGAGTCGCTTGCGCGAACTCGACGATGGATACGAAGAAAAATATAACAAGCTGCGAACGCTGACTGTTAAGCTCAAAAAGAAGCTTCAAGAGCAGATGCAGCAAATTAAAGACATGGAACAGGCTGGTTCAGCTAAACTTGAAACTGAACTAGAAGCTATTAAAGTAGCACGGACGCAGCTTCAACAGGACTTAAATATGGCTCGTGCAGAAAACCAAAAACTTAAGTCTAAGGACAAGGCGAAAAGTTCAAATGTATTGAATTTGGAAATTGAGGCTGCTGAGAAATCATTGGCGGAAGTAAGTAGTAAACTCTTGGCAAAGACATCGCAATTAGATGCATTGACGGAAACACTTGTTAGCAAAGAGAACACCATAACGCAAATGCGGCAGGAGATCAGCATAATGGAGGAAGCGCAAAGGGGCGAGGCAGCGCATAGCAAGCAATTGAAGCAACAAATCGACCTGATGCAGGCGCAAATTAAAGACGCTGTCCATGGCAAACAGCAGACACTGTCGGACAACAAGGAACTCGAGCAGAACGTGGAGCAGCAAAAACAGCAAGTGGAACAGATGCGTCTTCAGTTGGCCGACAACACGAAGCAATACGAATCTAAACTTAAGCATTCACAGGACATGCTGCTCAACTGCACTCAACAACTGGAGATGCGAATGAACGCACTTGCTGAGCTGGAAACATCGTTGCGCAATACTAATCGAAGCAATGAACAACTGCAAGCTGAGTACTCGGAGTACAAGATTAAAGCACAGTCGGTGCTGCGCAAGCAACAGAATCGAGACACTGCTAAGGAACAAGACCTCGAAACAGAATTAGCTGCGATGCGTACAATGGAGCAACAATTACGCAACAGCAATGAGGCAAGCACCAAGCGAATCACGCAATTGGAAACGCAATTAGACGACATACAACGCGACAACTCGCAATTACAGCAACGCAGACAGGAATTGGTGACGGTCTCCGACGACTTAAGGGAGCAAATAGATACTTTGACTCAGGACAATCAACGGCACCTGCAACAACAGCAACAGCAGCTACAACAGCACCGCCAACAGATTGAGCAAATGGATGATGTACACCAACTGCAAGTTTCCAAGCTGCAGCATCAAATCGAACAGCTCGAGAAGACATCATCCACATCTATTCAGACCGTGGCTCCAATTGCTGCGCCAATTTCTAAGGCAAGCGACGATCCCCCAAGTACTGAACAGAGCAAAATAGATTATTTACTCGACCATGACGGCAGTGGGGAGACTCTTGCACAATTGGCAGCACAACGCAAGATCTCTACAGCGTCACGTCGGTCTCACGATTTTATACCATTGGATGAGCTGCTAAATACATCCATACATTCAATCCACAGCGATAAGGTAACTACGTTTTCTAATTTCGGACGCAGCGTTAGCATGCAGGACGATGAATCAGAATTAGATGTGAGTGGCGAAGCGCAGGCAGCGCTTTTGGCCACCAAAGAACGATTGAGCATACAGGAAAGTCGTGTCCGTCATCTAACCGCTCTATTAGCCGAGAATGAACAGGATCTGGCCAAGCTGACACAAATGAATGATATGCTCAAGGAAGAACTGCGTCGTCAGGAACGTTCAGAGGAGCGGGAGCAGCACATGCACAACTCGGAATATCTTAAGAACGTATTCTTGAAGGTATACCCAATGGTTTTTTTTATTTGTCAATTTCATACATAGTATGTGTTTTGCAATACAGTTCATCACACTAAGTAACACGGATGAGCGACAACGCCTGGTGCCGGTGCTAAATACAATTTTACGTCTAAGTCGCAATGAAATGGAAATGCTAAATGCTGTGGCAAAAGGACAGAAAGGTAACCACTTTACCACTCCAACTCAAACCTTTCATTTCTGATCATCTCTTTTCTCCGATGCAGTTTCCAATGATAGCAGCAATCGCAGCTGGAGTGGATTTCTTAGCGCTTGGAGCGGAAGTGGCAGCAACACGTCAGGCAATAACAATTAACTGCCGAACTGTCTTTTCGGGTTCATTGGTATTAAATATAATATACCAGTTAACCAGTTTGTGTATATTGTATAAATCTTGTATATGGTTATTGTCCCCAAAAATTGTTTGTGTATTTTCCTTTCAATTAACTAAGGATGCCACTTATCTCATGCTTTATCTATTTACATCAAAACACAGATGTACATAATTAATACTGAATAATATATGGAGCGCCCTATACAGCATTCCAGCCACAATATATGTATATGTAAATATGAGTGTGAAAATAAAAATACTATACGTACATTTTATCCAACGGTCTTTCAATGTTATAAAACGAACGAATTCAATCTTGGTATTGTGATGAAAATTACATGTATTGATAAATATTTATTTAGTTCTATTCCCACAGATATCAGACTATAAAATCAATGTTCGCGTTTTATCTATGTTTAAACGGTAAACTTAAATTGTAATTACATGTCAATTGTATGTATAATTTTAAAATTATATAAATACGAACTGTAATTGGCTAAGACTATGCGAAGTGAATGCATAAATTTACACTTAAAATATTTATAAAATGATGCAATGTATAAAACTATAATAATTGAGAAAACAAAATTCAAATTCAGTAAAGAAATCAAGAATCACAATTTCGCACATCGCAGCAAACGAAGGCAGGGACAAGTCTAAAAAAACAAAATACATACTATTGCCTAGTTACTCTTACTAATCAGTATCAATTTTGTGACAGAATCAGAGATAAAATGCTCTGTGCTCAGATTCTATTGCCAGACGCCCGCATAGTTGCCCACCAGAGTTGCAGGAAGCGGCCCACCAGCCGCAAACAGACGCATCCTTGTGCTATCATAGCAATGCGTGTAAATGGCGGGGACGTATTTCACCTGCTGGAAGCCGTCCATTTCGTCCTCAGGATACTGAAAGATATATGCATTTCAATGCATGTCGAATTTTATACAATTGACGCTAATTACATACCACAATTCCTTTGCTGCACTTGAGTGCCACAGTTCGTGAAGCATTTACGCTACTCTCCAAATACTTGCCAGCACGTATATCATAGAAGAGAAGCATGCCCAGACCTGTGCCTACGGTTAAGAGATTGCCCTCAAACGATGTGGCACGGATTCCGCAGCCACTATATCGTGATGTGATCTTCTTGATGGTCTGCAGTGTTCGTGCATCCAATAGTATTGTGTAGGAGCGACATCCGACGGCATAAAGACCATCGCTGTGGTATGCGATGCTCACATTGTCCTGGCAGTTGGGCAGTTTACGCGAGAGCGTTTGTTTAAAGGTCTCTGCGTTAAAGATGTGAATATACCCGTTCAAAGATAGTGCTGCGATTTCTTTGAACTCTTTGTTAAAACATAACGAACGTATCTGCAAGATTAATATTAAAATTATGATTAATAATTCGAAAAAATAGTCCGTTCTTAGCATACCCTTTGCGCTGTCCGCACTTCTTTAACGCTAAGTGGATGAATGGTGGCAAAAGTCGGGCAAGACTCTTCGCCGCCATCAGGAAAATCCATATGATCCTCGTTGATACGCCACAATGCCATGCGCGAGTCCTTCGAGCCAGAGACGAGGAACTGATCGTCTAGCCAACACATACCCATTATCAAGTCCCGATGACCGTTCTCGCCCACACAAACTGGATCCAAAGTTGGCAACCGATAGACTGCAATATCCGATGAATTTCTTGCACCTGTGGCCAAAAACGAACGACTGGGCGACAATTCAATGGCATGAAGGCCGCCCTGAATCTCTGGATGATTGGCACGACTATTCGATAGCGTGGGTATGGCGTCGACACGACGCATATTCACATCATACACGAGCAGCTTATTGCACTTGGTTCCGAACACCACTTGGCGATTGCTGAGCCATTTGGAGCAAAATACTTTATTAATATAGCCTAAATTGATTTGAGTCTCCCGCAACATGTCGTGGGTGAGAACATAGCGACTAGTATACTCCACATTAACGCTGCGGTGCTGCAATTCAAATAAAGCATTCGTGTTTTTAGCGAGAACAAAAACAATACGTATGTGTTTTTTACTTACGTCGCGCAGTTCACTTTCTCTGCTGCGTAGGTAGTCACATAGATTGTAGGATGAGTTAAGGACCTCGTACTGCTGTTGAGGCGTCTCCTCATCGCTGCCTGAGTCTTCGTAGGTAACAAAATCGTCGGGTTTGTCGGGTTTTCGCCTTCGCTCCTGGCGCATTGCTCGATGCTTAGCCCGACGCTCTTCCAGACGGGAACTCACATGACAAGAGGGATAGGTGCCTACTATGCTATCACGTACCGTCTTTACCATGCCGTTGAACATTTTTGCGGCGGTGAATAAATTTTATCAATTCTAAAAAATTAGTGAATTCTCCATTAGAGTTAAACTTGGTGTGGCTACATTTATCAAAAAAATATCTAAATGCTTGTTAGCTAAATTTTGGTATTTTTTTAGAAAATAAATGATTACACTTGAAAAAAAAACTATCGTATGGATCTAATGGATCTAGTTTTTTTGCGCTATTTACTTTCAGACTTTGCTTAATCAATATTTAGAAATACATATTTGATAATAATAACAATTTTTAAATTATTCAATATGTTTTCTATTCACTAGTTAAACACATCAATACACAATATTTCGCTGGCTAGTTTAAAAGAACAAGTTCAAATGGGCAAAATGGTATATTTATTCATTTTCAAACTGCGGTCACACGGTTACACGGAGTATTGCAATTTTTGATTCTTTTATTTAGGAAGGATTTTAGTGAAAAATCCTGGCAATGAACTATCAAGTCAAGCGTACTATGCGGCAGAATTCAGTGTCGGTTGCAGCCACTGATATTGGAGGAGTCGCATCACCCATTATGGCTACCACATCATCGGCGCCCAGCACACCGCAATTGCAAAATTTGGAAGACAACAAACCTCCAGTGAACGTTCATCGTCAGGTAATTCTGGTGCAGAGCGGCAATGTGTCCCAGACGCAGAATCAGGTGCAACTCCAAGCTGCCACAACTGCAGGAAACCAAAATACACAAATAATGGCCGCCATTCAAATGGTAGACGATGCGCCTGTTTCATTACTCACTGAAATTGCTGACATAATGCGTAGCTTTGGTGACAGTGATCAGCCACGAACGACAAGTGTTAAACTGGTGGAACAAATACTGCAGCAGCAGCTACGTGGCATCTTCAATGAAGCCTCACTGGTTGCCATGCGACGCAAACAGAATCCATGTCCTTCGCAGGCAGATTTTGAGTTCCTAATGCGAAATCATCCCGTGAAAATAGCACGAATGCGGAAGCACTTAAAGGATATGCGCATTTTGAAACGATTTCTTAGCATACGCACTGGTCGACCCCAGGACTTTATGGACGATCTTGAGCAGCAGGAAGAGGATGAAGAACTGGCTATTGAAGTTCATGAATTGCACGACGAGGATCGCATGCGTCGCTTGTTTCGTGCCGATCGCATATCTCAAATACTCACAGGACAGCAGTACCTAGAGTTTAACGAGGCGCGAAAGACATCTTTTTACTGCCGACATGGCGAGAAAATTAAAAACAAATTCAGACGATTTCTAGACTTACCTGCCGATCTCCGCATTCCGACGCCCACAATGAATATTTTGGCGTACCTAGCGCACGAAACAATTGCGGCCATTGTCGACTACTCGATACTAACGCGCCTGAATTCAGAAAATCGCGCCACCGAACCGTATAGTCGCGTCACCTCAGCTGGGGGAAGTCCTGCAATGATGCATGTCTGTCCAGAGGTGACACAAGGCCGCGGCATGGAAGTTGTCAAGCCCATTAGTGTTCAAGAAATACACGAAGCAATGCGACGTTTTCGTCAAATGAGCAATCGTAAAATAGGTCGATATCGTAACTCCTGCGACATTGACTTTAGGCGTAGTTTTCTTGCCATCTAGATTCGTCAAAATTGGGAAAGATGTTCCTCAAGATTGAAAAAGGGAACTAGATTGAAGTATAAGCGAAAAATCTATGTAGCTGGGGCACAATAAGATATGTCGGTCTTTTCTGAGTATATTAATTAAATTAAGTTTAGAAAAATATGTATCTACATATATACATATATAAACATTAATGTAATGTAAATTACTAATCACATTAGTAAAAAAAATTGGTAACGACGCACAAAAAGCTTTTCAATAGATTTTGGCCTGTAAGACTTTATAAATTTATTCATTATTTTTAATAATAAAAGCTCGAACATTAAATTATTTACAATTATGATCTACAAAAAAAGAATTTGGAAATTTTCTATTTGCAAAAAAAGAAATCCCAAAATATTCCATATTAAATTTGTGTGAAATTCTGGGTACGTTGGAGTAAAAATTTATTTTAATCTTAAAAAAAATGACATATCCAAATGCATTGATAAAAAAGTTGTATATTCTCAATTTCATTTAATTAAGAATTTTATTAGGTACTCTTAAAGTTGCGATTAGTCTAAGAATATGAAATGATAAGACAAATTGTGAAATTCAACAAACATATTGATAGCTTCGCTTAGCTGCAATTGTAAAAGAAAGAAATATATTTATCAAAGTAAATATTTTGAATCTAAACCACAATATTGAAATGTTATTTACATAAAAAGCTTTGCCAAGAAAAAGGCAAATATTAATTTATTAAACTTGTTTATAGTTTGTTTGTATTTTGTGACCTATGTGAGAGTTAATGAGAAAGAGAACAGAAATACAAAAAGCTTTAGCGAGTTGGGGCATTTAACAATATTTGAGTGAACAACAAACAGTCTATGTCTAACAATCAACGAGCGCAGAACGAGTCTTGTCAAAATGCTGATAATACGCAATTGTATGAGCATTATAAATAGACAGAGAACGGGCGTCGCTTTATTCGCAAATGGAAACGCACAAAATGTAAACAAGGCACTCATACATATATATAGCAGATAACATCGGAAAATTAACTTATTAGTTATAATTGTAGCGCTCTCAAAGTAGTACTAACGCTGAAGTTAAGGAACAAAGGGTAACAAGAGACGATGTCGAGTGGCAAAATGCTCGCTCCTTCGATAGTATTCCAGCCGCCAGTGGATTATCTCTTATCTATAACATGGCGTTCCCTGGTGGAAAATATAAGAACATGGACTTGACACAACTGGTATTGGGTATGCGTAACGACTACGGTGAATTCTTTAGAATGCCAAAAATTTTCGGAAGCGATGCCATGGTGATTACATATAATCCAAAAGATTTTGAAGCCGTCTATCGGCATGAAGGCATATGGCCGCACCGACCCGGCAGCGATACTTTGAGGTATCATAGAGAGTCATATCGAAAAGACTTCTACAAAGGTGTAGAAGGTCTGATTCCTAGTCAAGGAAAATCCTGGGGCGAATTTCGCAGTATTGTGAATCCAGTGCTGATGCAGCCCAAGAATGTGCGACTGTACTACAAGAAAATGTCGCAAGTGAACTGTGAATTTGTCGAACGGTAAATACAAACAATTCGTAATGCCCTTGTAAAATAAATGATATTCCTGACTTCCTATACTAGGATCAAGACCATTCGAGATGCGACTAATCAAGAAGTGCCGCATAACTTCATTGAGGACATTAATCGATGGACTTTGGAATCTGTGTCTGTTGTGGCATTAGATAAACAGCTGGGCCTTCTCAAGGAATCCGATAAAAGCGACAATGTTATGTTGCTTTTTAAGAGCTTAGATGAATTTTTCACATATGCCGGCGACCTGGAAGTTAAACCTTCTTTATGGCGTTATGTTCAAACACCCATGAAGAAAAAGCTAATGAATGCATATGATAACATACAGAAGGTGACGTTGGAGTTTGTAAATGAGGCTCTGGTTCGTCTTGAGGCTGAAGAAAATAAGGGAATTGTTAGGGCAGAGAACGAAAAGAGTGTCCTCGAAAAGTTGCTGAAGATAGACAAGAAGGTTGCCACAATTATGGCAATGGACATGTTGATGGCTGGCGTTGATACAGTAAGTTTTGTTAACGTATTTATACATTCTAAGGCCACGTTATGTATCCCTTTAGACTTCGAGTACATTTGCTGCTGCAATGTTGTGCATTGCGACTAATCCAGTGAAGCAGGACAAGTTAAGGGAAGAGGTAATGCGTGTGCTACCCAACAAAGACTCGGAATTTACGGAAGATTCTATGAAAAACGTGCCTTACTTACGTGCCTGCATTAAGGAATCACAGCGAATGTATCCTCTTGTGATAGGCCACGCCCGGACTACCAATCGAGACTGTGTTCTCAGTGGTCACAAGGTGCCAGCAGGCACATTTGTGTCGATGATGCCCTTGAGCATGCTAAGTAATGATGAATACTTTCCAAAAGCATCAGAGTTTTTGCCTGAACGCTGGCTGCGAAGTGATGCATCCACGTCCAAATGTCCGGCTAATCCGTTAAAAACTACAAATCCATTTGTATTTTTACCATTCGGATTTGGGCCTCGTATGTGCGTGGGTAAGAGAATTGTGGACATGGAACTAGAGCTCGGTATTGCTCGGATTATTCGAAACTTCAAGGTTGAGTTCAACCATTCAAGAGAAAATGCTTTTAGATCAGTGCTGATCAATAAGCCTAATATTCCACTAAGATTTAAGTTTACGGACTTGGACCATTGATGTGATATGTGAGTTTAAAAATAAAAGTTTGTCTATACATAAATATATTCAATAATACAATGATTAAATATTTAAAGTGAAATAATGTTATGTCAATGTGATCTATGATATTATTACAATTTATGTAAATTTATATGTTCAGAAATGATTAATAAAAATTGTCTTCTATAACACTTTGGAGTCTTGATTTAATAAACCAAGAGAGTTTATTTATAAACTAGTAAAAAAATTTCGATCCTAATTCCAAATTAGGTAATTTTACGGATATACAACTGTCAAAATATAAACAACTTTAATAAAAAAAAGGAAAGGGGTTCCTTTTCTTCTTTAATGGTTCACAGTATTAGAAAACTTTCCTAATATTCCAAACATGTTTAAATTAAAATATATCACCTTAGCCAATGAAAGTCAACAATATTTATTTTTTAAACATTTAAAGCTATATTTCCTTCAGTTTATTACACACACACTATAAAGAGTACATGGGAGAATGTTAAAATATTTGTATGTGTGTATGGTAATTAAGTATGTATGTATATATTCATATATTTTCATATGTATGTATATGGACATCCAATAAATATTTGAATCTACGCATATGTTGGAATAAATTCAATATGCTTATAATAATGTACAGTTTAAACATTGTACAGTAAATAGAAATTTTTAAATTTTGCAATTAGTTATTGGCCAATTTCAACAATAAATAGATTGTTGTATTTTCCATTTTGATTAATTTAGTTTAACAGGATTGTAAATTTCATTAGAATCATGTAGATTAAATCTTCATGATAGTTTATGCATTTATTTATATTTTTCAGTTAAATGTTATTTTATGTATACAGTGTATTTATATCCAAGTAACAGTTGACTGCAAAACTCTTTACAATATACAAGTGTAGATCAAATTCTATTTTTTTCTGATTGATGTTTTTGGTCCGATTGCCCAGAATATTGATATATCATTGAATTGGTTCCTTTTGTTTTGTTTTTGTATTTTTCAAATAACATTTAGTAATGAATGTTTTTGTGTTAATTTAGTTTTAAAATACTAAACATTATTTAAGTTTTTTAATACGGGTAATTTAAATTGGAATTTAACCAATATATTATTTTTGATTTCTTTATGGAAATGATTTTAGTTTCGTTTTAAAAATTTATATCAGTTTACATATTTTGTTTATTATCATTATTAAAATTTATTTATTTAAATGATAACAAATTGAAAGAGTTTTTTATTATAACTGTATATATAAAAAATGTAATTCAGTCCTAAATGCGGATATGAAAAGTTGGTGATAATTTGCAGAAAACATTTTTTAAAAAAATTAACACTTTAGATCATAATATATTTAAGAAGACCAGTTAATGAATTATAATTGAAGATTTCTGTATATGTTTCATGTTTTGAGTGGTACTCCTTGGTTTGTCTACATAAGCACATATGTAGTTAAAAAGCTCAATCAATATGTGAAGACATACACCACAGAGAACACAACAAGCTGTATAATCTAAGTATAACAATGCAAAAGTTTTACAGCTGCTCCAAACATACATACTATGTACATATGTATGTATGTATGTACTGTAAATGGTCTATTTGCCTAATGCATCTCGTCCTTTGCCATATAATGTGTATAAGGGGGAGACGCAATAAAATAATTTGATGCATGTATCAACACTCAATCTAATACACACACACACACTCGTACAAAAGTCGTTAAAACAGCAGAACAAAAATGTTAAATATTACGGCGAGACTGCAAAACGACGGCAAGTTACGAAAAAAACATTGCCTACTTTTGGGGCTGAAACAAAAACTGAAAACGTGACCGGAAGTGGTGTCGAGGCTGAACTTCAGGGCGTACACGGTACAACCAGAAAAAAGATATGTAGGTAGGGAGATTAGAAGGCAAAGCCGCAGATAACGCGGCAATAACAGTAAAAGAACATGTAATAAACATGTGCAAAAAACGTCTGCCCCAGGACCTCAAAAGGCACTTACCGCTGTCTACGTTGTCTGTGCCGCTTCCTGCTTCGCGTCAAGTAAGTGTTTTTATGTGTATGCGTGAGTTTGTTTAAATTGTGGGTACGGCGTTAATTAGTTTTCCTTACTTGTTGTTTGACTGTGTTTTCTGTTTTATTTTTGGTTTTTTTGTTTGTAATTTTTTTTTGCTTTGCGTTTTTTAGCCAATTAAAGTTTAATTAGCAGCTGCCAGAAGTACAATTTGTAATGCAGTGTGTTCAAGACTGACCTTTAGACACCACTTGACCTGCTTGAGCCAGGCAGACCTTCAAGGTATTATGCATAAGTATATGCAACTATAAATTTCAATATCCAAGGACATTCGGAGGGCCTCACAGTCAACGTTCTTGCCTGTAACTGTCGCTGTTTCCCTGCACGGTTTTGTAAATCAATTGTCGCAATGCCTGCAACTGACAGCCGCCAGGGCCATCCAACAAATTGTAAATTCACGAACCTCCACGAAGTGTGTCTATCCGCGTGTTAGTGTGTCTATGTGGGAGGCGGTACTTGTGTGTGTGTGTGTGCTAATTTTTCAGTTAACTTCGCACTCCACAACGAAATAGACGCATACATACAATATGTACATACGTACATACATATATCAACAAATAGTAGTGATGATTTCAGATTAATGCTTCAAGCAAAAAGCAACACAGTGTGTATGTTTGTTGGCACTCGCAAAAGAAAAGATATAATGAAAAAACATAATAAATAGGTGTCATCATTTTTCAAAAGATCCAACAATAAACCAAATACAAAACAAATAATAAAATAAACAAAAAGAATTCTACAATAGTAGTACATACTGCTATCCATCATCAATTATGGTGCGTCCCACTGGGACGTTGTCACAAATAGATAGATGTTAACCATAAAGATAGGCGTACCTTAAACTAAGCGCAAGAAATATGCAAAAGGACTCTGTGCGCTACAACCGTCTCAATATTTGCGGTTAAAGTTTGGCGTGCCCGGATTTAGCACACGACAATAATGCGAACTGGTCACGCAATAGTCCGTTGGGGCAACTTCGGTGTCATCATTGCCGCCAGTCGACATTTGGCGATACTGCTGCTGCTGATTATGTTGGATTTGCTGGTGGTGTGGCTGCTGCTGGTATTGTTGCTGTTGCCGGCGGCGCATCGACATTGGTCATTGACGCTGTTCGGCGCTGCTGATGAAGTCACCGTGTTTTTGTACCTGCAAGTAAATGGTTGCGAATAAGTTGCCTTTATTATGGCCATTACACAACTTACCACATCGGCCACAATAGGCTCCTCTATCTCTAGTCCTTGCAGCGCCTGCTCGCGACTCAAATGCAGCTCATAGGAATCTGTTGGGGTTACAAACACAACCCGATGTTTGCGTGTCTGCAGGACGTTGGCAATCACCAGCTGCATATACACATGAATCGTGAAAAGATGACAGGCAAAATTGTTTTGGTAGCTCACCTTGTGCTTGTATTTGTTGAGGCTATCACGTGCCTTGACGATCAATAGATTTTCATCCGTTTCAAGCTTGAAAGACACCACAAAAGCATGTGGCACCCACAAGCTGGCCAACGGAGCCAACATTTTCGGCACCAATTGCAGTGAAATCGTTGGTGCGCCATCTCCCGATTGCATTTTGTGGGTTGGCTGAAATGGCGGCAGTGGTTTAGCATAGTAATGAATTGAAAAGCCAGCGATGCGTAAACGCTTCGCATACAGATTGTGCCCACTGCACAATGGAGCAACGGATTCGACATCCACACACACACACACACACAAATAAGAAGACTAAACAGACAACCCATGTGTCCTTGTCAATAGGCAACCTGAGCGAAAGGCCAGGGTTGTCTTTTGCGTTGACTGTTCTCATGACGTGGCACCCAGCAAACACACTATGGAACTAAACAACTAATTGAAAGCATAACTCAGACATAATGAGATGGATGATGGAAAAGAAATCTCGTTGCGTACGCGAGTTGCCTTAAAGCTTTAAATATCTCACATACAGCATGTGCACTTAAGTTATGTGCTAGTGCCTCGTGGATGCTACTTGTTGAACATCGCACGTCAACGTTGATTTGCTGCCCACGCTCTAAGCTAGAAGCTCACAGCTGACCAGCTGACCATATTCATTTATTCAGGGCACAAAGTTGGCCAACACACGACGGGCAGAAGGACGCGCATAAGTAGCTGGCACATTGTGAGAATGCTGAGAGAAATGAAAAACATAGCTGCAAAGCATTAAGCTGACAACGAAGACAAGCTAAAAGGCATTGACAATTGTGCAACGCCAACGCCAACGCCGACGTCAACGTCGCGTCGTCACAATCAACATTGCTGCTAATTCAAACTTTAAGCTTTTGAGGCAATAAGTTTTTATGCCCTACACTTCAACCAAATGGCAAAAAAAAGCATATTGACTTTTAAGCACCATCGGATTTGTTATAAACTAATGCTTTGGAGAACATTAAAATAGCCCAAAAGACATGCAAATAATTTGGCGGATATATAATAAAGCCAGTTTATATTCATATATCTTCAGATAAATGCATACTTTTTAAATTATCTAAATTCTTTTCTAAGCTTATTGCATTTGTTACAAAGTTGAAATTTTGATAACAAAATAAAGCAACAAAGCTTTAGCATTAATATATACTTCAAACAGTCAGAAAATTAGCTAGAATATAGAGCGTTAAAACACTTTATATATATATTCTTTTCTAAATTCCGAGATAGTGTAGGGTATCTTCTCGTCGATCAATCGCGACTTGAGCATTTAAATTTGTGATTTCTTTTAAGAATTGCCAGCAGCTGTTGACATTGAATTTGACTTCTCCCATTAACTGTCTCGCTCACTCTCATTGCCCTACAGTTGGGTCATTGTACTTACTAAAACAGTATGAGCTTGTGCTAGTGCGTGTATTTGTATTAGTGCTATATAGTGTTTCGATATTAGGGGATAAATTGGTGTCTTTTTATGCGAGCCTTCATTCGTGCTCGTGTTGAGTCTTTTGGTTTGATTTAAGGATTTCATCACGTCGCTTGCTTTGTTTGCTTATTATGTTCTCTTGATTTTTCTCTGCGTTGCTGGTTGTAGTTTGCATTTATAATTTCTTGTTGGTTTTTTGGCTTGTTCGAATTTACTTTAGGCACGCTTTTTATCGTCCTAAATCCAATATTAAATTTCAGCTTGTTTGCATTTCTTACTTAAATATATTTACCCAAGGAATATTTAAATTGAATTCCTGCCCTTTTCACAGGTTTGCATAGTTTGCAGAATTTATAAAAATGATCTAATTACAGATACAACAGTAAGGAGCTCTGAGGACATGAGAAAAATACATGGTTAGAATTTCGAGTAAATGGAGCAAAGATTTACGAACAACTTTAGATATAAAACTCATCATCACCATCAAGAACAATTTTTGATTGTTGTGGCGAACCAAGAAAACTGGAAAAACGTGCCATCTAGCAATTCAATCAAGCCAACGATTTGTTGCTAACGCCTCACAGTCTACAACCATTGACACTTAGGACACACGACTTAAGCAGGAGGCCGAGTGGAAATGCACGAGCTGAACGGAAATAGAGCGTTGAATGTGCCAACCCGAGAGGCTGAGAGACCGAGAAGCAGAGGCGACAAGTGGAAAACTTTGTGTGTTTACCTGTCATACCATAGTCCAGGTGTGCCCAAGTACACTATGTGAGAGTGTGTGTGTGTGAGTATGAGAGATATGGTAGTGGGGGTAGAAATGACGCGGCGACAAACGCCCCCAGCAAATGAACGTTTGATGTATGTTCTTGAAAGCCTTTTGCCGCTGAGCTCTGAATATATGCACCAGTAAGTCAGCTGACAAGCGACGGGCGAAGGGCGACGGATAACGGGCGATGATATAGAGAACGAGAGCGAGAGTGAGAGAGCGAGAGAAAGACAGAGAAAGGGAGAGTGGCAGGGGGAATTTTGACAAGCTCAGGATGCAACCAGAGCTGCATGAACATGTAAATGAGTCTAGAAGTGAAGTGAAGTGAAAATGAAATGCGGCAAAGCGAATATAGGTTGGCATGGGGACAAAAAACAAGCAAAATTATGCAAATCAAATTAAAGGCATAATGAAAAAGAGCCCTGTTAGTGATGTGGATTTATAGATACCGTAGTATGCCTTGATTACACTTGACGCCTAGAGTGACGAATCATTACATCGTCCGAGCCAATGGATAGAGATTTTGTTCATTGGACTATATAAAAAAATAAAACCAAACTCTCAATTTTGATAACTGACTGTCGACAGTCAAATTTATAGACTGATTATTTAGTTTACGCATCAATAATAAAACTAATTTTAAAGTTATTTAACCGTCTTCATCGCACATGTACGCTTATACATTGGAATTAGTTCATTTTATAAGATAATTCTAGACAAAATGGGATTATATTTGAGTTGCTTAATTTCACATTTCCTCACTTAATGTCTTATTGAACAAACCTTAGTAGACTCTACTCAATGGATTTTGAGAGGCATTTGAGCTGAAGGACTTTGCTCAGCTTGTTAGTAGATAACCAAAGCCTTCCGCTGCTTCCTGTTGCTACCTTCTTCTATAACTCCTCCGCAGACTAACGTCAATTAACGGAAATTATGACAAACTCTGAAGCGGAGATAAGATGAGCCGACGGCGAACGCAGCCGGGCCAAGAGAGGCAATCAACATTGCAAATCGATAAAAAGCAATTTTCAGACAACTTGAACTGGCGACGACGCCAGTCATTGAATGACGACTGCAATCAATTACAAGATTTCCCACAAGACTGCTGCGACGTAAAGGGGAGACGACAAAGCCAGGTCAGGCTCAGCAAACAACCGACATATATACGCATAGAATTGGGGGAGCTGACTCACCATCATATCCTCGGGTATGTAAAAATCCGAGACAGCAGCTGCCAAATATAAAACTGCACGCTCATCGAACGCAGCCAGACACTCGCAGGCTGCGCGTAGCAGCCACATGTAGTCGACCACGCTGGTGAAGTTCACATAGAGAATCATTTGGGTCTCCCTCGCTATTTTGTACTTGGCCAGCACCGGCGCAAAGACATCGACAGAGTCCGGCTTGATGGCTATAGTGGAACTCTGGCTGTTGTCCGCAATATCCAGCATATCGAAGAACTGCTGACCAGTGAAGTGGCGCGTAAAAGGCTCCAATGATTTGTGGCGATGCATAAAGATGACCGCATAGTCGTGATCCAAGAAGTATTCAGCACTCGCGGAACCTCGTGTTCCGGCGCTGAAATTATCCACAAAGCGCACCGTATTATGCTCTAAGGGAACCGTGGTGCCTCCAGACTTTAATAAAAAAAGTGTTAAGAAGTTGTCAGTTGGATTGGGAAGTTGTTGTTGGATGGGAATTTTAGGGATAGATTTACCGTGACGAGGACAATGCGATTCTGTAGCTTATTGTGTCGCTCGCAGAATTCCTTGAGCAACGAGCGATTATCCTCGAAATCTGCTGGCGGCAGATGTGTATTGTAGAAATCCTCCCAGTGCGTCATTCCGTTAGTTCTAATGTCCAGGGATGGGATGGGACAGGGCGCGGGTCCAACGTAGGAAAAGGAAGCACGCAAGGAAGCACAAAAACAATGGCACCGGAAACGATGCTATGCTTTTTACGTTAATTGATATGACAGCGCACAAACACCTATTCACACAGTTACCTCCAGCTACGCACACAGACGAAGCGGGCGGCAAGTTTGGCAAAGTAATAACAGTGGCGGCGACTTTAACAGTGCAATAACAGCAACAAAAATAAGCATAAACTAATGAAATCACAAAGTGGGCTGCATGCTGCGTCGTCTATAACAAAATATACATACGAATAGTCTTCGCACTATTCAAATACACGCAACGCGGCGTCAATGCAGCGACGTTGACAAGCAATTGTGTACTGAGCTAAACCGAAACCAAAACCAAAACCAGCTCGAGACTTTCACTTGCCTTCTTATCAATGAAACTCTGTGCGGCAAGAGTGCGCAATCGCATTCTAACGAAAGCCTTAATTAACTGAACATTGAGAGGAGAGAAGTATACTCTCTCGACCCTGTTGAAGCGCAAAATGGATGGTGACTTGAACGACCAGTCAAACTTGATAAAGGCTAAAAAAAATCCGCAAGTTGAGCAATTCTAATATTCTGTGAACCCACAACACGTTCACGTGCTCTTCACAAAGTTGGGACGAATGTAACAGGAAAAATGCATCTACCTTTGCAGGCATGCGTGATTATGTGTGTGTTCATAAAACTTGCGCTTTTTGCCGGTCATACCAAAGCTCTGCACCTACTTACCCAAAATCAGAGAATTCTACGAGATTTCTAACTCGAATCTGAATGAAAAATTGAGCGCAAGCACCACTAAATTGGGTCCAGGACACGCGCACTCAACTTTGACACAGTTTAACAAACCAAGTACAAGTTCAAAGTGTAAATTATGGACATGAACAGCTGATGTGAGGGTTTTCTGTGAGGAGCTCAACATTTTGGTGAGGAGTAAATCTATTCAATGAACAGCAACTTTAATGCCATTCACAACGAACAATGTAAATTTCATATATTTACAGGCAGCGCTACAATACTTTTGTTAAAGCGTATGGATTTACTTTAAGATTGAATAAATATATAATTTCTAATATACCAAACATGGAATTTTCGACAATGTGACAATTTACTTTTGTTATAAATATACTAAAAAGTACTAAAATTGACTTTTCGGTATTTTTCGAACTTGAAAATAATGTCTCAGATTGGAAAATGCCGTTACCTCGGTTAAAAAAAATAGAATTTTGGAACATATTTTTAAAAATTTTGATGAAGGTGCTCCAGATGTTTAATGAATCAATATTCTATTTATAATTTACAATTCCAGTTCCAGTCCCCTATACAAATAAAGAACATTGTTTTTATGCAAAACATATTTAGAAAAACACTACCAAAGAGGTTTTTACTTTGCAGTTTCAAGGTAAATACATCGGTCCCCAGAACTTGTATTAGTAGTTTATGAAAATAATAAAATATACACATACATATGTAGATAAATTTGTTTATTATAATATATTTTAATTCTTGGCTCTTAGCATTTTGTGCAAAGAGCTTTTATTTAGAACAATATCACAGACACTTATAACTAATTGGCATGTTCAGTTGATCAAGTATTCTAAAATGACCTTTAATATTTGTTTTGATGTGTGACTGTATGTAGTTAATTGAGAATTTGCAATGCACATGAGAGAACATGACAATACACAGGTGTGTGAGTGTAAATTAATTCATATTCGTCATACGCTCAATTAACGGTTTTATCAAGTGCAATTTAAAACAAACTTAAGCGTAACTGAAACTCTGACAACAGATTATGCGACTACGAATGAGTCGTTGTAGTTGTAGGTGCGTAGGGGCTAAGTGTGTGGGGATATACCACCCGATAGTCCGTATCTTCAACGCCCTCCACGTCATCCACATCCCGGTTGACAAGTCTCTCGCGCATGCCATAGCGTTGCCTGTTAAATAATGTTAGCATAAATTAGCACTTTCGAAATTAACTTCAATTATTAACACCATATTAAAATGTCACTCACTCCAAGTGCGATCGCCATATAACCAGTCCAGCATAGAGACAAACCGATACCAGAGCTACCACCACAAGTATAATGCTAAGCAGCATATGGCTTTCACTAATAGCACTTGCATTCACATCCACGGATGTCATCTCAATGTTTTCGGCCACAAAAGTCTCGGGGTCTGGGTTGAACACACCGTGACCCTTAAAGCGCTCCTCTCGTTCCTCGCTGCTGTCACGTTCTGTATCTTCACTCTCATCGTCTCCAGACTCCAGAATTTCCACATCATATTTGTAGTTTCCCGCTAGCACTAGATTGGTTGCAGTGTTTAACTGAAAAATTACATAACATAACATAATTAAGAATTTAATTTTAATATTTATAATTAATAAGAATAAGAACTTTTTCTTGGTTTGTGATTTTATACCGAAATAATTTTAAAAAAAATGTATATATATACTGTTTGCATAATACCCAAGGTAAAAAATTATGCACTAATTTACAATTAATTGAGATCATCTGCATGTAATACATGATATAAGCTATTTGTTATGTATCTGTATATAATGATATTCAATATCCGCGGCACTAGTGCTTATACTTTCTAGCCATATATCGGAATTTCGTTATTGTCGTATAAATCTTAAATGTCAAGCATAAACAACTGCCTTTCATTATAGCAAATTAAATGTCTAAGCCTTAAGTTACAATAGACGGGGAAAGTTTAACGAGTAAATAGTGTTTGATCAAGTTGGATAGCATTCCACACGATGACAAACAAACCTGGCAAGTATTAAAACGTCACAGAATTGCTTAGAATTTAGATTGAGATTTTCATTGCTCCAGCATGAGTCACAATCAATGACGACGAGTCAAATATTGCGGTTAAGGTAAATACGCGGGGCATCCACCAATATAAAAAATCCCTCAATACGCTGGCTTGTTGTCTGTCTGACGATCGAATTGTCAGTTTCAATTATAACCCCATTTTTTGGAATTTCGTGACTAAGACGCTATAATCATTTTTAGCGAGGCCTCTTGTCACTTGTCTTTAATTTTATGCAAATGTTGCGTGTGTTTGGGCCTCAAACTCGTAAGGCAAACAACGCACGTGTCTTTCTTATGGTTCTTGCATTTAATCAAAGTGAAAATAAATACAAATTTCCGGTTCTGTTTATAAATAAAAATGCCCCAACTGCATAGCCATCGTCTCGTATTTCATTTTCGGACCCTTTTATACATATGTACTTGTATGTATGTGTGTGTGTATGTACATATGTATGTATATGCATTATGTATAAAATTTAAGGTGGAATGCGTCATTGATTTTGGGTGACAACCGAGTTTTGTTAAGATTTTCTCTGTTTCTCTTGAAATGATTTGCTTACCTCTTCACCAGCAGTGACAGCTGTTTTATTTTTGGGTCCCTGGCCACTCGGAAGACTTGGCACTGCATCAGCGTTGCTTAACTCCTCTTTCAAAGACTTGGCATGGGCTATAAAAAAACAACAACAACAAACGCAAATATGAGGATCATGACTTCAAATTTTGCTGCTTTTCAAATACGTCTTCCTGTTAACTAATGTGTTTATCTATATAATTAATTTACTGATGACTGAATTATTTGATCAATTTTGCGGCGTTAATAAACCTCACACCTTTATTTAGTGGGTCAGTCAAATGTTTACCCTTCCCCAAAATTACGAAACTCTCAACAAGATACATTCCCAGCTGCTTATCAGAAGCTATCATTTTTATTTTTTAAGGCCACTTGACAGCAAACAAATCAGCTAAATGTGTGGAAACGACAAAATCAACCAGGCAAGCTTAAAGCCTAAAACAACAAACAAGACTATTACTCACACTTGCATACTGCTCACATACAAAGTCGCAAATAAAACTCGCCAGTAATGCGCAAAAATTAAGTTTTTTTTTTTTTTTTTTTGCAAAAATTCCATTCTTTGTTTAAAGTTTCCCTAAAAAAGTGTCATTTATTTTCGTAGAAATTATGTTGTTTGCATTCATTATCAATCTTGTACCTTTCAATTTACTTAAAAAATCTATTTTGCTATCAACGTTATTGCCATGCGTTATCACTTGCAATTCCTTATCAAACCTAAATTGGAGTAACTTTAGAAGAAAATTGATATAGCTACCATACTTGGACATATACTGTACAAACACAATATTGTTCAATTTGGCGAATCCCTTATTCCACAAAGCAGACCTTGAAGAGTCGATTTATAGTTTTATGACCCCTCTTCTTATGGTTGTTTGCATTCTAAAAACCGTTATTTATACGCTATAAACTTGTCTTTCGCAGTGGCTTCGGACTCAAGCCAGGCCGAGGCACTTAACGCTTAAGTCAACAGTTGAGGCAAAGGGTAACTCTACATGACCATCAGTTCGTCCAACAGTGTCATTGCTGGCTTTTTGTTGTCTTGCCTCGCTTCAGTTCAGTCTGCATTGAAAACTAGTTTTCAATGTTCGCGTCAAGCCCCAATTTAAAACTGAGACGCTGTATCTCCTTTAGTCAATTAAGTAGTCAATTCCTCTTGGATTGTACTTATACATAGAGACTCATATGAGCACTTGAATATACTTACAGAAAACAGAGAGCAGCACCAAAATTAACAGACAACAGAATGATAAACTTTTATGGACACGCATTTTGATTTTATTTTGCAGCACACTTTTTACCATCAACAGTGTATTAATTCGCTTATCACCCGCACGTAAATTCAATATACTCAGCTCTGTCGTTAGCTACAATTTTAGCCAGGTGAGTAAGTGTTGGAATAACCACTCTCTCAAATGAATTTATGTATAAAGCACTTTATGAGTAAACCAACACGTTGAAGTCCGAGAAGTTCACGACGTGTGCGTTTCGATCGAGTTGTGTTTTAAGACTGAGCAAAAACTCTCTTAGCGAGCAATGATAAAGCTTTTGCAGCACAGAGAGCGTGCGTCAAGTTCAAAGTTAAATCCCAGTTGAGAGTGAGTAAAATTAAGAGACATACTTTACTCTCTGGATATCTTAACCGGTTCAACGTCGTTTATACCGACTATAAATTGATTCAGTGCATGAACCAGTAGTAACATATAAACTACAATTATTTGACATTGCGATTTCATACATTTTTTGTACATTTTTATTTGTTGCAAGACTATTAACGTGTAGCAACATTTTACGTTCTGGTTTTACAAATTTATTGTGTGGCTGTTTTGTGAATGTGGCTTCTTCGTTTGTTTTAGCTTTTCGATACACTGAATTTATGTTCAGAACCGAGATAGTGGTTAGACAATTTTTATATATAATGTATATACAAATAGTTTAAAATACGTAACAAATCTTCTATACTCAACAATTTGACTTAAAAATTACTAAATTGCTTTCACTTTTAGCTTTAACGTTTTAAATTTTGGGCCATACACTTTCGGTTCGGTATTCGAGCGCCGCCAGCCACACTGCACACTGAGGTCCGGCCCAATCTATCAGGATCTTATACAGCAGATAACTAGATAATTTAAAATATACAACGAATATAACAGCCCGAATGGGCGGTCAGTCAGGGTGAATTGTGGCTGACGATGACCGATGACTGACGAGGTCCGCCAGAGTCGCATGGTCAGGTCTATTAGCAAGCAAGCAACCAAGCCAGTAATCTGCTGAAACACAGATGAGAAGAGAAGCCGATCAGCAGCTCTGGCTCGGCAAGCTTGCAAAATAAAAGCAGAACATGCCAGCGACTTCTGTCTTTCTAAGTGGGGTTGGTTATGGTTATAAGAGCGAAACTTGTGCACGTATCTAAAACCTACTTCTACGGTTAAGTAGTGTTTGTTCTGTCGAGAGTCTGTCTAGTGTCTGGGGGGCAGGGGATTTATGAGAAACTTAGAAACTGCTTACGAGGTAAATAGGCGCACTGCGCATGCTACTAAACAAACTGCTCCTGACTGTTTGCCGACAGTTCCATAAGCCGCCAAGCAGCCTTGGGATTGAGCTCATTCCGATCGCGGCAAAGCACCCAAACGTAGTGGACACGCATCACTTTCTCAGGGTGGCCTTCGACAACTTGAGCCTTCTGGTCGCGCACACACATTATTTGCTGCGCTTGGAACGTAATAATTAGCACTGGGCCCTGCTCCATGACTTTGCCCATGGCGAGCTCAATGTTCTCAATGTCCAGGATTTTCGAGTCCAGATACAGGCCAGACTTTTTCGCTTGTGTTATAGGTGTAGCAATTATGTTGTACGTGCTCTCGAAGCACCAATCCTTAAGGATCTCAAGATCACCGCGTACAATGGCCTCTAGAACATTGGGTATGATATCCTTTTCGCAGTCATGCAAAAACTGTTTCTGATCAAAGTTTGGATCGATTTTAACCAGTTCAGTCATCGTCTCAGACAGTTCGGTCTTTGAGAATAAACCTCCCATTACATCAGAGACCTTGTCAGTAAGTAGACGGGAGGCTCTGATGACAGGATTTTCAGATTCATCGTACTTAACTTTCCAGTCGAGAACTTTGTTCACATAGGTGTTATTGTTCTTAAAGTTCTCCCAAGACTGGTAGAATTTTGAATCCTTGTGAAGTTCCAATCCTGCAAATTAAATAATTCGTTATTTTTTTTTTAACCTAATTGAATGTAGCTAGTGAACCTGTTGCTTCCGTATTTGCTTCTACAACACGAGAACTGTCTGCCATATCGATTTGGACACGTTTCCGCAACTGAACCGGCGATCTATAGACACGACTCTCTATACTCGTCTCGTTCATTTCCTTTTTGATCATTTTTGTCGTATCCGAAATAGCTTGAAAGGCGCCGGATTGTCCCAGTTTACCGCTCGTATCTGTTATCGTATCACTGACGCCTTTCGCAGTTTTCGAAAGCTCTTCGGAAACCTTTTTGGCCAAATCAGATTTGGAAGCATCATCAATGACATCGCCAACTTTCTCCTTGATTGCGCCCAGTTGCTCTTTCAATATGCTAGATGATTTTTGAGCCTCCGACTCGACGATGTTAAACTTTTGCCGGGCTGACTTAAGGGCATCCGATTGTTCCAGTTTCTGGGCTTCTTCGCGAAACTTTTTGATGCTGTCCTTCATCTCCTTGTTTTTATCCATTTCGGTGCGCACATTATCAATGAATTGCGAGAAGAAACCGGGCCGGCGTCCAGGGGCACTGTAGAGGCGTTGCTATCAAGGGGAAAGCACTTTGAATAATTCTGATACTAGTATAAATGTAGATATGTAGGTGTGTATAACTCACCGGCTGTTGCTGAAGATTATATGATGCCAATTGATACGTAATGTAACAGGCGCGCTCACGCGCTATAGCCGACAGCTTATACTGCAACGGGAAGAGGATTTAAACGCAAAAGATTAGCTGGACTTGCTTCCAAAAGCATAGTTTTAACCTCGAAACGGTCACATGTGAAGTGCAGGCTATTTTATAGGTAGTTCTGCTCAATGCGTTAGCCCAAAATGTATGAACCTACCATGGTAAAAGGTTTTGCAACTAAGTACGATTTTCGTCGGACTTTTGCTCTGTGAATAATGCGTTAAAAACTAACGACAATACTTCGAAATTTATGTAATTCGCACCCTGAAACACGCACGTATAAGAATCTCAACATCAGCTGTTTATCGGCAATCAGTGTTGGCAAACGATGGCAGAACAGTACGTAGTATTGCGCAACGCAATTTGAATGGACAACGATGGCTGCTTAGCGCAATTCAATCAATTCGAATTGTGAATTGAATAGATTTTTGTAATGTATGCAATTTGTGGTGTACTTATTGTATGATGGTCGATGTAGTCGCCACAACTGTATTTAGAGGATATATTTAGAATTAATAATATAGTGATAAGAAAGTCTGAGCTGCTATGTTGATTTTGTTTTTGGTGCGCATACACTTCAATTTTGTTTTTTTTTGTAGTTAAGAATGCAACCATCTGGCAACTCTTAAGAGCGTGTCGCGCAGTTGCAAACCGTTACTTGGGCTTCCAGGAATTCAGCTATAAGAACGATTGTATGTATTCGGATTTCGTTTATTTGCTTTTGTAACTGGCGCCAGTGTCTATCCTTTGGGCTTTGACAAATTGATCGCGCCAATTTTTTTGCACAAGTGAATTGAAGTAAATACACGAACAACGTAAATCAAAAGAAGTAGCGCATATAAATACTTCAAATAATTCGATTTACGCAAAACTTCATACATATTGTGTAAATTTATGCCAAAGTTTGTGCACAACGAAACGAAAAGAGCAATAACGGCATTTGGCACTTTTGACATTCCAATAACAATTATTTTTGGCAATCGTCATGTTCCGTAGTAATAGCGTCAGCAGCAGCAGCCTGGAAGGCATTGGACCAATTGTTAGTGAACGCCATTGTTAATTTTATTAATATTTCCAAACTATACGAATTTCTCTGATTTTGTGGTTTGATTTCGCGTACAGGATAATTTTTCAGCCTTTCATGGTCTGGCGGGACTCAATATGTACCTGGATACAACCACACAAAGCTTATCGCCACCCGTCTCATCGGCGACACTGAGTCCACCAAACACGCCATTGACTTCAGATCCAACTGCGATGTCATCGACTCAGTTTCCTCTCCTGTCGGACAACAACAATGCAAACAAGCTTAACATGGAGGCTGCCAGCACACTGTTGCTTCAGCGGCAGTATCAATATCATTTGCTGCTACAACAGCAACAACAACAACTTGCCTTGGCTCAACATCAGTTGGCTTTGGCCGCTTCGGCAGCTGCTGCAAATCATCATCAGAAGGATGAGATAGCGCATTCCCTAAAAATGTTTGCACTTCTTACAGCTTGCAATGCAGGTGAGTAAGCGGGACGGTTAGAGACACTTCGCATATTTCTGTACAGTCATCATTACGAAATTGCAACTTACGATTTGAAGGCTAGCTTGGCCAATCGATAACTTCTTTAGTGATCGATATACATATGTATATATTTTTTATGTTTTATTGTCTACAGATAATGGCACTGGATCTATACAGGATGCAATGCAGGAATTTGCTGCCAACGGCTTTGCGAGCGATGAGAGCAATCCGTATCCGTATAGTAATCCAAGCTCAGTCTCTATGCCAGCACCATCGCCATTGCCAGCACAACAGTTTACCATTTCCGCTGGTAATTCGATGGCAGCAGCAGCAGCTCCAGTACAGCCGTCCTTGGCTGCTGTCCACTGGATGAGTCTCAACAACTATAGAGAACAGTTAAATAATATGTGGCGCAATATGTCTATGTCCTACATACCGAATGTGACAAACAATGCTGGACAAACTATGACTACCACCAGTCAAAAGTGTGCAGCGGGTTTACCTCTGCCACCGGATCAAAATGTTGTGCATAATAATTTTGCAAATAATAAGGTGAACAAGCGCTACGTTAATGCGAAGGCCAAGGACTCGGTAAGATTTTTACCTGAAGCTACGATAGTGTCATTTACAATCTCGCCTTATTTCTGAAGGTCTCCCGACACTGTGTTTTCTGTGAGAACAATAATGAACCCGAGGCTTTGGTCAACAGCCACTCAGTGCGCGACACATTCGGACGTGTGTTGTGCCCCAAGCTGAGGACCTATGTGTGCCCAATTTGCGGAGCTTCGGGCGACTCGGCACACACCATAAAATACTGCCCTAAGAAACCCATCGTCACAATGGAGGATGCCATTAAGGCAGAATCATTTCGACTGGCTAAAAGCAACTACTACAAGCAGCAAATGAAGGTTTAAAAATGTGTCAGAAACTCTGGCAGTTTCTCGCAAGCATATATATGAATATATATGCGCAATCGTCTAAGAAACCACAATTTATCTAGTTTATCATAAGCTGCAATCACTTAGCGCCTGGGGCGCGTATTCGTTATATGGAAAATATTTTTTTTTTTAAATCTTAAATTAGTAGTTTCCATAATGCTAACTAATTCGATATTTTAACTTCGAATATCGTTTACACAATCGTGTAGTTCTATAGCATTTAATACTTACAATATCGTAACATTTGTAAAATCGCATCGTTCGATGAATACGTCTTAATACTGGCTTTTTGTTTTCTGCCAGCATATTTGCAAAATTGGTCTAGTAATTTTGAAAGAAATCAATCTTGAATTTCGATGCCAATAGTTTAACGTTTAATTTGAATATTTGATACAGAAAAAAAATGAATATTTTCGTTGGCAACGTTTTCACAGTATAAGTTTTTAAAATTGTTGACACATATTTGATTAACAAAGCATTTTTTTATATATGTTCTTTTTTAATTTTGTTAAAAATGGTAAAATGTATATACGAGTTTATATATATTTATTAGTTCATTTCATCAAAGCGTACAAAAATCAACCTCGTATTTAATTGAATAGATAAAGATATATATTTTTTTATAAAAGTGCCAAAGAACATAGTAAATGTTCACGATAATTATAAATTCATATAAGTTGAAGTTGAAATTACATGTAAAAAACTCTCGAATAAAGTTTTTTTGTAAATTTACAGTTTTCGTTTACATATTTTGAATGTCTTTAATCCTCATTAACCTTCTCAAACATTGCTAGGAAGATGCCGTCAGTAAGGTCCTGATCCGGAAGGCAGTACAAACAGTTTTTACCGATTTTAACGTACTCTTTGTCACCAACATTTGTCCACTTGTTGCGCAGGGCTTTCTTGCAATTGAGTAGCTTAAATGAAGGATTTAATTGGAGACAACGCTGAACCACTTGCTCATTCTCCTCCTTCCAAAGCGAGCACGTACAATAAACAATACGCTTAACATTGGGAAAAGCACTCATTGCATGGCTCAGGATTTTAATTTGTAATCCGGCGAGCTTGAACAGACGTTTGTCATCCTTCTGTTCCTCACAAACTTTAAAACGATTTTGCATTCCGTTGCCCGAGCAGCTGGGATCCACAAGAATATATTCGACATCTGGACACTGCTCAGGACCTAAAAATGCTCTTTATTTAGTCATTCTCTATAGTGTATAATGTGTACAACTTACCAATGGTAAGAGCATCTGCAAGTATAGGGTTAACTATCTTACAGCCAGCTAGCTCTGTTATATCGCAAAGAGCTTTAAAGCGGTCTTTGGATTGCTCAACGGCATAGATGCGACCCTGGTTCTTCATTACATTGGAAATATGCAATGTTTTCATGCCTGGAGCGGCGCACATGTCCAACACAGTGGCCCCAGATGGTGGTGCTAGCAGTTCAGCAGCCAAACATGTGGCCTTGTTTTGCAATATAAACATTTTGCTCTTAACTAGATCATGACAAGCCCAGTAGTGGCTAGTTTTATGATGGAATATTAACACCCCCTCCACGTTGAGGTCCATCATGAATTCATTCTCTTCCAGTGTGCGTATAGCAGCTAAGAAATCAGCATATGAAATATCGGAATCAAATTCCTTGCGCCTCCACTCGTTGCGTGCCAAATACTCCAGGGCTTCGGGCACGCTGTGCAGATTTGTATTGATGCGTACATAGCGTGGATTGAGTTCTGTGTTTTAATTGAAATACGAGTATTAAGAATCTTCTGTGTGTGGTTTTATTACATTTGTTAAACTCTATATATATATTTCTTGCTCCTACATGCAGAGCAGAAGGATCTTTTCTTAATCGCTTCTTTTAATAGAAATACAAAACGATTGTTGCGAATCTTTCGTTTGTATTTATTACATTTGGTAAAATCTACTGATCTTTCTTACTTTCCTGATTTTCTTCAACGGGCAGAGGTGGAGGATCTTTTTCACGAATGGCCTTGAGCACATACATAGCTACAATGGCATTGACAACCAGTACAGCTGTCAACACGGAGTAGCAGTTCTTTTGAAATGTGTCAAGGTCGGGAAACGATTCATCCAGCCAGTTCCGCACTCCATAAAAGCCCAGAAAAGGCAGCGTAAACATGAGAACACTATATGCAAATAGCCATAAAAATACCTCTACACTCTTGTCTATAGATTGCTCTTCCACTGCAGGCGGATTCGATACTTGCAAACCATCTGGCTCTGGCTTTACTTGTTGCTCGTTTGGGGGCAATGTCTTAGTCTGACTTTTAGTTTTCTTACCCATGCTCTCTTAATATTCAAGTTAACACTAATACTGTTACAGATACTAATACAGATACAGATTGAGTGGACCTGCCTTTCTTCTGGAATCCGGTGCCACTTATCGCCTGCTGTAGTCGCTCTTTAAAGGTGCGTACTGTTTGCACTGGTCTGCTGTCCCCGTTCAGCAGTCCGCGTCCAAAAATCAATTCTGTAACTAGCACTTTGGCCAGAATGGAGTCCAGCTTGGGGTTTTCTTTCAGCAATCCCGATTCTTCAATAGCTCTATCAACTGCGCCTCTGTTCTCGCTATAAATCCTTAGCACCGCGTGTAAGCTGCCGATACGCTATGATTATGTGGGAAAACACGGGTAGTTTTTCTAAATTGTAATTTAAAATAATTGTTTGATTGCGTACCGCATGCTTTTCCTCAAATATGAGCGACTTTATTGATTTTTGTTTCTCAAGAGCTGTTCTCAAGATTTTAGCTGCAACTTTATATTGTGTAGGCACTTTCACAGAATGATTGAATTTACTCATGTTGTATATCACGTGTGTATATTAGAGATGGTAGTAGTGTTGGATTGCTCAATGAGTGTCCGAACTAGAACAAGTTGTGTTCGCTGAACATGTTCTCTGTGTATTGCTCACTGGTTCAATTCAAATGAGCAATCATATGTTTTATTTTGGTACATAGTCAAAATTATTAAAATTTATACATTTATATAAATTTTATATATTTTATTATATTAAAAATATATCAATAAAATGAGCAAAATATTATTGATTTTTTATAATTTATTACAGCCGAATCATATGTGATGAAAAAATGATTCTGAAAAGGTGGCCGTATTTTGGTAAATTTATTGAAAAAAAGTGCTGATCTTTAAAATCAACGAAATTGCAATAAAATGTGCTTGGGATATTGTCGCCATAGAAATAGGCAATTGCATTTATTTAAATGGCAAATGTTTGAGTGGCGTGCTCATACATTTCTGGTTTTCACCATTTCCGTGCCAAGTTTAATGTCGTTGGTAAAACGGTCACTCTAAAAATTGTGGAACTTGCGAAAAATATTCCATTTATTATTTAAAGTTTTTTTGTTTTTAGTGCCTTCAATGTTCTTCTTCCTGGGTACATAGGATATAATTTATATCATAAAAACATGGTAGTAATTGTTGTGGTGTGACCATACGCAATTTGTCTTAAAACGTTCATTTTAATGATGATGGTATATCCCAAAATAAAGAGAATGCTACTTGGTTACACTTCCCCCGTATATAATCAAACTTACGAGAATATGGGCGCCTAATTTCAAAAGGTTTCTAAATAATTGTAATCATCATAAAAATCTTTTCGGTAGAATTAGTATAAAAACAAATGTAAATTTGGTGAGTTGTCATAAAAGGAATATGTACCAAGACTAAAATGCTCCTCACAGATACTCAACTCCATCTATAAAAAACAGCCGCAGTTTCCAGAAAAAAAAAAATTTAGGGATTGTGTGTGGATGCCAAATCAGCAGTTTCACACGCGAAAAAATAGACAACCTATTATTCCGCTCTCATATCGGCAAAGTGAAGTATCAGTATGTAGAACTTAAACAATTTAAAAAATTGTACAGTTATAAAGCAATAAATAGGACATTTTCTATGCATAGTATTTTTATTCCATAGGCAACGACTATAATGCAAATTACACATAAACATAGCTTAACTAGTCGTGTAAGTAAAATTGTTGGTTGGCTAAAATTTAAAGCGTCAAATAATAAGTTTTATTAGAGAAGCTTATATCTAAATACGGATTGATTATTGTATATTTATGTATGTTGAATGGTTATGAGTATAAATTCAAATGGTAACTGCTTGCAGTTAAGAATGCTTACCTAATCAATGAATTAAACTATTTTACACCTGTATGCCCAACTCTACGTGCTATTCTTGTTAATATCGGGCTTAAGTAAGTGCAACTTGGTTGATATGGGTCGAAGGGATGATGTTAATGGTGGTGATGAGGGCGATTGGGTTTCATATGGGCTATCTGCACCAGGAAGCACAGAAGTACTGCTTGCACCAAAGGCAACCCTATGATCGTTTGTGAGGTCCGTCACTGGCTGGCCCACCGGTTGCAATGTTGAAAGGAAGTCCTCTGGTAATTCTCCACGATAAACACCAAGTTGAGGGGTGGTGCGAACCAGCTTCTCTGATGCTGTAAGTCCGTAGTCTGTGTGCCGTGATAGACTTACATCAGGTGCATCCAGTTTGGGTGGCAAAACAAGAGTGCTGTCCACCACAGACTTGCCATCGAAAGTGTACACAGCCCCACTGGGGATGCTGGCATGCGGGATCTTTCGATTATCTGGTGGTAAATAGTATGTGTCAATGCGTTCAGCAGCTTGCGCTATCTTGTCATCTGGTTCAGTTTCATTATCATCAGCTAATGAATCTTGTGCCTGTGCATGCGCTTGCCGGTTCTCTTCTTCCTCGGTAGCGAAAAGGTTGGCCAAATCGTCGTAGTCTGAATGTGCGTCGAATAATTCAACCGAGCTTTGCTCCTTTGAAACCACAAATGGCGGATTAGTAGCTTGTAGTACGTCTTCCATTTGGTCCGCGGCATCGGTTAGAGTCTCCGCATCATCACTATTCTCTTGGAAGAGCTCTTCTAGAGAAGGTTTACGCAATTGAGCCGCCGATGGCAGTGAGTGAGTCAGTGCCGAGGAGGGTAATTTTAAAGGCGATGCAGAAGCAACTGGATCAACAACTGCTTGGGGCATATTGGAAGTAGTCAATCGGGTGGCATTGGTGCTGTCAAGTGGCGATGGTATAAAAATAGGCTCAAAGCTCTGAGTCTCACTGCCACCCTGCTGGGTGGTAAGGAAAAGTGTGTCTGTTTCCATGACCTCATCGATTTCAGTGCCAGGATCTTCGCGCCTATGGGCCACCTGTTCGATCAGCTCTTGCGGTAACTGCACTCCGGTGCCATCGTTGCGTACGATTGGACGAAATCCACTTTCTACGACGACTGAGTCTGGTTTGAAGCCCTGATTGATTGCTGGGCGCATGCTGGCAATTTGTTGAGGTGATGGCTCATCCGGTATTGGGTGTTTGATAAGTGGTATTGTTATCGTGGTTGTGTTGCTCATTGTTAAGAGTGGCTTCTGGTCCACTTTGCCATTTACATTAAAGAGGGAGGTACTCTTATAAGATCCCTGTGGTTCGAGGTCAACATATGGGACTGCGACTGGGACGGGAACAATGGGTTTTGCCTTAACATTAAAACGATCTATGGCTTCTTTAATGCGCTGACCTTTTCCGTTAAGCTCGGTGGGCTGACCCAACAGAAGCACTGAAGCGGCTATCGGTTGTATGGGGAAATGTTTTTCTTTGAGGAACGGCTTCAGCAGTCCATGCACTGGCTTATGATAATGATTGACAATTACCGATGACTGTGGCAGAATGCCACCTATTGGAGAATGCTGCTGTGATAGCACAGGCACAGGCACGGTGCCAGTGCCTGACCCTGGCCCAGGCAGAGGGCGGGAGGCGGGCACCTTCTTAAGGGGGCCAGGGTATGGTCGACGTCCCGGTAGCTTAACGGGGTGGAACAGCGGTGCGTTTTGAGGAGGACGAAGATACTCCGAGAGGCTAATAGTTTTCTGTGCTAGTGCTGGAATATTACTAGTAAGATTGTGATGGTGTATGGTCAAATGGGTATTGTGATGGTGATGATGTGCATGTGCGTATGCATGAGGCAGTGGAAAATTTGCATGGTGCATATACGGATATTTGAGACGTTGATGCAAATGGGAGTTGACAATGACAGACGGTGAATGTGGAGCAGCAAAGATGGGCAGTTTTGGATGGACCGATGACGAAGATGGGGATGTTTGAGATGATGATGATTTCAATGAATGAGTTTGAGTTTCACCATGTAAAATCTCGGGTCTGGTTTGTGCCAGCAATGGTATCGATGGTATTCTTGTAGCGGCATTGTTGTTACTAATGTCACCGTTGTTGTTAGTGCCGCTTTTATCGTTATTGTGAGTCGGTGGTTCAGCGGCTTCAGAGGCGATGGACTGGTTCCTTAGTAGGCTCTCCTCGAGAGCTTCAGCAGCGCGGATGCCATCTGAAATCAATTTGGTTATTTCCGAAGATTTTGTTATTTCAAAACTCAGTTTAGGCGGTGTTCCGTTCATATTGTGATTCTTAATCAAATCGGTTTGGTGCTTCAATAAAAAATTATCGTTGGGGCTGACCTTGGTTTCGTGACGTATCGATGACTCGGCGGTGTAGTCTTCTCGGATGGGCGCCGGTTCACGTATCTCGTACCGATCTGAAGCAGCACCTATACCATCACCACCACTAATGCCATTGCACGAGTCGTGCACATGAATCTTCCAGCCCAGATAGCGATGCGTAAAACAGTGATAGTAAACGGTGTCCGGCGTATTTTTATCCGGCTTCCAGCTGATCACACCTGGTTCTCCTGCATCGCATTTTAGTGTAAGTGTACGCTGGTACGCGCCAAATGATTGATAATCATCGGCTGGTGGTCCTTCCACATCAGGAGTCCAGTTGCACAGACGACCCACTCCGGTGGGAGTGACCTGTCCGGATCTGGACCTATGTACACCAGCAAAGATGCGAACGGCCTGCTCATCAAAAAAGGTTGGATATATTCATATTGAAATTAAATTCCATTTTGAATTACCTTTTTTTCTTCCTCTCGCTTATGCTCGTAACCTCCAACAGGATCGTCACTGATGTAGAATGGATGATACTTGGCGGGTATGTCAGGATTATTGCCGCCTTCCACCACGAATGTGTAAGTCCTGCCTCTCACTACATGGAGCTCGGGAATGAGCAAACCATTAATGTACCACGAGATGCCCCACCCAACGTGACCTGATAGCACATAAATACGATATAATGTTGATTATAGTTGCAGATGTGAACAACTTAAGGTCTACGCACCTGTTATTGCCGGATAGCCATGCTTGCCTCCTGTTGGACCCATTTGGGCGTAGAAGACGCCATCTTCGGGTTCGTGGCACTGAATAGCAGGAATATCCCAGGCATCCTTACTGTTGACCGGCTTGGGCGTAGGCACTGAGCGATGTTGTGTGGATAGCGCGGTCACCTGCTGTTTTTGTGGAGCATGTACGGGAGTTGTGCGATGAAGTGCTTGGGCCCGATTCTCATAAAACTCCTCGTCGGGCTCAACGTTCAAGGGACGGCCGGCGGGAGGATATCCAGCACCACCAGCGAAGCTGTGGGGAATTTGGGTGACTTCATCCTCCTGTTCGGCGGAATTGATGCCCGACTTGGCTCCCTCAGGCAAAGGACAATTCCATTTAGGTTGACGACCAAATTCAATATGATGTAAATGTTTGTTGTAGTAGGTATGGAAGGAGACCTCTCTGTAGTCATTCAGTGGTCCAATGGCCCAGACAGCGGATTCTGCATCAGTCACTGAGATGGGCAAGTCCAGACTATCCGTGGCAGCAAGCGAACGCTGATAGGTAACAATTGAGTAGCCATTTACCATAGCAGCATTAAGCAACCGAATAGAGTTTGTGTTTGGTAAAATCTTGACATCTGGGCAGGCACCGCGTCCACCTGAGCATTGTGCCTTTCCTTCCAGATAATAATCCTGAGCGAAGCCGTTGCCAGTTTCAGGATCAACCCAGGCCACTGCAACGTCGGCGCCAATCATTTGACTTATATTTTTATTGGGTGAAATGCCAAAGGACATGTAATTGTTGGGATCTGTGGAGAATCAACAGGGGTACTAGCATTCATGATCAGAGTTCTCAGAAATCCAAAAGCTATTGCGATTATTGCAATCAATGAAAGTTGTTAGCCCCATTTCTGGTCGCCGAACAAGGTGCTCATAATTGGGTGGCCAATCAAGACCAGGAATTTCCTGTTGGCATTCTTAGCGGTTCCAAATTGCCCTCGCATCCCACATCCTCAACAACGTCTACATTCAAGCATACAACATAAGACCAGTAGCTTTTAACGCGTGCCATCAGAAGAAAACGCACTCGTATATGGGCAAGCTCCAAGACTGTGTGTAGAATGCTGAATGCAGATGCTTGCTATCGGCAACAGCAACAACCGCAGCAATAGTCGTAGTAGCAGCATCCACATCCACATCCACATCCATATCCATTGAATACCCCTCGGTATGTTGGTTGCGCAATAAACCAGTCGTCATATTTTGCAACTTGTTATTCTACTAACGATGCTGCTGCGGCTGCTGCTGTTGCTGATCGGTATATTCAGAATTGCTGCTAACTGGATTTTTGTTGTCTTCGTGGTGATACTCCTTTATTAAATTAACTGTACTCGCTAAAATGTCAAAGCATCATAAATCCGATGAATATGCTGGTTTTCAATCAATTCGTGATCAGGAATAGAATTGTCTTCAAAAATGTAACTATAATTCTTGGATTTTATACAATTTAAACACTTACTTATCCGTATTTAATAATTTACATTTATAAAAACTACATCGATTTTGTGACAATATCACAATGACTTTAATGAATCGTGTAATCATGTCTGTTTTTGGACACAATCGTAGTCACAATCACTTCAGGCGCTGCAACTTGCGAATTTGCCAATCAATCTTAATTAGTCTGTCACTTTTTTAAAGCTTTAATTTAACCACTTTTCGGCAATTTGTGCTACAATTTGTGTGACTTTTTGAGTGTCAAGATCGTAGTAAACGTTTCCGCATCGCTTTTAGCGCTAAAAACTTACCCAATTTAGCAACCAATTGCACGACGATGCTCTCACCGGCCACGGCCCAGCGTACTTCAAAAGCCAGATCATCATAAAGCACCTCACAGTTTAGCTTCGACTGGAATAGAATTATTGTGCTTTTGTATTGCAGATAGAAAGGCTCTGGGATAGACTTGGAATGGACGTGGGATGGAGTTTTTACGGTCGGAATATTTATGATGTTGATGATGAGTGTACTTGTATGTGTGATATGGAATGTTGTAGGGGGTAAGGGTAAGGATCACGATTCACGCTTGCCAAAAAATTTTGTGTATCAAATTTAGTAGAGTTCGACTTTTCAATTATGTACTTAAAAATTTAGCATTTCAAGAAGATTGAAGCATATACAAAATGAAAATGTTTTCGGCTGGTTCCAGGATAAAAGTAACGGCAAGGAGAGGAAGGATGAAAGGCTAGCTCATATATAAGGTTTGTCAAAAGTAATCAAAATAAATATAGTAAGGCTAGACTTTGAATTTTTTCAGAATGTTCACAGTGTATGCATGTGTGTATGTGTTGTATTGTGTGAGTGTTATTTGTGGTTGTATCTGTGCCTGTATTAATTAAGGGTTTGGGTAAAAGGAGAAGGGATTTCTTGGGATAACCCAATAAAAGGTATTGCACAAATTTCATTTCATTTTGTATAGGCGCTGCTCTTAATGAAGAAAGCAAAGTTTATCAGTCAACAAAATACAGAAAACGGATCAGTTGAGTATTGTATATAAAAATGTGCTGCACATATATTTTATACTCGTATATTAAACATGAACAAATTCGTTATATCAATCAAAATTTTATATAAAGAAATGCATACTTAGAGACTAGAATTTTGAAAGCAACCAGAAAGTACTTGTATTCGTATTCGTAATTAGATAAATATGTTGCATACAAATAAATATGAATATTCAATATTAATGTTATTAACTTTTATTAGAATCCTCGTACACGTAAAATGCTTGGCAAGTGCGTATGGCGATCAGGATTGCAACTCGCTTAGTATTAGATTTATCGGCTTCTTTACCTGTGGACTTATGCCCAGCATTTTTAGCGAGGGCGGCACATTGAGACCTTCAGGCAGACGCACATGACCGAAGTCAACGGTGAATGCCTCACACCAGACACCAAAATGACCGATATCAAAGATGGTCAAATCTTCGGGAAGCGTTAATACAATTGTCTTCCGGTCGTAGCGACGCAACGGATTCTCCTTACCGTTCTCGTCCGGTATTCTTAGGCCATCTGATGTCGGACGCTGACCACGACCTACCCAGAACTTAGCATCTGCAAATATTCAATTGGGTACCAAAGTTGCACCACATTCACTATATTTCGCTGCTCTTTGCAGTAAATCTCCAGTTGTAATACTTACCTGGTGCTTCACCATCGTAGCTAAAGTTTGGAACCAATAGAGTCTGGGCATCCACGATGACAATGTTGTCAGAGGAAACGCCATGAACACCTCTCAGGGCGCTTATTTTTTGCGGGCGTGGAAAGTCCAGGCTGTTTGGTATAGCCACATCTCCGAAATTGACTGCAAACTCATCGCACCACACCGAAAACCACTTGACGTCACGAAGCGTCTTGCCTTCAGGCAGCGATAGAGTAATGTCCTTGTTGCGATAACGGCGCGTCAGTGCAGCGGTTCCGCCCTTTTCGTCTCTAAGGCGAGCAGCGCCTTCGTTGCTGGGACGTGCTGTGTTGCCGACATAGAAGTATGCAGCTGGAGCTTCGCCATCGTAATTAAATTTCTTTATGAAAATAGTACGCGAGTCGACGGCATAAACGTCACCGGAAACGCCATGGTGAAGTCGTGTAAGTGCGCCGATCTTTGTGCCATAGTATGGGTAGGCGGCATGACAATGAAGCTGCAGTGCTGATTATTTTACCGAGAAAAAATCAGAAAACAAAAAAACAATGTCCGACTATTAGACAAATTAAAACAAAAGACTTAGGCAACAAACTTGTGGCGGCATCTGCGCACAACTCACACGAACTAAGGTGAGCTGCACTGTAATGAAAATAATAAAGTAATAAAGAAACAATTCTCCAGCACCACTTAGCAGCCACTTAATTATTCGCATTAAATTTACATATTAACAGCAGTTTGGCTTCGAGTTTGAGTAACAACAATCGCGCCATATTCTTGCCTGGCAATTAATGTTAATCCCCTAAGATGAGAGCAGAGCAAAATAGAATACGACAGAACAACAGAAAAGAACAAGAATAAGCTAAACAAAATAGAACACAAGAGAACCGAATTAAAGAGACGAAACTATGGCTGACCATTATTAGTTGCTTTGGGATTTATTCAGATAGCTTTATATATTTAAATGCTGCCTGCAGCGTAGCTCTGACTATTATAGCACTTTGTTGACGATCAAATAGACTATAGTTTATTGATGTTAGTCATAAACTTGCTAGCGTACAGGAAGTTTTCGCTTCATGCCAAATAAAGTTTTCACAACAAACTTTTCAAACAATGCCATAGCGTATGATATGAACAAAGTTTGTGATGCGTATAACACAGATCTTTTGTATTTTGACATTTGGGTAAACAAAGCAGAGCAACAAATCTCAAATCGCTAATTTCAAAGAAGCTAAGCTAATGGTTTTTGATGTGCTAATTTGAAATAAAAATGAATAATGAATAATAATAATAATAATAATAATAATAATAATAATAATAATAATAATAATAATAATAATAATAATAATAATAATAATAATAATAATAATAATAATAATAATAATAATAATAATAATAATAATAATAATAATAATAATAATAATAATAATAATAATAATAATAATAATAATAATAATAATAATAATAATAATAATAATAATAATAATAATAATAATAATGATGATGATGATGATGACAAGAAAGGTCTTCATAATAGATCATATATTTTGCTTTGCTCTGATAATATATCTTCAGCTTCGATCTTTACCTTCGATCTTGCCTTTGACCACAGTTGCCAAAGTTTGGCAGCAAAATTATCGTTGTCACCGTTTCAGTTTTTTGTTGTTAAAATTCAATTAATTTTTTTATTACTATGGTTTGTCTGGTTTTCAGGGGCTATAAACACGTTTCAGTTTACCAGTACTGCCTCTACCAGACCAACTACAATACTACTACTATAAATACACACATGAACACTCGAACTACTAAGTTGAGGCGGCCACAACGGGCTGCAGGCTTGGCATTAGAGTTTACTGCTGCTATACTCCGTAGAGCCAGCCCACCCGATTGATCGATAGGAGCGTGGCCGTGGCAATTGTTGCTCTACTTTTTGAAAACTCACGCCGACAAGTCTTTCCTGTCTGCGAGTTCAAAAATCTTGACAATAGTTAAATTAACCAAACTTAAGTGCCGCTTGGCATCATAAAAAAGTATATCAACAACTAATACAAATAAATAAATGGTGCAATTTGGCGAATATTCATGTCTTATAAATCAAACAGGTCACTGGGCTTTGGACGCCCATTAGACAACACGATTTCGATCCTGATTAGCATTGAGATGCCGATTGTCATGTCCAATCCCAAATTATTTACTTTCAGAAGTGAAAAAAAAACATAACATAGAGGTAAGACAAAAGCCTCAGAGTCTGACTCAGAGTCAGCAATTACCAGTATATGCAAAATGCCAAAGGTGTAATTATAAGTTAAATAAAAGCAACGCAAGCACTCTGCGGTCGAGTGTTTTATTAATGATGCTCGGGCCAGAGTTAGACAGAGCCATTAGGTAGGCATTGGTGGTAGCCAATTGAATGCCGATGTGATCAAGCAACTAATCACCAAACTTCATATGAAACTGTGGGCTCAAGTGGAACTGGTTGTCGGCGATTTTGAGTCCGGCCAGTATTGGGCCGATCAATAGATATATTCGTAATATGTACATACATGTATGTATACATGTGTATATGTGCATTTGCTGGTGATGCGAGCTCATGATACTGGATCCATGTGTGTAATTATTCGCGAGTCCCAACAAGCAATATTCAACCTAGAGACCTACTTTCACGATGCACACACAAATTCAAAAGAAGATGGCGATAAAGAAGAAGAGCTCCGGAGCAACACAGCGGCGGATCACCAGACAGCAACAGCTAAAAAAGTCGACATTTTCATTGAAGCAATCGCCTGATGGAGGTCTCCGAATTGTATAAAGGAAACGCATACACATAAATTTATGTTAATCTGTCAGGCAATGCTAATGCAGTCAGTCCGTTCAGTTGGCAGTGGGTTACTCTGGCAGTTAGTCTTTCAGTCAGTCAGTCAGTCAGTCAGTCAATCAGTAAGTTAGGCAGTAAGTCAGTTGGCTAGTTGGCCAGTTCAATGGTCAGCGCCAATCATAAAACGTGGGCAGACAGTCGCCGCAAACTGTTGAATATTCATTTAGCTTACTTTGCATACACATACAAGAGATGATATATTTACTTTGTGCTAGCGAACGTTAGCTGGCTCATTGTCTGCGCCGCCCTCCGGGTCATTAAAAGATACATTTATTTACACCATACAAATGAATACCACTAATCTAGTTTCTTTTTTCTATATATTTTTTGTGTTTGTGTTCGTATTTGTTTTTTTTTTTCATTTTTGGCTAACCTACATTAGCATTACAATACATGACGTTTGTTTCATAAATCAGAGTTTAATCTACTTACAGCTTAATGCGGCCAAAAAGGCGACAAGCAGCAGCGATGATTTATCCTTCGTTGTTGTCAGCATGGCTGCTAACTGAAACTCCAAATGGAGCTGAGGTTATGCTCTTGTTTTTCTTTGGCAATATCGGTTGAGGATCCTTGCACTTTGCTCACAATTCACAGCTAGTTGATTGAATCCCATCAAAGGCTAATACTAACACACGTTTATTTGTATTCACACAATAACTAAAACACTCACACACACGCTATTGGACGAATTGCTCGGAGTTTGGGGGATTGGTTTTCCGACAACGGCACGATCACGACCAGAGACTACGAACTCCAAAACCGCACTGAACGACGTTGCGTCTGCGCTGTGCTAGTGAAGTATTCCAACGCTTTGGGTCGAGGTGTCTCTGTTGAAGTTGCTGTCGATGTCAGCAGCGACAGTGGCAGCGATAGCAACAGCAACAGCAATAGCGGCTGGCTGGTTTTTGCTGTTGCTTCCAAGTGCTTAGTTGTAGTTGTTGTTTGTCCATAGTTGTTGCTTTCCCCGTAGTTGTTGCTGTTATGGCTGTTATTATTAATGCTATTGTGGTACCCGTCTCATCAACGTCGGCAATAATTATCAACAGTCAAAAGCCTCATCTCAAAAACTTCAAACGGCGATCGGCCGATGCCTTTTGGTTATGCTCAATTTTGCACATCTTTTTTCGCATTTGTTTTTGGTATTTTGCCAATTTTTATGTGCTTATTCAAATAATCTTTTGCGCTATGAACTTGTTTATTGTTGCAATGGTTTCCTTAGCTTTTATGTTGCGTCAACAAAAGCAATAAAATAAATAAAAGCAAAAGCAATAACAAAAGCAAAACAAAAAGCAAAAACTTGGACACATTCACACTACTTTCTTAGAAACACCGTGACATTGGCTTAAAAAATGCTAAATTCAAACCAACAATAATCATTTCAATTTGGCTCATTGACTTTCAGATCATTTGTTAGAGTTCGACTTCGTCTTCGACTTTGACTTCGAGTTTGAGTTGTTCCAATTTATTTTCGTTATACATTTTGTGTACAACTGGACGTCATGAAGGCATTCATGGTATTGGGTTAGATAATAAGTCTCTATCAATTTTAATTGTGAGATGAGATGCAATGAGATGGGAAGAAATAGCATTAGCAATAACGTTAACGTTAAAGTTAGGGCTAACATTAGGGTTTGTGTTGGTGTTGCTGTTGCGTTTGGTATTGGCAATTCGTGAGTTTCCATCTCCAAGTTCACTGCTGGTGGTCGGTTCGTGGCTGCCGTCTGCCCCGCAGCTGCTTTACACAATACAACTCTCTCGTGAAAAGGGTTCGCAAAAGGTCAGCCAACTGTTTGAAGCTATCATTTTATGTTGCTGCTCGTACTATAATCCGTTGGTTTTGCTGGTTGCATAATTTCATTAACATGAAAGTTATTATTGCGTTCCAAAAGAAAATCAACTTAAGCGTAATTTGGCAGAGGGAGACAGCTACATTCTGACTTTGAAATTTGTTCGCATTTGATTTGCATCTTCCTAAATTTTGGATCCCAATTAAATTAATAACACATCAAATAAGTCGATTACATCATTTTGCGGACCCATCTAAAATATTTGTGCCTGTAAAATATCATGTAGGTCAGTCAATAGATGTATTGACAAATACCAGAATATTTTAATAATTTCAGTACTGTATATTCAACGTTTTAGAGTCCCTTCATCTACTTAAATAATGCTGAAAAGCTTTTCAAACCACACAAAATGAAATTTCATAATAATGAAATAATAAAACAGAAAGTTTGAGCGCTTCTGACTTCACTTTTTTAAAAGATCAATCACGAATAATATAAATTGTTTATTTGTTTTGAAATATTTAATAAAGATCAAGCTGTGTGATCTAATTAACATCTAGCAGCATTCTTGCCAACTGGCCAAATCTCTTTTACCCTGCTAAATTCGTCTTGTCAAGCCTTATTTGAGTACTTTCGCAGACGCATATATAAGTATACCGCTGACAAAGCACCAGCCGGTAGATTTATTGGTCGAGTAGCTCAGCATGCAAATGCGTTGTTTGCTTCGTTGAGTAGATTCGTTGGAATACGAGTAATAACTTCATGAGATTCAAAACAAAACAAAAAAAGATAAACAAGAGTGCAAAAGACTCTAAAGCTTATAACCGGTTTCAATATCTATATCTATATCTATATCTATATCTATATCTATATCTATATCTATATCTATATCTATATCTATATCTATATCTATATCTATATCTATATCTATATCTATATCTATATCTATATCTATATCTATATCTATATCTATATCTATATATCTATATCTATATCTATATCTATATCTATATCTATATCTATATCTATATCTATATCTATATCTATATCTATATCTATATCTATATCTATATCTATATATATCTATATCTATATCTATATCTATCTATCTATATCTATATCTATATCTATATCTATATCTATATCTATATCTATATCTATATCTATATATATCTATATCTATATCATATATCTATATCTATATCTATATCTATATCTATATATCTATATCTATATCTATATCTATATATCTATATCTATATCTATATCTATATCTATATCTATATCTATATCTATATCTATATCTATATCTATATCTATATCTATATCTATATCTATATATCTATATCTATATCTATATCTATATATCTATATCTATATCTATATCTATATCTATATCTATCTATATCTATATCTATATCTATATCTATATCTATATCTATATCTATATCTATATCTATATCTATATCTATATCTATATCTATATCTATATCTATATCTATATCTATATCTATATCTATATCTATATTTATATCTATATCTATTATTAATTTTCTTTCTTTCTTATTCATTTTACAATTATCATTACATTTGTATGTGCTCTTACTTGGCACCTCTTCCTAGCATTAATGAAATAATCATATCAGGCTTTTCGAATGGTTTCGGATGGTTTGCAAGCAAGTCGGACACACATTCGACTTGCTAAGGTCAACAAAATTGCACAAATCCGGGGGGCGCGTCTATAAAAAACACTAATCAAAATTATACATATATGAAGTGAAGATCTGTTAAACGTGTCAAAGTAGCTCAGTGAAGGATGATGAACCATTGGTTACCCAGTCTTTAGTAAGGCATCCATCAAATATTTAAAGCAGAAATGATAATATTTTACTATTTCAAAATGCCCGTTGAGGGTATTGCTAAGGGTATTTAAAGTGGAAAAGCAATAAATAATATTTTGTGAGTGCATGACTAGGCATATTCTAATCAGCAATCGGCATTAACAAAATAATATTCCGATTTTGCCGAAAAACAAACAACTTTCGAAATATTATCAGGTTGTTGATGTTTCAACGAATCGCGTGCCTTAAATTTTTAATTAAGTTAATTAGTCGCACAAAAGAGCTCAGCTCTGAGCACAATCGGCAAAGGTGGCAACAGCTAAGATATCCCGTCCCTACCGCCTCCCCCTCAGACAAGAAGAGCCCAAAGCTTTCTGACCTTGGCTAGACATCTCATTGTTTTTGCTGTTATTGTTTTTATTGCTGTTGTTGTTGTTGTCGTATTTCTTGTTGTATTTGCAAGCACTTTGGAGGGGCGTCTATTGGCCTGTTGGGACCTCTCGGCTGCACATTGTTTATGAGTTGATTGTTCAGCTACGGTTGCTTGTGCGACTGCGACTGTGACTGCGACAGTGACGGCTATTGCAGCTTCTGCTTCTTCAGCAACAGCTGAAGCCATCGTATTCTACAATTCAAGGGCACGGGAGCTAACACGGTCATTACGTGAATATTGCTGAGCTGCTGGCACATTTGATTAAATTGAATGGTTTACGTTGGCTGCCCGTGCGGTGGCCGCAATGATTTCTAATTTAAATTTTTACTACCATGCATTTGCAAATAATGCTTCGGCTCACGACGTCTGTCGTCTCGCGTCTGTCGCTTGCCGCTTGCCGCTCCCAATAACTGACTCTTGTACGATACAGACTTGTACTCGTAAACATACTCGAACTACAAATGTAGGTATGTTGTACTATGTTGTGTGCTTTGCTTGTTTGTTTTATTTATGGCTAGCGCCTGTGTAATTAATCTTATGTAAAGCTGTAATACTTAAATACAAAAGCTACTAGCCAACTCAAGTCTCAGTGTCACATTATCCATTTGTGCCATTTGTTTTAGCCGCCTTAATTTGCATGCATCTCCAATGTAAATCTTTATGACACTTGTGTCTCACAACTGAGATTGAAGGTGTCGAGAAGTTTTGGATGACTGGATCTGTATGCTTAGTCAAAAGCATTAAATATTTAATGACTAGCATGTTGATTGCAATACTTTGGGAAATGCTTCAGATTAATACATATATCCATTTACATATTGATAATCTATTAGTCCCATATAAATATTATTTGAAATATCTCCACAGTCTGTAACTATTATTGTCGTAGAAACTATGTTATTCATTCAGATAACGTCCATGAATCTACGACAACCAGGAATAAATGTAAAAAGTTAATAAGGAAAACAATAGCTGCTTGAAATTGACGAAGCAGTATTTTGTTTTGAAATGCACTGCTTTAAAGTAAACGCACTGCTTTCTGAAAATTTAGGGTACGTCAGAACTGTAATGGCCATATTGGTTTATACCGAAGTAAGTAAGTTGTAAGTAAGTAAGTTGTAATGCAAATGAAACCTAATTACTAAAGCAAATTAATAACTAATGTCTTTTCAGGCGTTTCTGAGTTTCACTCAAATTTTTTGGTATGGTGTAACAACAACATTGCAACAACGAGTGTCTCGACGAGCACCCACGCATAGACAGTAATTAACTATACCCATGGCAACACACTAACCAAATCAGTGAGAATAATGCGCTTATGACTGCGATATACCATGTATAAAATGACTAAGTCAATTATATTCCCATGACAGTTTCAAAACTATCTAAATGTAATGCGAGATATTTGAAATTTCTTACATTAAACAGTTCTTACATACATATGTACATATGTATGTACTGAGTAGGCATGTTCATAATATGCATATCAATATGTGCCTGAAGTGCCATATGTATCGTAAATTTTCCATACTTTATGTCAGTAGTCATTGATGCGAAAATTTTTAAAGTCCATTGTGAAAACCCTGAACCATCTGGAAAACTCTACTTTTATTCGTCTTATTCGGCTTAGTAACCATGTTACTTTTGATATTAATATTTGCCTTTATTAAAGTGATGATGATTATAGGAATGCAGTTTCATCTCAAGTTAGTTTTAAAATTTTTTTTATTAATGTGAGTTATGCTTTTCGTAATATATGAATTTTAATCGTATTAGTTAGCTTAAGCAATGTAAATTTAGAGGGAAAATAGCTAAATTAGCAGCACTGTTAAGAGTGCCGGAGACCGAAGCAACAGCGGGAGAGCGATCGAGAGCATATTCTTGGAACATAGTCCATGTGCTTGCGCTTGTGTCGGAGAGTGTCTGCTTATGATATAGTCGGCATTTTAGAGAACTTTCTGAAAAGCAAAACAGTTTCGAATCACCCGTGAAACAGAGCAAATCGTGGACAGTCGACGGATCTACGCGTTGATTGAAAGTGTTTAAAACTTGGAGAGGAAAAAAAACACTACAAAAAACATTTGCTGATTTATTGAAAAAGAAGTGATACGAAACGAAATCAAAATGCACAACAAAATATTGGACGAGGTATGTACTATGTTGAATAATTATAGAAAAGTTTCTTTAATAATGCTTAGCGATTGTTATTATACTGTCGGCATCTGTATCTATTTTGGTGAGCAAATGTTTTACCTTCACTTGGCAATTGGTAGTCAAGATGGTTCCCCACGTCAGAGGCTGCCGATCCCATTGTTAGTTGTGTACTTAGTCATCATCTCATGCTTTCTCGCGCATCCAGTGTCATCGTTTTATTTACATCCAAGCAATTCATAAACATTGCCAGCCAATGCGTCGCCTTTGGTTTTCCGACTCTTAGCTAACTGCGGAAAAGCATTTCTTTATTGTCAACAAAGCCTATAAGGAAATGCTTTTGCTTTCCGTTTTCATATAAGCTGGACATTAATTTGACTGAATATATACAAAATTTACATGTATGTTATGTACGTATGAATGTTTAACGAAATATTTGGAAAGAAACACGAACTTATCTTAGCATTCATTCTAGACGAGTTGTACTTGGAACTAGATTATACCTATGCCGTGGTCAGACTTGTTGAGAACTGAACTGGTTATATGTATTTATAATCGTATGTATGTATGTGATATGTATGTAGTTTGTTTTGTTTAAATAGAACTCGTGCTCAGTTTCCGAGTATTACTTAATTTCTAACTGTACGTGTGTTGAACTTTTGCAAGTTCATTTTCTTTGTGATTGGCTGTCTGGGACTTATGCAAATTCTAGTTCAATACACGATTACTTAACAGCCAGCGTTGCTGTTTCTGTATCTGCCATTCCGCACTGCATCCCTTGCCTTCATGCCTTGTACACGAGCGTAATTGCAATTGCTATTATCACATGCTGAGTTTGCTGTCGATTATAGAATCAGCTGCACGAGCATGTTATACGAGTACTCGCACTTACCTTCAATTGTTCTCCTTACTCGTGTAACTGAACTGTTATACCACTGCTGACCCAAGCTGTCGTTGTTGTTGTTGCTGCCGCTGTCGCTGTAAATTTCCATGGGCTCCTGTGCACTAGACCCACAAATCAGCAACAGCTGATTACAATGATGCTTTCAATTTGTCCATCCAATGACTGATACATGTGCAAACGTGCCATTTATTTTTGTAAATTTGTTGGCGCATTCGTCAAATGGTGGGGAGCTGACCCCTCTACGATCCAATCTATGCAGGTGCAGGTGTGTTGGTGCTTTTGAATCATTGCGACTATTTTTACTCTCGATTTTCATTTTGTTACTCAAGCAATTCGAAATATATCTACCAAAATAAACTCTAAGAGCGCCCACAACAATAACATAAATACAAATCATTTTTCGTTTGTCGAAAGTTCTATACGCTTTCAATGGTTTATAGCTGTCAATCTATACAGAATGTTTTACTAAACGCATTACAAACTGCTAATGCTCTCATATGGTACATAAAAAAAAAGAAAAATGTGTGATTTTTCAATTTAACGTTGAATGAATTCAATGAATGAGCACGAGTAGCGGACTTTTGCATGTCAATTTCAAATGGGCACTTTAGCATGTTGAGGAATTCGTTAATTAGCTGACAAAGGAAAACGTGTATTAACAAAGGAGTGACTTTGCGCTTGCATGATTAGCAATCAGACCCAAGGGAGAGTCATGCCCACAATTGAGCGCGTGTTCCCATTAAACACACTGTCGATTAGTTTATCGGTCAGTCAGATAATGTACTCTACTATACAGCTACTACGGAATTCTCAATGTACTGCACAACCAGACATTGTCGCAGACCAGACGTCGCGGCTATAGACGATAGGCGATAAGAGTCGTAATATGAAATGAAATGAATGAATCACTTCAAACCTTCCCCCGCTCAATTAATACAACATTAATTTAATTTTGCTTCATTTTATTGTTTTTAGTTCAACGAGAATGGCTACCTTGTAATAGAAGACTTTTTAACTCCCGAAGAGGTAGACACTCTATATCAGGCAGGACGCACTCTCTGCTTGGATGCGCCCCAGTCGAATCGAAAAATATTTAGTACTCTCAAAGCAGAAGATGCTCACAGTAAAGAGCTGTACTTCATAGAATCTGGCGACAAGGTTCGCTACTTCTTCGAGCAGGGCGCAGTCGGTGATGAGGGTGAGTTGATCGTGGATCCGATGATTGCACTTAATAAAGTGGGACACGCACTGCATGTGGAGCATCCAACTTTCAATGCCGTAACCTTTAGCAATCGAGTGCGAGAGATTTGCTGGCAGTTAAACTATAATCGCCCTGCTGTATGCCAGAGCATGTATATTTACAAGAATTCAGGCATTGGCGGTGAGGTGACACCGCATCAGGACTCTTGGTTCCTTCACACAGAGCCCAACTCCGCGGTGGGATTCTGGTTTGCGCTCGAAGACTGTACGCTTCAGAATGGCTGCCTACAGTTCATAAAGGGCTCTCACAAGAGTGGGGTACATCGACGTTACCTCCGCAATCCCGACAAGGATGCCAGTGAGCTGATGATATACGATCGCGCGGCGCCTATTTATCCGAAGTCCAGCTTTACACCTCTACAAGTCAGTAAAGGTAAGTCGTGAGTGGCGAGAGTGGCAACAACACATCACACATCAAAACAACAACAATAGTTTAATAATGATTATTATTTTTGACAGGCACATGCATAGTTATCCATGGCAATGTGGTGCACAAAAGCGAGCCAAATCGCTCACAGAAGAGTCGCCATGCTTATACCTTCCACGTAATAGAGACTGAGAATAATGTCAAGTATTCGGAGGGCAACTGGTTACAAGCGCCACAAGATAAGCCCTTCCCTTTGCTGTTCGATCGCAAGGCTTAGAAATTAACGGAATCGGTTCGAGATTGTAATCTTGTTACTACTGTTTTCGGTATTTTTGTTTATAAGATTTGAGTGCATCATTTGTCATTGAAAATGAGACCGCCATATGTTTTAAGTTCATGTACATGTCGAATTTTATAAAATTATAATAAATAAAGTTGTAAATTAATGAATACCATTTTAGAAAAGTAATGTGGGATGTTGGTCAAATTTAAGACCAAAACTATTTAACCGGATTTCAGATTTCTTAGAATGCTATGTATTATTATTTGTTGAAAAACTCCATTTGCAACATCTATTAATATATTTAAATAATTATAACAATCATTCTCCTTAATTTGTGTGTTGACGTACGTTAAGAATGGGTGCTTTCTTTTGCTTGACTAGTTTAGTTTCACACTCTTCTACATATAGACGAGTGGTATAAGAACTATTTTAAAAACTTGTATATGATTGTGCATTTTACTAAACTGAGTTTCCAACCACTGTTCCAATTTCTTTGATGCGCTGAAAAGTATGCAACGTTTAGTAATATTCGTATTTATGATATATTTTGCATAATCCAAGCCATCGCCAGTTTTCAGCTAAGCCGAAAAGTAGGCAACCATATATATGCAAAAGGGATGAAACAACGCTTGGACCAATTTTTGTACAAGGATGTTTGAATAAGTTTGGTTTAATTATTATATTAACACAGATGAACAAATTAACTTAGGATACGTGATAAAATATATTTGTAAACTTTTGTAAGCTACCCTAACTTAAATAAATGTAAATTTTATAATTAATTCGTTAAATTATATTGTCATTGTATATTTGTTCAGTAATTATTTGGCCAATTTCAAGCATCCCTTCCATAATATACCTTTATTAAAGCACACTGATATAATTAATGTGACTAATTTGTGAAAATCGACATGGAATCTTGTTTATTAAACGTTTTGGGAAAAAGAAGCAAAAAAACAAAAACCCGCAGCGCCCATAAGAGAAGCTTCCACATTGTTCGGCATCCACACACAAGCGCACAGTTTTTGCTCCTTAGAGAGTTTTTTGTCTTTTCTGTAGATGTTGTTATTGTCACTGGTTATATGTCTGTATGTATATATGTATATATGCATGTAATGTTCCTTCATGTTGCAAAACGATTTGTTGGGCGCAAGATTTATGAACTTGTTTTCCCTGACAGCCGACAATGGTTAAGGTAACACACATACATATACACTCACACACAAACAAACATCGCTTGTTTGGGAGTAAGTGTGTGTGTGTGCGTGAACATGCCGCTAATTAGAAGATTTTAATTATCTGTTTTCAATCAGCTTCCACTCAGATAATGATAATGCTGCCTTGTTCTCGTTTGGATTTTTTGTAGTTTGTTTTATTTGTATACGCGGCATTTAAGCCAAGATGCTGTTGACATTTGCGCGGGTCGACATTGTTGTTGGTCAGCACGGTTATTTTCGAAGGTGTTTTTGGTATCGCGGCCACGCGAATGCTGCCAATAAATGCTGTCAAAATGTCCTAAATCGATTAGAATTGATTTTGAGAAGCTCGCTGACAGGCCAAACGAGCTTAGGGGCAACTCAGACCCTGATCCACATTCACAACACAATCCTGGGCTTCTACAAAATCACAATAGCAGATTACAGTTGTATTTCGTGTTCTGCGGCCAGCCCCGTGTTTGACGGCCTTTTTTGCAGAGCCCCTCGTTGCGTGTTTAAGGCCCAAAAGGAGGCGATGTCGCTGTCATTGACGATTTATGTCACTTGCCGCCGCGGCACAATATTCAAATTCTTTGCATTCACTCATCACTTGTCGTCAGCTCGTTGCCTGCTCCGGCTCCTGTTCCTGCGCACTGCTGGCTGGACCGTGGACTGCAAGCTTGGTGGTTGATTGACAAGAGGGCAAGGGGGTTATCAGTTCACGAAGCGCTGAGCTGCAAAATTATGGGTCCGGTATGAACTACCTGGCGAGGGTGACTCGATCATTCGCTGATGTTATAGTAATAGTTAATATTTATTGATTAAAATATAATGTTAGAAAGTAATAAAAAAAAAATGTATGATGAGAAATGAACTATCAATATTTTATATAAAGCAATTAGAAATAGAAAATCAAAAGAAAGATCCTGAATTTGTTTCATAAGTTTCTAGAAGTTGTCTAACCACCTATTTGCTTCACTGACATTTGTGTGTAGTAAGCTCGCAACTCAATTCGCTTCGCAAACACATAAATTAAATTCAAAAATACAAAATTCACTTACCTCTAATGCATTTGGGCATCTCGAGCGGTTCACTTAGCTGTCCCTTTTGTATTTTGATTACTGTCGATGGGTGTTTGGAGTGTAATCTCACTGGACCATTCTCCAGCCTTATCTGGTTGTTTTTTGCCACGTCGTGCTGAAGAGCGTTGTATTACTTGTTTGATAGGATTCATTGCCTCCGCCACTTGAATGACTTCAAGCTTACGCGCCGCTGCTTAAGCCTCCGTCTCTGTCTCTGACTGTGTTTCAGTCTCAGATTCAGTTTGAGAGTCAATCTCAGCTTCAGTCTCAGTTGCAGACTCAGCCTCATTTTCCGTTTTAGTTTCAGTGTCAGTCTGAGGCATGGCTACATTGTTCGCATCGTGGAATCCATCGCCATCCGAGGTCTGAAGTCAATGCGTATTGACATTTTAAATGCGTCCATCACTTTAGGTAGACTTTGGCTTCAAAGCTCGCAATGCTCGTTGTCAGAATTGATTTAAATATATTTCGGTCCCAAGGGGCCAGAGTTTCGTGGTCGCGTCAGAGGTTTAGTGGGCATGAAAACAAAATTGGTCGTAAGTTGGACACCAAACTAAAGAGCAACCAAGCGCAAGAGCAATCGTCAAACCAAGGCGAAGACCAAGACGAAGACCAAGTCCAAGAGCAAGAGCAAAAATATGGGCAATGGAATTTATAAGTGACGCGCATTTTGGATGCTTTGATTGACTTGTGTCACTTTGTCTCATTTGTCAGATGAACGCCTTCATCCAGTTGCTGGATGTGGCGCTTGGCACTTGGCGCTTGGCGCTTAAGTGTCAGGTGTCTCATTGGCCACTCAATTGAAATGTTTGCCATACTTTGGTCATCAATTCAATTGGCTCTGAGGTCTGTATACTGGAAGAGGATAACACTCTGCCATACCGGTTGCCACTCAAGGCTTTTGTCCTAACTAAATGACATGCGGCTGCATTCATATGCCCATCAAATCATTACACCGTTGAGCAGGCAGCAAGCTGAAAACGGCAGCGCATCCTTTTGGCAATATCCTGCCGCAAATCCCAACAGCAAATCATACATGCGATATATGACAGCTATGTATATATGGTGGCCAGCCCAGCCCAACCCAGCCTAGCCTTCAGCTTCAGCCCCTACCTTACTTAACATGCGCTCAGGAAATGTCCTGCCTACAGACCGGAGATATGTTTCATATCCTGCAACACTTTGCCGACTATCATGATACCGTGTGAGATTCACGCTCATTTCACAATTGAATACCACTGCTGAGACCGTATGACAGCCAAGATTTGTTTGTTGCCTTTCCCCTCTATCCTCCTCCTCCCTGGCTCTATTACAAATCAAATCCTACTACTCCCCCTCGCCTTGTCCAGCTTTGAGTTTTCTATAGAGAGAAGGGTTTGCTGCTCCTATAATGAGCCATCAAATGAATGCCTGAATTGGTTTGGATAAATTGAATTTCCAACGCATATAACGCTTAGGGATAAAATACAGCCCGTAGCATTAAATTCTTACTGAATCGACATCGTATAGTCATTCAATTTAAACCATCTTGAAAAGTTGAACAAGGAGAAGTATATTTTGGACTTTTATTTATTTCGTCAATCATTATGCCTCACGATGGCTGAGCGCAAGCAAAATTTTTATAAGAACAATTCAATCTCAAAGTCGGAGAGAAAAACAATTATTTTGCGATCGCACGAATCGGCCAACAGTTATTTGCAAGCGATTATTAACCAATTTAACCAAAGATGAACAAACTCGGATTATGAATTAGTTAGTGTCTTCTTAAATTTAAAGTTTTTTATATTATTTGAAATTATGGATTGTTCAAAAAAATATTTTGTTTGCCGTCAAAATTGAGTCTCATGATTTACCAATGTTTATATAATATATATAAATATATATATATGTATATATATTATATATACATATAAATATAACCAGAAATTAAAATGTGTTTTATTTCACCAATCTTTGCTAGAGGAGTGTCTATCATATTCGCAGCAAGAGGAATTAGAATTGCTTAAAAAATATGTAACTATGTTTGACAAGATATTAGGATGGATTTATTTGTCTTGTCTTTGCACCAATGTACCTGAATCTTGGTTGTAGCGTTTCGGAACACAATCATGTTTATTTAATATTTCATGTGTGTTTAGTCTTTCCTTTGAGTCTTTCCTTTGAATAAACGTTTTTTCTCTGAAAGTCTAATCTTTCCCTATGACTCTCGTAAAACGTTCTTAAAATAATAACAAACTTACTATAGTTTACTTAATTGTTTTCCTTGAATATAATGCCACCTAAACTTCTGATTTCTCTATATCAAATATCATGAATGACTGGGCACAGATAGTCCTCCTTCTAGTTGCAAGGGAGAACCTCTTGCAAATATGATTTGTTTAAAACTCTTGCTTGCTTTTGCCAGCTGCATCTGCATCTGGAGCTGGATTTGGCGGATTGGCAACGCCCAGAGGTGTAGTCAGGTCGATTGTAAATTGAAAGCCAAAGACGCCCCCGAGCAACACGCCCATGTGCTGTTAAAGATTGCAACTGGGAGCTGAAACTCAAGCCATATCCCGCTTTGGCATTTGCCACAATTGTCTGGCACTTTGTAACTGTCGGCGGCTATTAAGAGGCTCATTTTTTGCGACTGCCGGTGCGCTATGTTCGTCGGTGTTGGCATGCAAATTCAGATCCAAAAAATGCTACCGGCAACTTACAACTGGCATCTGGAAATATTACAACTGGCAACTGGCAACTTGCGGCAGCTGTAAACTCTTTGCGCCTTGTAACAATGTGGTCAAAAACAAGAGCTGATCTCGGCAAGTTGCGTAATTTGCAAAAGGCAACAACAGCGTCGAACAACTCACAACAACAACGAGAACAACAGTAACATCAACGGCAACGGCAACAGCTCCAGCAACAGCAACAGCAACAACAAGTAAGTGCAGGATACGTTGTCGGCTGAGTTTTTGATTTCTTTCAAATTGGCAAACGGCGCGCAATCAATTCGGCCAATCCACCACCACAGTTACTTCGCCCCCTCGGAATGGCCAACGGCCTTTTGAATTCAATTCAAATTTCAATGCAATTTTGCATATCCAAGCGCATTATAGCCGCTTGCCAACTTACTCTTACTCTTACTCTTGAGGCCAAGGCCCCTAATCCCCAGTCGCCACTTGCACGTCCAAGTCTACAGTCCCGACACAAAGCCTATTGAACTGTGAGCCATTCGAAGCTTTTTGATCTGCCGCCGCCGGGCGGATCGCTTGCCTTTGTGCCCAAGTAAGATTGAGCCTCACTCGGAGTGATGCCCGCCATTTGTAAGTGAGTTCCTCGATTGCAAGTGCTGCCATCTGCAATAGGCTGCAACTGAGTTACGCAGGATTCGTCGAAGAGCTACGAACATTGCAAGGGTCTCTCCTGGAGATGAACTGTAGACATGCCTGTATATCCATCCCTTCATTTACGTGAACATTCACATTCACATTCACATGCACATGAACAACCAAAGCCACGTCGTCAACGAGTTGGGATGTGGATGCATTTGGCTTTTCGTGGAATCAGAGTATTGACATTTTTGTTCAACAACAACAACATTTGCTACAATTCAGCAGCACCAGCACCAGCAGCAGCAGCTTCCAGTATTGCTTGGCCTTCGTCGCGAAGAGAACAATGGAGCAGAATATGCCAAAGTGGGCAGGCATCATGGGGAAACAAAGCTTAAGCTCGAACTGAAGCTGACGCTGAAACTCTAGCTTAGCTTCAGAACAGCTCCGGTCCGTTATGGTTTCATTTAATGCCGCCAAGGGAAGCTTAGGCTTTTCTTTCAATTAAGATGAAGATCTGTAGTTAAGTTGAGGAGCCGAACTTGTATCGGGCAAGTCAGCCCAACTTCACAGCTGAGCTATATTATCCGCAAGCATTAGCCAATTCAATAATTGATCACATTCTTAATATACTTAAATATATTATTATTAAACCCGCTACCCATAGGGTGGAAGTGAATATGTAACAGGCAGAAGAAGGCGCCTCCGACCCCATAAAGTATATATATATTCTTGATCAGCGTAAACAGATGCGACGATATACCCATGTCAAGATTGTTTCAAATTTTTGTTATTTAAGAAACGCCCTTTATAGATCTTAGGGCTGTGGTTGTGGTGCTGACTGTGACTGCAGATGCTTTTTATGCCTGATTGGCTTTTGTTGCTGCAGTTGCCACTGAGACTGTATGTTAGTCAATAGATTCATGTCCATGTTATAAGCACTTAATCTGATCTGAGCAACTGGCCTTTGCTTGCCGCAATCAAAGTCGAACTTGCAATCGCAGTATCCGTTCTTCTCGTTTGGGAATCTGCTTAAATTCGTTGTTGATTGCAAAATTATTTGGCGGCTTTGACAATCGTAAAGCGACTAATTTGTTGAAAGCAAAGCTACGATTGTGCATCAATTAGACGTAAAACATTTGACTGAAAGCCTTCGGACCCTACTCAAGATTTCTATCTCTGTATAGGTAAGGCTCATGAAAAATCAGCACAGGATGCTCTTAGGAAGTCGTAAATCGCCTCACAGTTTGTATCCCCAAAACAAAATCAGAGCGGTACAGAGCCTACATACATTTTAAAAGTATTAATTTGTGTATGTATTTGTTTGTTGGTTTATACAAACTGCGGTAGGTTAATGGCTTGCTCAAGTGCCCGCAATGCTTTCACTCGCATGTGCATTTCGGGACCGTATGATCGGAGACCACACACCGTTAGTGTGTGGCACACACTCGTGGTATATGTCACACATAAACACATCGAGCAGCAGCGAAGGCGGCGTAGGCTATCATAATATTTAGAGAAAGGCGAGGAGCGGTCGGACCAAGACATAGACTAAAGTGAAAGCAGTAGTCAAATTTTGAACGCACAGCAGGAGCTGCCTAATCTTAGTCAGCGCAAGCGGCATGCGGCAAGCGGCAAGAGGGGCAGGCAGAAGAGGCCGAAGTCGACAGGCGGCATTGACTTTGCGGCCTAAACACAAAGGAAAATCCACTGTGACTGCGAAAGACAACAGACGATGGACACTGGACTTCAGTTCCTTTTGCCCACCATTTGCATATCAGGTCATGTCACAGCAAGAACTATAGATGTGTAGTATAGTACTTGCCTACAGGATGCTAGGTAAAAACCAGCTTTACCATTTTGACATGCTTGATATTTGGGTGCTCCTATTTGAGCGAAGCTGGACGACTGATCGGTTGTATGTATATGAATAGTCAAAACAGTAGCCGAAGTCAAACCAATATGCACAATATTTACAACTATTTCCACTAATTAGTTTATCCAAAGTTATTATTCTATTTCCCAACAGATCATTGTCTAATTGTTCCAATTTAGTTTAATTGAGGAAACTCAATAATAAATGTAGTCTCATCTTTCCCTGAAGATTTTGTTGATATCGGATGAAAAATTGTATTCAATAATACAATAATAACTCACTCTCAAATATGAAAATGCAGAGATGTTTCGTACAGAAGAATCGTCTCCTAGAAGAATGTAGAATTCAAAATTCTTATTGTATTGACAACAGTGGTCAGTGGTTCCTCGATGCCAATTTCAACATCTCTTACCCCAAGCGAATGCCCAAATATGGTGCAGCAGTAAAAGAAACGGCAACGGCAACGGCAACTGCAAATGCAACCGCTACGGTAGCTGCAATTGGAGCTGAAACTGATGCCGCACCGACTGCTTTGTTTATTTCGCTGACGAACGATTGCAATTTATGTATTGTTGCATTGCCGGCATTTGGCAATGCATTTTTGATTATGTGGACTTATTTTGGAGGCATCAAATGGCTTTTGCCGACGAAACTTTTGCATGGGACAAGGAATCGATACGGATACAATAATATTAATGCTGCTCAATCGAGAGCTATAGCTAGAAATTGTTGGCCCAATTTGTTCAGCATGCCTCGTTGTTTATTTATTTACATTCGAAAAGTCCGCCAAGCGTCTTGCTTCTTGCTTCATGTTGCATGCCTCTTGCTCATGTTGTCTTTAAGTGGTGGCGCCAATGACCACAGCGCCAGCTAAGGGTCTGCATCCCACTCCCAATCCATACGAGTATGTATGTATTGTATGTATATGCTCCTAGAGGGACTGGCAATGGCTTTTGGCTGCATGGCGCAATTTTGTTTAGACATAAATTTTTCATTTTTTTAAATCAATAAAGTGAAAAGCGCCAAAGCCAAACAACGCCACGAGACCAAAAGCCACAACAAAAAAGATATTTACACCAAAATCAGTTGTATGCGTACGCGCATGCATGTGATTGTGATTGAGATTGAGATTGTGGTGTGTATGCGTTTCTAATTGAGCTTGACTGAAATTATATAAATAAACAAATCAGTCGCAGTCGCTCTGCACTGCGTTGCCTTGCCTGCCTTGTTGCCGTCATCATCGACATCGACATCGACATCGTCATAGCCATCGACTTCATCTCCATCTTCTCGTCTTCAGCGGCGAAGTCGACATTGTAGTTTCTGTACGCATCTCACACAGATTGATTCTTTGGTTCCAGTTGCGTCTCTTCTGCAAACATAAACAAAAATGAACAAATTAGCCAACACTCCATTCTTAACTCACACATTTCGAAGATCTCAAGTCCCAGAGTCCAGGGTATGAAACAACAATGATAGATTTGTTGTTAACTGATGGATTGTTAAAGTGCCATATGTATTCTAATGCGATCAAGTTGCTGGAGAAAGAAACGATTTAAGTTTGGTGGTATAGACTAAACAAAAACATGATTATATTAATGACATGTCAGCAATTTATTTAAATTCACTAGCTTTCACTTGAAGTACACTTTTATTGACAATAAGTCATCAATTTGAATTAAATGCATTTATTTTTCAATTTCATAGGTGATAAATAATAACAAAAATCCGCATCAATTTCCATAATTTACTATATACTTATATTATTCAAAAATTAGGCTTGAAATTTCTACCATCGTTTTTTGACAATTTAATGAGATTGAAAATACTTTTGAAACTACCATTATAAAAACTTAATTGCTAAAATATACCACACATTAATATACAAAACAAGTGAGAAAGCTCCAGTTCAGTGTGCTTGACTGAGCGATACACGCTACTCATTTGCAATTAAAAAGCAAATATGTGGCATTATTCTTTTTATATACAAAAACAAATTTTATAGAATAACATTTTTAAATATATCGAAGGCTATATTTGATATATAAATACTCTGGTGTATTCAAAACATAACATAGAGTATAAAATATAACAGTTTGTCAACAACTAAGACCCGAAAGCTGAAGACTTTTTAGCCATATACAATTATTTCTAGAGTAACTTCTATAATTTCTATCTAATCGCAACCAAATTGTATATGTAGCAAAAATCTTGCGCTTACTCGATACCATTTTTTTCGATTACAGGTGCAGAAGTTCGTGTAGCACAGATCTAAAGCAAATTCTATCTACGTGCAGCAACGACAAGTGTTGTCGAAAAAAATTATAGATCGATCTTGTATAGTTTCCGAGATCTAGGTGTTCATACGGACAGACGGACATACTGACAGTTGGGCATAGCTATGTATATCGTTTCGGGTGTTGACGCTGATCAAGAATATATATACTTTATGGGATCGGAAATGACTGCCATGTTACATATTTTTGTTGAAGAAACAAACATGTAAAACGGTTTTATCCTATGGGAAGCGGGTATAAAAAATGAACACAATTAAGTATAAATAGTAGAATTGGTATATTCATTCTTGATTGAAAACCAAATCAACTAATTGTGTCTTTATTAGCAGGTTCTTATAGTATTATAAAGTCCGGAAAAACTTTAAGTCGGCCAATATCTAACCTACTATAAACAGCTCGATGTGGATCTTACTGTAGCTCTCTCTACCTTCGTAGTTTTTCAAATCAAGCTGTTAACGATAACGTTCCTAAAATTCTATATATATTATACATATATAAAATAATGTTTTCTTTAAATCATTATTTGTGTAAGGTAAGCCGCAAGGTGTGTGACAGTTATCATCAATGATAGAACTAAAATGTTTGGATTATTTCATCTTTGATTAATTATATTGAGTTAATATTTTTTTGTTGCTACTTTTTTTCATAAATATAATATTTATATTTCCTCCTTATAACTTTAAACTTACTATATTCATATCAACCTTTATTTCAACTGTTATGAATATGCCCGTAATAGATGAAGTACGACAGTATGCGTGTTCTCTAATCGTGTACAATTCGCTTCGAAGGATAGCAAGCGAATTTTTAGTATCGGGCAAATTCCATTTCAATTTTCACTTGCACGTAACATGGCATAATTATAGCGTAACGTTTATATGCGCAATTTATCAATTTTTCAGCGCCGGGGCATTTATCAGATAATTGCTGTTTACACACACTCGAACGCACAACACACAATTTTTCAGAATGCTGGGGGAGAGAGCGTGCAGTGCGGTGTATTGTATTGTATGATGCAGTGTGAAGGGGGCATGGGTATTGGACATTGAGAAAACCGCAAAATCATCGGTCGAGTCTTGGGGGCAACTAAATTGCAACAGCAACGGGAACATGCTAGTTAATTGGCCCAGAGAGCAACTAACTGACAGCTAAATTGCAATATCACATTGCGTTGTGTTGCCTACTCAAGTTTACTTTATATAAGTTTGTATGTTTGTATGATCTGCTTGACTGTACTGTACTGACTGACTGATGCCTGTAGGCATGTCGTTGGGGTCAATTTGATTGAACGCAGATGGCAATTCAAAGTTATTCAATGGCAGTCGACGAGATTTGAGATATTTGGATTCGATTTCATTTTCGAAAAATCCCTTTGCTATATTAAGCGCACTTGTTGCTTTTGCTCAAGTTTTAATTTGCAATTCAAAGCTTATTCGCCGGCACGCCAAGTCCCATGCATGACCACCAAAAGAGCAGGCACGCCCCGCGTTCGCAGTCAGCCAATCAAAACGGTCGCCATATTTGAAGTGAGAGGCCATACGTTTGTCAGTTGCTAAACGCGAGCGAGAGAGAGCGAGATGGAATGCCAGAGAGAGAGCAACCACCAAGGCGAAATCGAAACAAATGCCGAGTGGGAGCATGTTATTGCTGAGAGTACTCTCGACTCTCGTTGCTGTTGCTCACTGTATGCAGCCTGTGGCTGATAATGATACCGAGAGGAAGACTGAGACCAAGTCTAGCTTGCCTAGTTCTGTTGCATAGTACTACTACCCGTCACTTGATGGCGCTGCTGCGTGTGATCTGTTAATTACCTACAATACAATGCAAATATTGAGTATTTGTTTTTGCCACTGCGCTTATTTTAAAAACTGTATAATGAAATACTTAAATATAGAACTTTCATAAAACTCGAGTTGTCCATCAAAAGCGTTGACAAGGTTGTGAAGAATGTCAGCAAAAAAAAGAGCAAAGTGGGTAAAATTGGGGAAACGAAGAAACGGGAAAGCGCTAAAACGCTAAAATGCAGCCTGTTACTGAAGCTATTTGAAAATTAACTACTTGAGATGTGTTTTGGCGATAAGCGCGCTTACACGAATGCTTACCAGTCCCGATGATTAATTGCGACAGAGGCCGACAACAACAAAAACACAAGAATACTCGTAAGGCTGGCAGCTGGGTTTTTTCTTCTCCATTTTCCGTTTCTGTTTTTGCGGTGTGGGACAACCTTCTAAATTAACTTGCTAGTTGCAATGGGCTTACTGCAATGTAATGCAACGCAAGGCAGACAAAGTAGAATGCAGCAAATGTCTCGTGTCTTGGCTGGCAACATGACGACAACGCTAAGGGCACCTGAATGGTCCGTTGCCGTTGCTATTGCTGTTGCTGTTGCCGTTGCCGTTGACGGCAAGACATGCAAAAAATGTTACGCCATTTACAGGGCTCAACTACCCCAAAAAATAGGGTCAACATCGGAGCCAGCTCAAAAGCTCGGTCTGCCCATTGTTGCGTGGCGAAGGCTCATTGGCCCGAACCCGATCCCAATCATTCCCCGCTCCGTTTCCCACTTCGAGCTGCTCCCCCACTCACATAACTCAAAAGAGCGCGCACACCGTTAGTTTGGTGGCTGCAAAATGCGAAAATTGCATTTGCATATGGATGCAAACAAAGCTAAAGAAAAGTCGAAAACAAAACAAAACTAAAAACAAACCGCGCCCAGTGTGCAGCAATGGTGGCGGCAATGCCGCTGCTAATGGCGATGGTGATGGTGATGGTAATGGTAATAGTAATAGTAAAATGGTAATAGTAAGAGTAACAGTAATACCAATGCTAGTCGTATTAGTAATGGTAATGGTAGCATGCATGCATGCATATAGAAAATGCAAAGAGATTGCAATAACTTTAGCTCGGCCTCAGGCCAAGAGGCCTAAGGCTGAAGCGTGGCCGGGGAGCCGAGTTGGGTTGGGTTGGGTCTAGGCGCAATGAACGACGACACAATGGCCGACGGAAGTGATAAATTAAAATTATTTTTCGCAAGATTTTCCCCAATCTAAAAACCTCCCCCTTGAACCGTCCATTCTTGCTTTAACCTTTTTTGCTACTGCGTCTGCGGTCACCTCACAAAAGATACGTTAAAGGTGCTTTGATTGCATTTGATTTTATATAGCAGTTGCATGGGTTGTCGGTGTTGGTATCAGTATCGGGATCGGTTTTGGTCTCGGTGGTGGGGGATAGTGAGTAGGAGGGTTTCTATGCCGGCGCATTTTCAAAATATTTTTATGCACTGCCGCACATTGCGCTCGCCTCGACTACAACAATGCTTTAAATTTTCGATAACAATTTTTTTTATTTTAGTAAGACTTCAACTCATTTTCTTTTGAAAATGTTGTCGAAAAAATATCCAGATTTTGATTGAATAAATTTAAATGAGGTATATTTTTAAAAATACTTAAATTATTTTTTTAATAAATGATTTTAATATTTTATATTTAATAAGAGTCATCATTACGCATATTACTAAGGCAATTGTGAACTTTAAATTCATGTTTGGCAAATAATGTAAAATTACATCATGAATTTGTTTTGGTAACCAACGAATATCTGAAATATCGACCATTTCCAATTCAATGATATCATATTCTTTCATTTAATTTTGTTCTTTTTTCACCATAGACTAATATCTATTTATGTATTATGAATAAAATTAGAATAATGTAATGGTAAATTGACACATTTTGCAATTCGCCGATAAAAATTTTAATGATAGGTAAGGAAAATTTATTGAACTCTGCTGGGAAATTGAAATAAATTGCCTATCTCCTTGTATATGATCACTCATAAAAACCTATGTCAAAATTGGTTTAACCATTTATTAATAGCATTTGCGACAGTATCCATTCTATGATTCGTTTAGAATGTCAATTCTTGTTAAATAACTCTTATCGTTCACAGTGTGTTGAGTCTTTGAGTAGATGCACAAATCAGATTTGATCAGTAGTATATAGTAAGTGGAAGTATAACACTGGAATTTTTAAATCGAAGGTGACTCTCTTGATCATAACTATGGCAGTCATGGCCATTTGTAGGCGTTAGGAAAAAAGTGGCATAGTCAGCTTAAATCGTGGCCTCGGGCATTGGGTCAGTGTCAGAGGCAGTGTTAGTGTTAATGCTAGTGTCAGAGTGGGACTCGGAGGAAGCACCAAAGTCTGAGACAGACTCAGTCTCGATGCGAGCGTTGGCCTTGGCTCTGGCCGAATGTAGCCTAATCGCAGTTTATACGTGCTTGCGGTGCACACCTTCTGTCGAGTTTTGAGCGCAGTCAGAGGCAGAGATTCGCAGTCAAATTTGAGAGTTGTCTGGGATGCAGCAGCTCGATGGCAGTGCAGGCGCGATTCCAGCCACTGGTTGGCTACATAAATTCGACGATTTAAGTGCCGCATGCGAATATTGCACAACAACAAACACTACTACTACTACTGGACTACTGCTGCCTACCGTCTTGCCAGACCGACAGACAGACATACAGAGAGACAGGCGGACAACCAAGGAACCAAGCAGCCGACCAACCGGCTGACGGAGCTGACCGGCTGACCGAAGCTTGGGTTTGGTTGGTGCATGAATTTATGGCTCAGCGTCACATAACTTTGCTGGCGCGCGTAACAAATTGCTAAGGAAGTAACGAGATTTAGTGGAAATTGTTTAATTGTGAATGCAGATGCAGTCGACGTCGACTTCGAGTTCGAGTTCGAGTTCGTCGTCGTCGTCGTTGTCGAGGCGACAAAATACTCCTCGTACTTGTTGCTGCGTCCCATTGGCCACATTGGCGACCCTTTGCCCGAAAGCGGCCCGTAACGCTGCATAAATTAGGCTTAAGTCTAGCAAATTTATGCCTTATGAGTGTCGCACGAAATGAAGTTGTTAGCTGAGGCAACATTATTCCGCCGTTCTTGTTGCCGTTGTTTATTTTTCTCTTCGTTTTTTTTTTTGTAGTTTAAGTTGGAGCTGGAGCTGGAGTTTCAGTTGCGACTCTGGCATAATATACGATTTGATTTTTCTATAACTTTTATGGCCGGGTGTTTGTCACCGCATCGTAGGTGGCTTGTAAATTGAACATGCAGCGACATGTCGAGAGTTTTCTCTTCCATTTTATCCATTTTGTTGTTGGTGTTTTTTACTTACGCTTTGCCTACATCGTATTCGCTTTATTAATTACTGCAAATTTTCCGTGTGGGCTGGAGCTGGGAGCGCACATTGACATAAATTGCGTGTTGCTTGTCCAATTTTTGCTTGTCGCACAGCTGCATAGTTTGCGTAGTGCCAATGGCCATCGGCCATCGGGCATCGGGCATCGGCCAATGGCCAGCCTTACAAATGTTGGCCAGCTCATTTGCTTCAATTCCATTATCGCCTTAATTTTTTATCGCATCAAAGCGCAAGGCGAACTGCGGAGGAAAGCAAGAGACCCCACCATGGGTCCTCCACATCAAAGGAGGATACACGACACAGTTGGCGGCCTCAGCGGGCAGCAGTCACTCATAAGACCAACACGCAATGCAATCCCCTCTCGATCGATGGGCCTCTTGGCCCGTTTTGTATAAATGGCAATGGAGCAACAGCATGACGTTATACAGCCTTAAATTATCATATGGCCACGGCCTCGGTTTCGGTCTCAGTCTCGGTCTTGGTTTCGGTCTCGGAATGGGTCTAAGTATCGGCCCCATCCTCATCCCCAGCCTCATCCTCACAATACAACAACAATTGGGAATCGGTTGGTCGGGTGGTCGGCGGGTCGTCTGGCTGGGATCGCCAGGAATTGAAATCAAGAATTTAGCCTTAAGATTGAAGCCTTCTCTTTTTCTCTCCATATTGTCTCTCTCACTCTTTTTCTCGCGTGTGCTTACTGCCTCTCTTGAATACTCACGTCCTGCTGTGCGCCACATTTACGTTCGATTTTTAATTTGAATAGTGCCGCGGTATTTTTTTGTTCCCTTCCTATATTTTTGCCTCTCCACTCCTTTTTCCATTTGGTTTCTTTTTTAATTATGAGCAAAATATCAACTTAAATAATATTTATGCATATTCGTATTCATTTGCATATGAGCTTTCGATTTAAATAAGTTTCCTCATATCGCTGTCCACCAGCAGATTATTCTTTTTGGATCAATCCGTTTCAGTGGTTGTAAAACTCATCATTAAGTTGTCTTAAAAGTTCCAGTTGAGTCACGGTCGCGAGCAGTCTTATAATTTTCGTAAATAAATTTTGTTTAAGTTCTTTTTATATTTTTTTGTTCAATGCAGAAATTCTCAAATACTGAATGTTTGAAGGGTTTATCAACGGTTTATTTTATTAACCATATAAGAGCTTGGTAAATTAATATTTGAAGCAGGAGAGTAGAAATTATGCAAACTGTGTTTTGTATAAATTGCAACCTCTTAGCCCTTACCATGTTGGGTGTGTGTTATTACAGACAAAAACTTGTATATATATATTGCAATAAATTAAAAAAAAAACTTTAGTATTATTTGTTGAGTGTTGAAAGTTTTCTATATTTAAGCAAAGATCATCTACTTTTTTGAGAGAGCTGTCTATAAGGTATTTGCATAACTTAGTTTTATCAGCAAAGATCGTCTCACTGCGTATACTCCAATGCAGTGTTTTACCAATCTATTTATCTGCCAAGATGCCTCAACAATAAATGATAAACAATAAAACAGAAAGAATAATAACTTTCTATGCGCTGATCTGAATTGATTTTTAGATTGCCAACTGCAAAGCTATTCCTTATTCATTCTATATCACCTGCTGACCGTCCACTTATCATGGTATGCCAGAAGCTCTCGTAATCAGACTGTTATCATGATTTAAGCTAAGCATCTAAAACTCGAAAGCGCCACGCCAGCCCCATGCAAAGATCAAATGCGACTCAAATATGTCAATAAATGCATAAGTGCTATTTAAACATCTTGTACAACAGTGCCTACTAACTGCCATTACCATCAGCATGGTAATTGGATCACTGATGACCGACAATGATGCACCGAGGAGCGAGACCTCAGGGCTTTGGACCCCAAAGCGCTCGCAAACCCGCCACATTAACATAAATACAAAACGAAACGAAAAATTGTTGTTCGCTTTTTTCTTCACTTTTTTTTTTAGTTTTATCAAATTTGAAAATATCAACATAAACATGAAATAAATGTGTTCGTTGATAGTCTTATACACAATTCAGATGCGTATCTGAGTGTCTGTCTCCAACTGTTTGGTCTGTCTGTGATACCACACAAAAGGGGTCGTCGTTGAGGTCAGCTACGGTCTGATTCGATCCAACTTCAATTCCAGATCCCACTTGGATTCCATCTTGAGGCACAGCACGTCGTTCAATGTGGTCGACTAGTCGACTGGTCGAGTGATCGCTTGGTCGGCCAATTTGAATTTCGTTTGTGACCACATTAAAATACTCAATGTGTAAGGTCTTAAATTTAAATTTGAAATCCATAAGCGATTGAATGCCACATTCATAGTTCGCTTATCGTCAGTGTTCTCGAGTTCCAACTTCGAGCTGAGAGACGCGAGCCGCGAGCGTCTCTGGGTCTTGTATCACCAATTGTTTCGGCATTTTTCCGGGTCTCGATCTTAGTCTCGGTCGCTCTTGATTTGATTTGCATCTAAATCAGTAAGTGAAATCACACGCACACATTCTCGTTGCTGTTGTTTTCCCGGCCATCCATCGATCCATCCATAACTCTTGCCACTTGTTGCCGTTGAGTTTTCAACAGGGTCGCGTCAGTTTTTCCTTAGCTGTTCTGAATTTTAATACGTAATTCTGTGCTTTGATTTTAAGTGTTGCTATGATCACTCTGCCTTTGCCTTTTGCCTCAACTCCATTGAATCATTAATATTTTACGCATAGCCACAGAGATAAGTTATGGGTTCCTCCTGTTCGCCCCACAGTGCTAGACTCGCCTTTGTCTGCGTTAACTGCATGTTGAGTGCATTTTGGTAAATGGTAAATACCACATACAATTATATACATATATATATTTATATATATACTTAGCATGTATGCCTACTTATTGTTATGTTTCGATTGCAGCAGCTGTGCCTGCGCCTTGAAATTTATTTCGATATCGCCGCTCACCATTGAAGCAACGACATTGGCAATGTTATGGCGATAACCTGCTGTTTGTAGCTCTTATGCTGCGAATGCCGATGACCCTTAGTCCTCCGGCGCCTTTTACAATTGATGCACATGTGTCTAAGCTGTTTGAGAATTGCGCAATGTCAAAGAAAATGTCGTACAAATGTGACGGAAACGTTGCTATGTCTTTGACTCGGACATCGTCGCATGTTTTAGGCGCACTTGAGAGATTAAAGCGATTAGTACCATGTCGGACGTTGAAAGTTGGAAGTTGTTCCATGTGTCATGTCCAATGTCCGAAGTCAAATGTCCGACGCACATTGCCCTGCAGGTCGCTGCGCATGCGTCGACGATTGCTCGAGTTCTTGGTAAGCGTGCGCATAAATCACACTTGCTGACACTTGTCCAAAAAGTTGTCAGTTTATGGCTTGGGTCGACTCGGCGGCTCGGTGAACTGGATCCCAATCCCTGCACCTGTCCAGCTGCCTTCTTCCAGCGTGCAGGTTGAAAGTTCATTTGCTTTACGTTTTAGTTTACTTTTGATGTCTTACATGGCCCATTACGCCTTGTTTCCGTTCGTAAAGATAGCTCGGAAGCCCAAATTCTGAATAGTAATAGTTTTAATTGCCATTTAAGTTGAATTTCCGCCATTCGCGGCCGGAAAGTTGGTGCCCCACGAGTGTCTGTTCAAGGGTGTGTTACTCTGAGTGTTATCATCTCTGTGTGTGTGTGTGTGGCCTTCCCATCCCATTCGATCTGAGTCATGGTGACATTTATGTGAGTTTTATGAACTGCTTCCACTGAAAGCTTTTGGAATTGGCATTCTAATAGCCACAGCACTTCTCAAAACAGATACAAATCGTTTGAGTTATGGCCATCAAGAGACAACCAAAAGCCATCTGATACGGTCAAAACTCATAAGCATTCTTATTACTCTTTGTTGTGTTTTGTCTGCTTTACGAGAGATTAAAGCATTACATCGTATCTAATTTAATCTCTACTCCAGTTGGACTTTTTAATTAATATTATGCACTACAGTTTTTATGACATATTCAATTGATGTAACAGCACATACAAAAATATTTCTAATATTACATTTATTATACCCACTACCCATAGGGTAGAAGGGTATTATAACTTTGTGCCGGCAGGAAATGTATGTAACAGGTAGAAGGAGGCATCTCCGACCCTATAAAGTAAATATATTCTTGATCAGCATCAACAGCCGAGACAATTAGCCATGTCCGTCTGTCCGTCTGTGTGTCTGTATGTCTGTCCGTCTGTCCGTCTGTCCGTATGAAACACTGGATCTCAGAGACTATAAGAGATAGAGTTATAATTTTTTTCGACAGTATTTGTTATGTTTGCACGCAGATCAAGTTTGTTTCAAATTTTTGCCACGCTCACTTCCGCCCCCGCAAATCAAAAAAATCGATTAACAAACCTAATTTTAAAGAGCTAGAGCTGCGAATTTTGGTATATACAATAATAACTATAGTAATTATGATTCCTAAAATTTGCGATCAGATAAAAATTGTATGGGCAAAAACGCCTACTTAGTAGGGGTCTTAGTTGCATTGGTTGATAATCTGGTATATTGTGCCGTCTATGGTATATTTTGAATGCGGTATTATATAGATATACTAAATATACCATTTGGTATACTTTTAGTATTTTCGGTATATTTTGAAAATAATACCACATTATTTTGCTTTTATTCAAAATGGGTAACACACTCGACTGTAGCTTTCTTACTTGTTTTTATTTTGAGAATGTGTATTGCAATTGTAAATTTTAAAAGGTATTGGTAATATAATAATATTATATATTTGTTTTAAATGAATTATTGTGATTTCATTATGCATATCATAATTATTTTAATATCTAACAGTCTACAGAGTTATTGAGGTGTGATAAATAAATAAATTCATCAAGTAACACACATACATACATATATGGATAATTCTCTGGTGAAAATATCACTTGCGAAGAAGAACACACCATAGATTAGCCACGCCCACTTCCGCCCCCCAATTTGCTTGCGATCAGACAAAAAATGTCTCTTTTTATAATTTTAGTGTTATATTATTTTTGTATATTTTTAAATAAATGCCGCGCTGTTTTGCTTTTATTCAAAATGCTTACAGTAGCTTTCTTACTTGTTTTGAGTAAAGATGAATCTCATAGCACTTGATTAGCATTTCAAGAATGATTTTGAAATTATTTTTTTGCTTTAAGATAATTCCAAAAATGAATATATTTTATCGCAAAAACAGAAAGGTTCCTAAAATCAATCTTAGCTCCCAATATAGTGTTAATCCAGAGCTGGAAGAACAACCTTTATTTATTTTAAAATTTTTGTGGTTATTAATGTTTTTTCACTGTGAATTGTGTAGCACGAGACAAACTCCGCTATAAAATTACTCATATTTTAATTGCGTGTGCTTTTTAATACTTAGTGGATTTCGAAGTATTATTATAAATGCGGCCTTAAAAACTATATACTGAAATCATTTATGTTTGGCACGAATCTTATTTTCTATGTCTCAATGTGATTGAACTTATGTTCTCACTTTGATTTTGTGGCATTTGTTTTTTTTTTGTGTTAATCTGCTAAATAGCTGAAAACAATTTAAAAAGAAGGACGACTATATTTGCTGGTGAACGAGTTGATCCTCAATTCTGTTGCTGTTGTTGTTGTACCTGTGAGTATATCTGTACCTGTGCATCTTGCGGCCTACACATGCAGGCACGCAAATGTATCTAATGGATACACTTTGTGAGCGATCATATAGACAACGCAGATGCCGCTTAGCCTTTTGTCGAATTTGTCTGTCCCAGCGGCTTTTCTAGAAAACAATTTAAATTGATTTCAATCAAAAAATGCCTTTTTGTTTTCTGGATTTTTAAATTTTTGGTTTCTTTCTGCCACTATTCCACTTGGCGCGGCAATGGATTTGGATTTGGATTGGATTGCTCTCTTTTGTTCGGATTTTTGGGAAAAAAGGGACACACACTTTCAGCGTAAAGATCGCATTTAAACGAAACAAAATTTGACTTTATAATAATGCCAGTGCCTGTGCGCATGTCAGCCTGCGTCTCTCCGTCTCTCCGTCCGTCAGTCAGTCTCTCTCTGTCTGTCTGTCGACCAGCCTGTATGGCTGTGTGTACCACCTAAGCCAGCGTGTCCAGTCTGTCAGTCAGTTAGCGAGCCAAACGAACAAACGACGATCCGTAGATACAATACCGGATTATGTGCCTTTGTAAGTTGTTTACTGTTGTTGCTGTTGCTGTTGTATGTAGATATGGCGGCACGAAGCTCCACGGCTCTGCGACTCGGCGACTCTGCGGCTCTTTTTGACGGCTTTGTGGGCATTCATTCTCCTTTTTGTGTGCGTGTTTTGTCTTTTTTCGTTTTTGACTTGATTGAAAATCTAGAAAATCAGGTTAATAGCTTAGGTGACAGCCAGCAATGTATATGCGGTTGAATTGTTTAGAACCAACACATACACATGAACGAGAAAACAAGATAGACCGAGGGAGACAAACACAGAGTAGGCGAGAGAGAGAGAGAGAGAGAGAGAGAGAGAGAGAGAGAGAGAGAAGGTTGGAATCGCCCGAAATCGAAATGCATGTGTTATTTTCTTTTATTTGTGTCTGATAAAATTGATTTGAGCCAGAGATACTTTTGCAATGGGGCTCAGAGTATGCGTGTGTGTGTGTGTGCCGTCTGTCTATAAAAGCGTCATATGCTCACATTAAAGGCGGTGTTGATCCCAGAAGAGATCTCTGATCTGGAGCTGTTGCTGTTGCTATAGCTGGAACTGGTACTGTAGGGCTCATTGTACTCGCCACTCAATTAGTTGGTTTGATGTAACTTTTGTCAGGCCGAAGCTCGAGTGCTGGGGATCACTCGGGAGCTCGGGAGCATTAAAACGGCAAACGACCTCAAAGTTGACGATGACAAAGACGACGTCCAAAGTTGTCGAAGGCGACAGACAGTGTGTCAGTGGCGGTGCTTTTTGAGCCTTTGTGCTCATGTCTACAGCATGAATACGCAGATTTGCTTGGGATCGACAATCTCGGCACATGGCTTCATAGCTTTGGACTGCATATTCAATAGCCAAGTTAAATTGCGCGCTTGCTCTTATTGTTATCAAGAGAGAAATCGTAGTTTAATTGATTTTGCTGTTTGTATTTTGTATCATGCCATGCTTCATTATTATTGTGAGGTCTTTTTTTCTATCGAAAATATTATTGGCATCTATTTGATATCTGTTTGTCGGCAAAATTCGTTTTGTCTTGGCGATGGTATGTGCCGAGTTACAAATATATTTGGTCATTAAAACGAAAAAAAGTAAAGCGAAATAGAGTGGAATGTAGTATGGTGTGCATTAGTTAATGCTTCTCAACATTACTGTGATTGACAAATATTTTCATCAGAAACACAAAGAGGACAAATCATTCCCACTTCTGATCAAACATTTAACCAATATAGTCGTTTTTCATTTCAATAAAAAATATAATGATTAGAATTACTCAGGAAAAAGGGTATACTTTACTCAATAGGTTTTGTCTTGTTCCATAACCATATCAAAAATGGAAGTATGTCATTTGGCACTAAAACCATTCTTGACATAGTTTCCTTTAAAATTTCTCGTCGTGGTCAGTAGTCAATGCAAATTCGATGTCGATGCAAATTTGCAGAGAATTCGCAGAACAGATTAATAATATAGAGAAGATCAACATGTTAGAAATAGTCGGCGAATAACGCTACTTACCGGGTATCTCACCACCGAGGTTGATTAAAATTAAATTAAGCGTAATTTTGAAGATAGAGTTGTGCATTTTGGTACAGACATAATAACTGTAGTTTTTATGATTCCTGAGAATGTTGTTGTAATCGAATATAAATTGCAGAAGTTATTAAAGAAAAACTTTTGTGTGGCAAATTACGCCTACTGATATATTATTGTGATATATTTATTATTTAGAAATAGTAACACTCTATTTTGGTTTTATTCAAAATGGGTAGCGGGTATGTTATAGTCGACCAACTTCGACAGTAGTTTTCTTACTTGTTTCTTTATGAAATTTATCAATATTGAACGACGCTATCTGAAGACATATATGAATATTTGAAGTGCTTCATAGATTTTCAATCAATCGATGCTGTGAAGATATGAGCAGGTTTTCATTCTCCATTAATTGATTAATACAGCTAGAAAAGTGCACATGATGAGTATTATGGTATGTGTGGGCATGCTGATTACAGCTATATTTTCTATATGCTAAGCTGAGCAATTACTGTTAGCCAGCGGACATATTTCGTATACTAGTTTCCCATTAGCCATTAGCCATTAGCCACAATATCTTAACAGGCAATTAGCAGGTAATGCAGTTTTCAAAAACATTAAGACCCCGGACGTCTAAGTATGTAGGCGCTGAATAGTTGTTCTCTATGTGTGTGCTTGTGGTAGTCAAGCCGAGGCGAGATCTTTCACTGCATTTAAACACATTTCTAATTATTTTTCATTACTTTGGCTTGTCGCGTTGCCAGAGTCAAATACATAAAATCGTTTAGTTTATTGGCCCATCAGTCACTTTGTTGCTGCGCTTTTGCGGTCGCCGAGGCCATTACATTGAGTTATGAAATGAATTTCAAATTTCGCGCTAGAGAGTTGAAATAATTACAACTAGCTAAACCGGGCACAGCACAGCACAGCACAGCACAAAAACAGTAGCCCCAATGCTGGAGGCCAGTCACCAGTCAGCAGTCAGTAATGCCCCGCCAGGGCTCCTCTTCGGCCACTCTCTGCCAGACTTCGCCTCGCATTGATACGCGCTCAAATGCCTCTGTGATTTATCAACCGGGCAGGCGGGCGGACGGTCATTTGGCATACAGCATACAGCATACAGTATAATACATTTGGTATTCGGTGTTCGGTTGCCTGTACAGCATCTGACCACCAGTAGCTCATCTGCCATGGCCAGCTACTGGCCCACAGTTGCAGAAAACATGGCTAACATGGCCACTTGGTTTTGGTTTTGGTTTCCACTGCGTCGCTCAGCGTGCATTCTTGGCGTTTGTTAAATTGAAAACTTTTCGTATTAAGTTTATTGCATGCTCAGAGGCGTGGCAAGAAGGGGCATCAGGAGATTGCTGTAACTGTTGCAACTGTTGCAACTACTTCTGCTGCTACTGCTGCAACAGAAACAGTTGTTGTTGCGGATGCTATATGCGATATGTTTTCGCATATGTTTTGTGTGCCAAGTTACAAATCAGTTTTTACAAGAATTTGCTGTGTTGGCGCTGATATGATCAAATGTCTGACATTATACACTGCACCACAAATTTCGCTTATTTTACTGCATTCACTTGGGAAATATCATTTCCAAAAGGGGTAATTTCGAGCATTGCTTCATTATTCATCTTAGCTTAGCAGCGATTAATTTGATATTTATATTCTATCCCGAAGTTAATTTATTTATGTTTAATTATAAACATTATATTTGTCTTCAATGCCAAGTTCAACGAATAATACGAGTATAATATGAATTCTATTGTATATGTCACACAGTTTTGTTATTTGATTTGGAATATAACATTATTTGTTGAATGTGCGATTACATTAAGTAGAATATCTATCAAAACTTTAAAGTCAGGCTTGGCAAGTTTAATAATTTATCCTAACTGTAATACAAGTAATTTAAATATTATTATAAGAGTATATTACAGATTGTACGTATTCTCTTTTCTACCATTAAATAGTCTGACATTATATATAAGCTACAATTTCTTTAATTACGTTGACCTTCTTTTGTTTGAATTAGCAAGATTCATTATTTCTCTTAATATTAAACAACAATTATGAAATAATATAGATTTTACTCATACTTCTTTTATTGAACACAGTTTAAATTTGTCAGAATTGAATATAAAACGCATGAAATTATTTGCCAAATGGGTAACTATAATTTCTTGTCTCAGACCCTGGCTCAGCCTCAGTCTCAGTCCAAGTCGAAGTCCAACATGCAGTTCGATGCAAAATGCGCCCCGTGGAGAGTCAAGGCAGCAAACAGCGACATTATAAAAGGCAGTTGAGATCTTTGAATTCAGGGGTTGGGTCTGACTCGGCTCGGATCGCATCGGTCTGTTCATGAGATGGTTGAAATTTATCCAGTTGCCTGCAATTTTCATGATAATTAAATGCAAAGAGCGCGGAGAAGAAGAATTTCAAAATTATTATAATTAAATGCACCCGCCAAAGCGCATTTCAAGCGAATTGTTTTATAATTTCCAAGTGTAGCAAAGTCAGCTGGCCAACTCGCAATTCGTGATGCCGATGCACCTGATCTCTGGAGATATCCATGACAGGACTCAGTTGCAATAAACTAAATATTTCCGCTCTTAAATTATTTGTATTTTGATATTTGCTTGAGACAAGGCAAACAAATGTTTAACAATATTTTGATAGCAGCCGTTTGGGCATAGCAAATTAGCATCAAAAGGCCAATGACGCAGTGTGATCTCGATCGATCCAAACGACAATGATGATGATGATCATCATCATCGTCATCATCATCGGTGGTAACTCTTGCATAAATGCATGTCATGACAGCTCGCTTATGGCACGGGCATGACGTGTAACACCTTACGCAGTTGTCCTTTTGGCTCTTCAACTCGAAATGAATATGTCAAAATTTACAATTCTTATGAGAGGATCGCATCGCATTGGATCACATCAAATGATTACACGATGACAGGCACAACATTTTGCGTGTTGCGCACCGAAAACAGGGCGATTTTCTTTTGAAAAATCCTTCACAATTATTTTCTGTTGATTCATAATACTTGTGAGCCGCAGCTAGAGACATAGTTAACGTCACAGCCAGTGTCTGAGCCAGAATCAAAAAACCGCAGCCACACTTCAGAGCCAAAAGAGACGATGATAATAAATCAAGGCGTATTAAAAGTGTTTTCAATTTTGTCGTAACTCAGCTGCGGGGCATTCGTACCGTAGAACGGGGAACGCAACCTGACGACGACTCTCTGATTAAGATAAAGTCGCTGATGTTGATGTGGCTGTGATGTTCTTATGGATCTGTGGCTGTGGATGCGACTGAGGCTAAGGCTCAAAATGAATATGATTTGCTTGGTTGTCCCACGTCATGTTCTACATGTTTGTGAGCATCATTTGAACGTTGCCGCATACCGAACCAAAACGGCCCATGATTTATGCCTATTAGCCAGAGCATGGCTAAAAAGTCAAGTAGCCTAACCATACACCATAGAAATATTATGCATGTTGTTTTTATATTTTTCGTGGAGATTTTATTTTATTGATTTTGTCATGGGGCAGAGGCTGGCGCTGGCGCTGGGGTTGCCTTTTGTTTAACGCTTTAACGTTCTGCCAAAGTTTCACAATTAAACAGCGATGTGTGGTGCGGCTGCCTCCTGCGGCTTTTCACGCATGCGCCCAATTTTATTTGGAAATTTCCCCAAGTGAATTCGTCACGCATTCCACTGTGCGCGCCATTTCGTTACGCAAAGTCGTCGCGGCGTCTCGGACGGACATCAGTTCAGCCATCCAGATGGGCCGGTGGAGGGAAGAATTGATGGAAGGCCGATTGACGAGTTTAAGATGGATCGTGTGCCTGCCAGCATTGCCAGACCTCGAGACGACCGCCAGAGTAGCGTCTGAGGCCATTAAGGGAGCCCATGACGCCCCTCGGCGGCAACTGCTTCCCATTGCTTGGATTCTTCGCTTAGCTAATTAAACGATTGACAAATGATTTGACATATTCATTTGAGCAAATGCTACAATCATTTTCATTTTCATTTTCACTTGCATTCTCGTTTCCACGCTTTCACGGCATTAGGATTAAGTAGTTCTATTCAAGCAACAACGCTGACAGCGCATGCGGGCCCGAGCCCGAGTCATTAAATTGGTCTAAGCGCCCAGTAGTTCTGTATGTCGTGCAAAAATATGATGGTGCTGATGATTCTCCGCTGATGAGTAACAAGCTGTTGCTTAGATCAGCTTTAGATTGACAGCAATTTAAAATAAATTAAGCGATTAAAACAGCGAGATTTGAATAGCTTCTCATCTTAGGATGAACTTTAAAATAGCGGGCAATAAATATTCATTCATAGTGCGACTACATCTAAGCGACTAATATGTATTATCCAAGTTAAATCATCAGCAATGTCGTTTAAAGTTATTTACTCTTAAAAATCCTATATTGTCTTATTGCGTTCGCAGCAAAAGAAAGTCTTTCTATTATACCTAAATTCTCACAATAAATTTTTCGTAAAAAGAGGATTGAATAAACACCGATGTAAAATGTTCAAACATTCAATTTTTATGTTTAAAAACTAGTTTTACTATACTAGAATACATTTGAAGATAACTTTTTTTGACCTTTATTCAATTTTTTGGGCGGACCTTCACATGCAATGTAATGGCAAATCAAAACGAATTTTTTAAATTGATTGCGGAATTTTTAATTAACTAAAATTTTTAGTGAAATTTTGACTTTTTTCTCCAAACTCACAAAAATCAATATTTTCAAAAATCCGTTCGACATTCTCTAGATATACCGATTAAATGAAGATATTTTTTTCTTCACCCGATAGGTTTAAATTAGCACCACTTTTGGTGCGTGGCTCGGAGGTCTTCCAGCGAAACATTTCCATATCGCCGCCATATTTTTTTTTTTTTTATATTGAAAAAAAAAATCGCAAAAAAGTGCTCTAAAAACAAGTCTTACTGTGATGTTACCCCTTAACATACAACTGAATAACTCAATGCGCAAATTAAAATAAAAATAATAAATGAAAAATATACAAAACTAAAATATAAAATTTTTTTTCTTATTAACGTGAGTCTTATGTCAAATGTACTTGAAATGTTATAGATGTTTTTTAATTTTGAGATTTTCAAGTTCTTGATGCAATTTTTAGACCAAAATTTCTTAATAACATACTAAGTCAAAAACCTTGATTTTAGTACTTTTTCAGTGTAAAGAAAAACGCAATGTGCAGGACAAAGCCAATTATGGGTGGCTGTGTAATATGGGTAATTCCAAAACGGAATTTGTCCCGTGCGAGACTCTTTACATTGAAGATAACATAAATTGAAACAATTTTGAAAATAAGAAAAGTTTATTTTTATAGCTCTAGATAAGTACTTTAATTAGAGCTAAGAATGGTTTGGGAATTTGTTTTCTGTTTTGTTTTCTGTTGTGATAATTGCAAAAATTAACCAATTCGTACGCAAAACCAAAAAATGAACGAATTAATATATATTATCGGAAAACAGATCAAGTTCCTAAAATCAATCTTAGCTCTAAATATAGTGCTTATCTAGAGCTTTAAGAATAACATTCACTTATTTTTAAAAATTGTTTCAGTTTATGTTATTTTCACTGCAGTGCACTGTAAAAAGTCTCGCACGGGACAAATTTCGCCATGGAATTACCAATATATTGTAACATATATTCTGTATTAATATATTGCCTTTGCAATAAAAAGATAGTTAAGTCATTAGAGTAATCAAAATTGCTTATATAAAAATACCTTCAAGTTTATTTTACCTCAAAGCTACCACTCTTCCAATCTACTGAAATCGAGATTTGAATTTTGGTACACTTGTTAGTACACTCTGAACTATTTCTGCAATTTGATGTATCTCAATATATTTATTTTATTCCTTTTGCAGTTGTCTCGCAATCTGATCTATGGCAGATATTCTCAGTTAAAGTAAAATTTAATTTAAAAAGTAAAACTGTGCCAAACAATAATGCTCAAATGGTTAGATTGAAAATGAAAACTGCAAGCAATGAGGAAATACAGACCATTTAAGTTGGGTGAATGAATGGGAATTGGACCGCGAGATGTTTGTGTACCAGAAAACTATGAGTACAAGTCCTATATACGATAAGAACAGAAGGCGTCATGTCCCTAATTCAATGTGTCAATTGTGTAGCATCGTCGTCGTCGTCGTCGTCGTCGTCATCGCCATTTGGTGTCTGTCGGTGGTTCGAGGGTTTTCTCTACAAGCTGCCGAAGAAAAAGGGAGTTTGATTAATGTAAAAGCTGCCACTGATATGTCACACGCATGTCAAATTCTGACATTTGACATTTTGCAAGTGAGAGACGCCAACGCCGCTCACACGGTGGCTGACTGGTTGGATGGTTGGATGGCTGGCTGGTTGGATGAGCACCACACACATTGTCAGGCACAGAACGGCAGGCAGCATGTCCAACCACCAGCAAAAAAGTAGCTTGAGTGCAAGCGACGAGTTTCTCGTCTGGTTGCTTATTTAAAAATACATCGAATACGCGGGGCGTTAATACATCTGTTAGAGTGCCATTTTGTTTGTCAGCCCTTACCCGACCGAGAGTCGAGTCCGTGACTGAGGCAGAGCTGACCTCCTCCTGTTTGCATCCCTTTTCCATCAGCAGATCCACATCCTGCGTTGTTGTTACTGCTGCCTGCCACTTGACAACGACGATATTTGCGCATAAAAAATGCAGCATTATTTGACTGCGAATTAATGTTAAATTGTTGTAGGACGCTCTTCAACTTGGTCGGAGCTGTTTGGCTTGTTCCGTTGATGTGGGAAATGTCACTTTGTGACAGGCGACGCCGACAAGTGTACGCATTGTTGTTACTCTACATTTTTATAAATATTTAATTATATTTTGTTTCCATTTTCGGCTGCAGGTCAGAGAGCCCGCCCTGCTTCCATTTCCCATTTCCCAACTCCTATCTTCCTTCCTCCCCCTTTTGCCCTCTTTATAAACATTTGATTAATCACACGCGCACAATTACAATTGCACTCACACTCACACGCACACGCGTTTAATCACATCACACTCTGGTAAAGATCAAAGCACTTTGGGCCTTCGGCAGACGCTATAACAGTCCGTCAATTCGTCCAGAATGAGGCCCCAACTAGTCAGTGAGTGAAACTATTCGCGCATTATGTCCAAATAAACAAACAAATCGCGACCCAGCATCGAAGAAGACCAATCGAAGAGGGAAAAGGAAATCTATTGAAATCGTTTGCCATCTTTCGATAGTTTCTTGTGGAGCATCCGAGGCGTCTACTTCTCTGTTAGTAAGATGTATGGCGCTGAGAACAACATATGTGGGTGGAAAATTTATTTGAAAAAGAATTTTCATGAAAAGTATGCGCATACAAAACTGACAGCTTTTGCTTTAAAGAAAAATCAACAAACCGACCGCTCAGCATTATATATTGCAATCTACTGACCCAAACATAATATTGTTTGTAGAGAAACACATGGGCGGGTTCTGTTTTGAGGCGGTCTTCAACTTGAGAGGCAGCCATAAATAAATGTTAATTTTCTTCATCGCTCCATTTAGAACATGCATGTATGAATATGATCAGGCTCAACAATAATAAAACATGCACTCGAAAGGGTATTTATTTAGTTTTAAACAATGAATACATGGATGTCTAAACAACATAACATATGCTTATATGTTCTGGGTAAACTGAAGTTGATAGAAAATTATTAAAATTTGAATAAAGTGCAATTATTAGCAAAATATTTTAAATGTTATTATATTCAATTTATTTTGATTTTAGTATTCATAAGTTGAACTATCATGAGAAAGCTAATTACATTTTGCGGTTGTTATATTAGTAAATATGTTTAAATGTAACACTTAATACATTTTTTACTTTAAATACAATATAAAGTCAATAATTACAGAGAGAAAATAATATAGATTGAAAAGTATATATTGAGTTAAGAACTTTTTAATTCTAAAATTAATATTTTAAAAAGAATTTGAGATTGGAATAATGTTCAAATTCGAGAATTTTGTTACTGTTTCTTAAAACAAGAATTTGAAATATTAGAAGTGTGAATATTCTGGTTGCCTTTGCATAAAATTAGAAACTAATTTCCGGCGTTTTTGCTGTTACCTAAGACAATATATAAAAAAATCATAAAAAATATTTGTTGTTATATGTTATATAAAAAAAACATGAAAAACATTTAACAAAAATCTAAATTTAAGATCGTTTGATCTTAGTTGGTGATTTTGGTTTCTTGGTTCAATTTTGAGTTTTTCTATTCTTGAAGCAAGATTGCAATCGTGTACTTCAATAATAGGCAATCTTTGATTTTTGTAAGATTTTAATCGTGATTTAAGAATTGTTCTTATTTTTTCAATTATTTTATCATTTAATTTTAATTCTAGATTTTCTTCCTGACTTCAACTTTTTTTTTTTTGTGTATACAATGCGCAATTAAAATAAATATATTTGTAAAGAACCGACAACTTAAGGCCGTTTGCATATGTTGTTAAATAAAACTCATTATAAAATGCATCAATCATACAATATATGATATTTTTAAAATCTATTTCACAACTGTTGTGCAATAACTGGGTATTTATCATTAAGAAATAAAATCAAAAAACAATGACTCTTTAAAATTATGTATGTAATAATCAGAAAAAACAGTGCATTAAAGTAAGAAGATTTCGAGCTCATAAACTACTAAACTATTTGTAAAATAATAAAATTATAATATAGACACTAGACCCTAATTATGTTATACAAGAAATATTAATTACAAGCCATCTTATGCACTTAACGTACCCTAAAATAATGTTTGCTTTCGTCTAACACGTAAGTATATCATTAAGAGTCAATTTGGCAGTCATATCTGGTGCCAGAGCATAAATTTGCATCTACCGCAATCCAGAACCGAAAGCAGTCGAGGACCGGGCAACCATATTCACTGGCAAAAATGTTGAGGTGCTGAAAAGTGCCAAAAAGTGCAGCCATCAGGTATATGAGTATTTACGACTTCGATTGTGGTACTTCCACTTGCTCCCCAAATGAGTTACGGACAGTGCACAGTAATGTGGCTACCGCCATCGACACCATCGACGCCAATGAAACCATCGGACTCCATTGGGGCGGCTGCCGCAATGGGAAATTTATGTGATACGCTGCGCCAGCCGAAATCAATGCCAGCTAATATGAAGTGCTCATAAATAAATATCGGTAGTGGTGGCTAAATCAAATTTGATTGCAGTCGCGGGGCAGTCGCTGCCCACGTCCCTCTTTCATGTCTAGCATCTGATGATGTATCTGCTCTTACTGATTAGCTGTTCCTAGTTTTGGATGCCATCATTTTAGACTGGTCACACGTGCAAACGAAGCACCTTTCGTCTTCTTCTTCCTTTTCGCTTAGCCATCCATGTAGTATGCGAAGTGTTTGCGAGGGTGTGTTTCTCTGATCTTTGTTTTATTTTATTTTATTTTTTTTTTTTTGGAGAGACCTACAAAATGTGAATGTGTCTCGGCATGCCGCAGCTTATAATTTGCATATTAATTACATTACCGGTGAACTGAACTGTGCTGAACTTTAACTTCGACAGCATCTAATCGGTAATGCCGAGAAATTAAAAAAAGATTAATTTAAAGCGATCAGTGAACGCCATTTGCTCATTAGGTAGCTGTAGCTGTAGTCCGTAGTTCGTAGTCTGTAGTCTGTAGTCCGTATTCCATAGTCAGTAGTGGATCGGCAAACAAGCTTGCTGCTTTTTTGGAAGGCCAATCAAAAATTTAAATGAAGCTGCAAAGTTCCGAAACTAAGTTGAAATGCTTAACTCTTTTTGTTTTCTTTCTGAATTTTTTGTATTTCGTATTTTTAAATTAATCCCAACAAAATTAAAATACGCAGCCAGCCTCAACCTTTGAGAACCAAAATAACAAATACCAAAAACTTTGTTGAGCTATTTCCGAATGCTGACGTATATATTTGTATGTCTAACTTATGTATATATACGCATTTATATATACATCTATGTTAGATATATGTGTATCAAAGTCACATCTGCAACACTGCTGTTACTGTCTCCTAACATACAATTGGAGGGTATTCACAAATTATATAACATGTTGATTGGCATGTTGAAAAACTAAAGCAAACTAGATTTATGAAAGATAAAAATAAGACAAAAACGTTAATCCATTTTGTAGTATTTCCTAAAAATAAATTAAAATTTCAGTTTTCTCTTGGTTGTTTTTAGGCAAATTGAAATAGCAATACTGCTGGCACTTTAATTCAAAAATAATGCTAGTATAGTAATATTAGTAATAATAATAATTTAATTTGTATAACTTGCTCAGTTATGTTGAGATCTGTTAACCTCAGTAGCTATAAGAGTCTTCAAATTGGGTATATGGATACCAAGCACTCTTGACAAGGCGTTCGTTCATCAATGTTTTACATTAATTTCAAATGTATCTTTGTTAAAAAAAAAATAGATAAATGTTTGTTGAAAAACGAAAAAAGAGTCCATGTTTTAATTAGCAGATTCATGGCATTAGAAAACATTTGGAGCAAATGGCAAAAATAGTGTCAACAAAAGAAAAAAATCAAATGTTCATCGACCTTGGTTATCTATATCGACATTATCATCCATAACGAACGCTTCTTGAATAGTCAAATGTCGAATCAAGTTAAAGTTCCTAAATGAATTTATTGTAAATGGAATGGAATCGCGCGAGTCAAGAAACTTTTACATTTGACTTTTAAATGATCATTTGGCTTAAAAGCTAACTATTTATAAGACTGATGCATAAAATATAAAATATATTGAGAAGAAAACGGTGACGAAAGATTGATTATGTTATTGACTTTAATATTCCAAAGTTTGAGATCTTACGGATTTTTTTTCTGTGCATGTGTAACAAACGAAATTGGCTAGTTGATTTAATATCTTCATAAAAGCGATAACTTCACTCTAATGCATTTGGGGATTAAACTTAATTCTAGTATTAATATAAAGATAATAGGCTTATGAACGTACTTACTCATATTGAAAACCTTTCTTTATCTTCAATCGTTTTCAATATTAGCATTTTTGTGACCTCTTGCAATGTGATACCCATCTCATATTGCATTTCGGATTACATAAAATGGATGTGTGTTTCCTGAGCTAAGAAAACCGCATAATTCGATCAACGCTCGCACATGGTAGGGATGCGGATGCAAAAGCTGACCCTTCTCGTCGTCACCCAAGAGTCGACGTCGTGATGAATAGCGTGCTAATTGTTGACAGACAGGCAAGACTGTCGCTTGAATATCAAATGCATAACAAATACATTGTAATGCGTTGCGAGATTTGATTGAGATAGTTGTGGCAGAGGGCCAGCCGCTTGGCGAAAAGGATATTGTGTATGCTCGAGGATATGAGAATAACAACTAACAATACAATTGTCGCAGAGCTTCTTCCTGTTTGTTGTTGGTGGTGGCAGAGTTAACTGTGACACAGAGCCGGCGTAACTCGTCATCATCATCAGCGTCATTATGAACAGAGAATTTCAATTTGTTTTTTTTTTTGCTCTTACTCATTCACTTACCCTTTGCTGTACATCGTGAGTCTGAATCCAAAATTGACTTTGACTTTTCTGACAATTATTAGTTTAACGCATGTTCTGCCTCTCTCTTTTATTTGACTTTTCAAGCGCGAAATTATTTGTTGTTTTTACTGCTGGCACTTTAATTCAAATGCATATGGCCGGATTGCCCTAAACCTGGGACCTGGGACTGGGTATGTGTCAGAGCCTGAGCCTTCCAGGCTGTTGTTCTTTTTTGTTGTTGCTCGAACTTCCTGCGATTGTTCGCAGTCTCGCTTTTCTGACAGATCTGTGACAGGCCAGGCTTCACTCGACTCTTTGCGGCCCCATGGATCATGTGGGGTGGTTGCTTCCTGGCTGCTTCTGTTGCTGCTGCGTTTGATGGATGCTACTTTAGCTATTGTTTGTAAAGTGTTAATGTGATGCTGTTTGCTGTTTGTCATTTGTTGTTTGCTGATTGCGGAAATGTAACATTTTCTGCTCGGCTTAGTCAACTGAATGTGGCCCACTGAAATTCATAATTTTTGGCATGCCGTGACTGCTGCGGTTCTCATTTTACAGATTGAAAATGTGTTGATTGTTGAGGTATTAGCATACTACCATATCTATTGTCCTTTATGGGATGGTGTAGCATGCGATGGGATGGGGTACTAGAGAGAACTATCTGAACAATGCGCCTTCCTCAGTAATCCCGGAGACATGTGCAATGTGCCCATCATGTCGCCGATTGTGTGAAAGTCAGTGCGAAGAAAGAGCAACGAAATGAAAGCAAACACAGAGGGAAAGAAAAAAAAAAGAAAAAGGAAAAAGAGAAAAAGATTTAATGTCGACTTTAGGTGATTTATTACCAACAAAATTGCGTCCAGAGAGTCGTTGTTGTTGTCGTCGTCGACGTCGTTGAGTGCAACGCGGGGCTGCAACAAAATACGAAATACAAAATAGAAAATGGAAATGTATGGAGAAAATAGAATGGAATAAAAGGCGAACGCAAAAGGACTCACAACGAGTGAAAGAAACAGATAATTTGGTTCACTTTAAATGTCAGGCAATTGGAAAGTAGAAGGAAAAATACTATAGAAAGGGAGAGCGACGAAGACCACGGCGATGAAGAGAGATGGAGACGGGGCTGGGATTTTAAGATGGAACTAATAGCATTAAAAACTTGCGTAAATGCACAAAGATAATTTCTATTTTAGAGGGTGTGAAATGTATACACACACTCGCACTCGCTCTCACACACATACATACACATACACTCAAGCATTCACTCGTACAAACACTCAGATTCAGGCCACGGTGAAAGTCATTTCGGGGTCGAGATTCAGAAAGATTCGAATAGATATTCATAGATACACATATACAGAGCGAAGTCTCGCAGTCAGGCATTCAGGCAAGCAGCGTGAGAAATTTGTTGCTGTTTTTAATTTCTTTTGTATCGATGCGACGATTTAGATTTCGATTTCGTTGTTGTCGTTGTCTAAAATTGGATTTGTGGACTTGTGTGGGGGGCTCCACTGTATTAGGCTGAGGCAATAGATCAAAATCTTTGCCGGCAGTCGTAAGGGATGTCGTCTCTTTTGGGGAACGAATCCGATTTAGGGGATACAAATACATTCATACTATATAGAGGATTACCATTTTAATAATTTAATCACCAAATTGCGACCAAGCGAGCGAACTAACGCTTTGGTCATATTAAATATGCATTATTTTTCTATTAGGAACAGTCGTTGCGTATCTGTAAGATACATTTTGCACTTTCCACATTGCCATCGACCTACTCAATTATTTATGCGGCTTAATTAGTCGGGAAATTTGCTCCATTTGTTGAATTAAACTAATTAAATAAAAGGTAGCTAAAATATAAATTTTTTGCTCCAAGCTCTGAGTTTAATGCATGCGACAATTTAACGCGCTCCTGTTGTCCATTTCCCGAGAATTAAATCTTCTTATTTGTGGACTGATTTATGTGACAAGAGCGTGACAACTCGGACAAGTGGTTAATTAAAATGGATTCGATTTAATGCAATGACAAATATTTGGAATGAAGTTACTTCTGGTTCTAAATTCAAAAATATATCAGATTGTTATGTTGAATATATTTTTATACTTACCTGCTACCCTTAGGTTAGAAGGTGTATGAACACACAGATCTCAGAGATCAAAAGAGATAGATATGTATATACTTTTTTCCGACAGCATTTGTTATGTTTGCAAGTTTGTTTAAAATTTTTGCCACGCCCACTTATGCCACCACGAATCGACAAAAATCGAATACCAAGCGTAATTTTTAAGCTTGAGTTTCGAATTTGCGTACATACAATAATAAATACAGTGTTGTTGATTCCCGATTTGGCTGAAAATCTGGTATATTTTGCACTCTATGGTACATACTATATTTATACCCGCTACCCATAGGGTAGAAGGGTATTATAACTTTGTGCCGGCAGGAAATGTATGTAACAGGTAAAAAGAGGCATCTCCGACCCTATAAAGTATGTATATTCTTGATCAGAGTCAACAGCCGAGACGATCTAGCTATGTCCGTCTGTCCGTCTGTCTGTCTGTCTGTCTGTCCGTCTGTCCGTATGAACACCTAGATCTCAGAGACTATAAGAGATAGAGCTATAATTTTCAACAGTATTTGTTATGTTTGCACGCAGATCAAGTTTGTTTCAATTTTTTGCCACACCCACTTCTGCCCCCCGCAAAGCCTAATTTTAAAGCTAGAGTCGAATTTTGGTATATATAATAATAACTATAGTAGTTGTGATTCCTGAAAATATGGTTGCGATCAGATAAAAATTGTCGAAGTTATTAAAGAAATACTTTTGTATGGGCAAAATCGCTTGCTTACTAAGGGGTTGCTTTGGCCAACAATCTGGTATATTGTGCCGTCCATGGTATATTTTGAATGTGGGACTATATCTATATACCAAATATATCATTTCGGTATATTTTTAGTATTTTATGGCATTTTTGGTATAGTTTGAGAATAATACCGCAATATTTTGCTTTTATTCAAAATGGGTAGCGGGTATCTCACAGTCGAGTACACTCGACTGTAGCTTTCTTACTTGTTTTTAATGTAGTATGGCCTTTGGTATATTTTTAGTATTTTGTGGCATATTAATACGGAATATTTTCAGAACAATATCGCACTGTTTTGCTTTTATTCAACATAAGTATTGGGTTTCTTTCAGTCGAGCACACTCGACTGCAGCTTTCTTACTTGTTTTAAGCTTGCCCAACTATTGATAGGTTTGATAGCTTATTAACTTCTTAATGTTCCGTTCCACCTACGCTTTAATGCCTACAGAAGAGGTTCAATCAATTGTAAATTACATAGAGTCAAGGAGATCAAATGCCAAAAAGGCATTCGAGGGGAATTGCCAAAGTTAAGCAGTGGGAAGTGGTGGGGCAGCAGCTGTTGACCAGCTGCTCAGAGAACTTACGAACAACGTATGAGAAGACAGAAAGCAGAACGAACACGGGAGCAGCAGCGGATGGCAAAAACCAAATCCCACTAATGTGCTTAAATAAATTTTGCCAGCGTTTAAGCCAATTAGTCCGTCGGACATTTTACTTCTTGTCAACTTTGGTAGCTGGCCAGCCGCTTTTGCCCGCTTTTGGATGCTTCTGGGGTCGGTTTGGTTATCTTGCTGAACTGTTGGTTACTCGTGGGTTGGCCCACTTGCTGCTTCATGCGGTGCGTTGGCTGCTGTTTCTGCTGACAATATAGCTCGGGGTTTTTGATTTTGTTTCTTTTTTTGTGCGTTGTGTTCTTCTGTCCTATGCATGTGTGTATGTATGTGGATCTGTAGTGCTTATGCAGCAAATATCCGTGGGATTAAAGTTGTATGTGCCTCTTGGTCTTCGGCTACGTTGTTGTTGTCGTTGTCGCGGCTGCCGCTTTTCATGCCCTTTTACGCATTTTTGCCTTTTTGCCTTTAGCTTTTTTCGGGATTATTGAAGTGCAATTAAGCTAAAATGTCAACGTGAAAAAAATCGTTATACTACCCTTTTTATGGCAGCCCCTTGGAGCCAAGTTGCCAGCTATATTCCTCTCTCTCTCTCTCTATCTCTCTATTTTTTGGTTTCTTCGATCTTTGCTTCTGCTTATCTGCTGCGTTTTATCGGGAGTTTTACAAGCAAACTCATTTACCGGCAAGTCGCCGCCGCGGCGGATTGAACCTGAAGCTGCGTCTTCTCTTCAGTCTTCAGGAGACTGTCCTGCAATTGCATGTGGACAAGTTTTTAAAATCTAATTCATGTACATGTCAAAAATGGACTTGCATTATGAGGCAGCAGTCCAACCTAAATTGACTGTTTGTCATCCAAGCGGTCGACGTCGCAGTCGCCGTCGCCGTGGCCATAATGATTTGTAATTTATGAAATGCGGTCGCAGCCAAAGGCTATCTGTGAGAATGTTTCCAGTCTTGAGCAATCTTATCAGACAAAAAAGAAAAGAAACACAACGCAACGAGACTGCAATTGTTTGCCCACTGCACTGCATCGGCAATGCAGACAAATTTTGCTTTAGTTTGTTGTTCCTTTTGGTTAGTTAGGGGCACATACGGTCAGTCGGACACACTTCTACGAGTATCTGTATCTATATCATAAACAAATGACAACGGCAAGGCAACGTCGCTAATCGTCGAGTTAACATTTTATCGCTACTGTGCTGGCACTAGGCAAATATGTGCTCTGGAAACTGAAAACTGAAAACTCCAAGCTGAAGCATTTCAAATATTTTCGTGTTTACTGCGCGGATTAGTCTGGTGACAGATTTGCGGCCCACACCAACAAGAGCAGTAGTAGCTACGTCTCCAGTTTGTAGCTCAGTTGTTGGACTATTTTACTATTTTGAAATTGTATACGCTTCCAGCTAGTGTTCACCACTTTAACTGTTACTATACATACAATACACAACTCGTATATTTTTATCACAATATCTGAACAGAATGTTTAGTACGCAGTAATATTGTTATCTTGGCAGCGCACCACAACCGCTATTTGTACAATACGAATCCGAGAGTATTTTTGGGCAATCTGGATGACATCTGTTGGCAGCGGGAATGCCAAGGGGCCAGTGGGGAAGTGGCTTGATGAACCCCGTTCATATCTAGCAATCTGACAGTTATCTCAAAAGCGTTCTCTCTGTTGTCGCACTCACATTGTCGCATTATGCCAATGACGACAGCGACGCCAACAGTTCCATCAGATCCATCAAGACTGCAGTGATTGTTTTGCGGGCATTTATTGGTCGATCAGCGTCGTGGTGGATTGATGGTATCACACGAGTCAATGGGTTTATGCTTATGTGAGGTGCAAATATTCATCAAGTACTTGATATAAGATTACTCAAATATTTGGAAATTTGCAATGACATTTGTGAGTGAGTCAGTAAACTGTTCTATATACATTTGAGGTATATTTATGAGTATTATTAGATTTATGTATATAAAATATATCTTATTTCAAATATATCAACGACGCCAGCAAAATAGTGCTCATTATATTTTGGGGATATTTAATACAAAACTCGTATTTTATGCAATATAATTGATTTATACTTAAATACATATATTATATGTATATGACACCACTTAAATTTATATTTCAAGTGAATGATAGTTTATTTGACAATATTTGCATATTAATTTGAGTCTAAAATAAAGTGTAGCAATATTATCTTTATTTACATTTTTCTGCAATAAATAATAATTCGATAAAACACCATTGTATGTAAATATAAGTAATTACTTACACTCCACAAAAATATTTGCACAAACCCGTTTTTATTATACAATATATTATTTAATTTACTTAAATTTTTTAAATGTATGTCTGTTTTTCGAATTTGTTTAAATCTTATTTTAAAATATTACGTTGAGCGAAGGAGGTTATATAATATTAAAACAGGAAAGAAAGCTACAGTCGAGTGTTTTCGACTGTAAGATACTTTTTACCCACTTTCAACAATTCGAAATAATATAAATATATTGAAAAATATTAAAATACACCGAAGGCCATATTTGGTATATCGATAATGGACTACATAAAAAAAAACACCATAGATAATTCTTTTTTTCTCTTCCTTTATTTACAATCTGTCTGTTTAAACAATAAATAAATTATTTAATTAATATTAATATAACAGAAACATCAGTTTTCTAATGAGCCCTGCTTGGTTGGATTTATCTATCGGGGAGATCGATTATGTGGTATCTTTTCAGTCTTCTTACTGTCTACTAAACTTAAGGCTAAATTATTTTCGGGGTTATGGAGTCTATCAATTTATTTCTTACTAAATTTATTCATTTCTTCTTTTATGATTGGAATATTTACAAAGATCTGAATATTTGGATTAGATACGTAAAACGGAGCATTAACAATTTGTCGAAAAAATATAACAAATTGTCAGCTAAGGCAGCTTGGACCCGATTGCAGTAGACGTATTTTTTTAATAACTTCTTTAATTTTATATTTAATTGCAACCGAATTTTTAGGAATCATCATTAATTTTGGGCGTGGCAAAAATTAGAAAAAAACTTGATCAGGGTGCGAGCATCAGAAATGCTGTCAAAAAATATATAGCTCTATCTCTTATAGTCTGTGAAATGCAGTGTTTCAGTCAGACAGACGGACATGGCTCTAAGGTCTCAGATATTGATGCTAATCATGAATATATACTATAAGGGTTCGGATATGACTACTTCTGCTTATTAAATTATTCCCATTTCCACTTTCAGGCACATACATACCCTATGGGTAGCGGGTATAAATATATAAATTTGACTATATTTCTTCCAAAAAAGAATAAAAATCTTTAGACCATCTGGCTTCCATTTCGCATTAGATAGTCAATAAAGAACTTCACCACACATGTCTCAACCGCAACGCGTACGTCACAAGTTAATTTCCAGAGAAATATAGCCATCAGGCTAAAGTTAGAAGGATCCGTAATCGTAATCACGCTACAGATATGAATGCGTACTTGGTTGTGATGGATTCGTGCTGTCCACTCGGACAGCAGATATAATTTTTTTTGCACCTAACAAATAACCCCGAACACCACATTGCCAACGTCTCTTATCAACGGATCACCATCAGCTTGTAGGCCAGGCGCACCTCGGCCTGGCCTATAGAGTAGTCTGACCTGGCTTGGGTGATGATATTTGGTTGACATCAGTCTGGCACTTTAGCTTTTGCCGAGACGCTTTGTCTTATGAGTGGCAAGCACGCATATTTAGGAGAGCACGGCACTTAAATCACGTGTCTCAATTGTTTTTGGCGATTTTAATGGGCCCAAACATGGAAATATCTATTAGGCCACAAAACGAGTTGGACTTTGTTGTATGGAGGGCTGAGCTGTTTATGCTTTTGGCTTGGCATAAATTTAATTTAAATAAAAAACCAATTCATCTTCGTTAGGAAATGCGTTGCCGACTCGATTTTTACTGGGGCCGAGGCGACCCAGAAAGTGGTTATGACATTTGTGCGACACGACCGAAATGAATACAAATGGCAACCTGGTCAGCCTAAGTGGCCACAACGCCCACACCATACACGATACACGATGCGAGAAATGGGAAAATATGAGAAAAGGCAAATAGGTAAATGGGTAATTGCTTAATTATGAAAATTCATTTTGCAACGCCTGCCCTGTCGAGGCTGAGTCTTTTTTTCCGTGTCGGTGTCCGTGTCCGTGTCCTGTCGGGTGCGTGCGTTGAGGATTTCCAAGGAGTGAGTTGAGCTGGGATTGGGCATTGGGGCGTAACGCATTTTTACAAGCAATTGGTCAACCATCTGGCCGGCACTCTAATTAAATTATCAAAAATTCATAGTAAGAAGGTGGAATGTAGAATGGGTTCACTGTTGATATGATGTGATGCGAGTCTGCTCGACGCCTGCTCATTAATTCTCATGTAATTTAGCTCATCCAGGGCGACACTGTTCCCTGTCTTGTGTGACATTTATTTGCCAGCTAAATATTTGGTGACATTGTTTAATTGCCATGGTGCGATCCAAGTTCCGGCGACGCCATCGGCTTATCTGCTGATGAACCCGATGGACATTTGATAAATGAACGTGTATCGTCCACTCTCTTTGTTGCATGCTTCCTCCTGCTTGCATTTTGCATTTCAATTTGTTTACCTGAGTTACCTGTCGCTTGTCTCTTGACTCTTGTCGCGTGTCACAATGTCCCCTGCCCACGGTCCATCCTCCATCGTCCATCGTCCATCGTTCGTCGTCCGATTGTCAGATTGTCACTGCTGCTGCCGGTCTTTGGGCCCCAAAGTGTCATCGCTGGCGTGTTGACAGCTGTCAAAATGCAGCGCTTTTGCATGCGCATTGGCGGTCTGAAAATCGATAGGCGGTGACGTCGATGGCGACAGCTTTTCCCTGTCGCGCACGTTCCATAAAAGCTTCGGCCGCAGCTTCATGAGGGCGCGATGCGATTCAATGCGATGCGCAGTGAGTACGTCTCTCAGCATCTCGTTGGCAGCCCTGAGAGCATCAAAGTATCCTTTGTTTACAATGATGGCACAGCACAGAGTTTCAGCTGCTTCGCTCTGGGCTGCAGGACATACGTTGCCAATGGCCCCGAGCGTTCTCTCCAGAGTGTGCCAATGCAGGAGAGCAAACCAATGTCCTGACACAGCTCTTTCTCTTTCTATGTCTCTGTCTCTGCCTACGAGTGTCGAAGTGTGTGTCTGTGTCTGTGTCTGTGTTGGTGTCTATGTATATGTAGATGTGTTTGTGAGTGTTGAGCGCAAAGTGTCAACGCGTGCTTTGGCATTTTTTCGTTTGGCTTTAGACAAATATTTGATTGAGCATATGGGCTAGCTAATACTGTTCTTTAAATTTCTGCCATATAGGAAAATGGCACTTTTTAATTTTCTTATTGATATAAATAATGATAATTTTTTTTATTTATTTTGAAATTACGAACAATATTTAACATAGTTTGTCGAGTTTGATGACAGTTAATAATTTTCAGACTGTTGTCCTTATTAACCATTATTAATTATTAATTTCAAGAGATCATATTCTCATTAGAACGCTTGAATGTATTTGGCACTTAATAAGTATTGATAAGTTCATAGAATTTATTTCGGGATTCGCTTGTGTAGAGTATAGACAATGGCCACCATTGCCTAAGCTCCAGTTAGAGCTTTTTATTGTTTTCGGTTTTTAGACGCAGCAGCAGCATCAGCATCAGCAGCCATTGAAGAGCGGCCCACCGCAGAGGGGTTACGCTGGATTGGGGTTTGGCTGCTGCGCCGAGGCGCCACCTCACCTCACCTCACCACACCGTACCGCATCGCATTGTACATGACACTCAAACGATGTTGGTGGGCTGTTGGTCGGGTTGAAAACTATTCTGTCCCGTGCGCTTTGATGCTCACTTCACTTTTTCTGTTTTCTGTTTTCGGTGTATGTGTTCATGTTCTTGTTGTTGCTGTTGCTGTTTTTTTGCAATTGCTTTTGCTGTGCTCGTGGATTTGTTGTTGTTGCTGCCTTTGGTACGCTCGATGGCGGCAACGTTTGGTCCTTGTGTGGCAGCCTGTTTAGCTGCTGTGTATGCCCCCGGTCTGGTGTTGGTCGATGCTCGCTGTGAGATGCGAGATTTTGGCTTTTGTCGCTCGCTGCTCTGCTCTTTGACAAACGCGACGCTACGCGAGTGAACAGTCAGCCAACTTTTTTGTTGTGCACCGCATAAAAAATAATAAAAAAAAAAACCAAAAACACAAGAGCAGCACGCAACTATTTTTCTAAATTTTTCTAATCAATCGTACCGAATTCGCAACTCAAGGCAATCATGTTAATTGGCCACAAAATGTAACGTTGCCAAATCAAAAAAAAAAAAAAACTTAGAACAAAAACAACAAAGCGCTTGTCGTGTTTCTCGTGTCACAAAATCGAAGTTGTCGCGAAATTAAAAAATTATTGGTGTCTGTCGCCAAACCAGGAAAAGGAAAAAGACCAGGACCAGGCCCATAAACAGACTGAGAGACGTCACCAGGGCTGGAAAGGAACGTTGAGCAAGCCTGCCATGCTGGGGACCTCTTGTTGTTATTATTGTCGCCGCCGCCACGTTGCAAACGATGCCGTCGTGGTCATGCCCAGGATGCTGATTTCACAAGGACGAAAATAGTGTCGATAGACTCAAGTTGGAGTCTCGACGCGGATACCTGGGTTGCTGGCCCCAGTGGGTGCCATGTGGGCATGGAGCTAAGATTCACGCATTTAAGTATTGGACTTGGATGGCTCTGATGTAAAGGAAAGGAAGCGCGCGCGTGCAAAGAAAAGTAGCGTAGTCCGCCAGCCGTGTCCCGCACTTTGCCCCCACCCAATTTTGATTCCCTTCTCGCAACTAACGTATTCATAGTGCCGTAGTGTTTTAATTTGAGAGAGATTCTCGCTCAATCGCTCACCCGCCCGCTCTCTCAAAGTGTCTCTCTCTCTCACAAGGATAAGTTCACGCGTGTCTATGTGTGTGTGTGTGTGCGCGTCCTCTTACTCTCCTGCTAGTGCGTGCTCGCTCTCTAACTGTCAGCCGCTCTCGCAGTTGACATGTTTATGTTTTGGCAACAAACGGCTCTCTCTGTTGCAAACTTTGACAGCTGCAAGTGTCAGCACAGTGGTACAAAATGATGAAAATCTAAGTGCAACTTTAATATGATTCGATACAACTTGATTTGTTTTGCTTATTCAATGTAATCAAATGGCTAAATAAGACTAACTAATGGTTCCTAGCTAACACTACACTGAGACATACAAATATGCTGTTGACACAAGAGGACTTGGAATGATAAATTGATTGGTAAGTTTTAATGATATATGTAGATTGTATAAACATACTTAAATGTAGGTTTTGGAACTGTTGGCGTCACTCAGAAAATATATTCGATATAAATTAGACATATTCCTTTCATTATGAGAAATATTGTAAATATATATACTAAAATAAAATTACTATTATAATAAAATACATATATATATATATATATATATATATATATATATATATATATATATATATATATATATATATATATATATATATATACTATAAGTATATAAAATTCAAAAATATACCAAAAGGTATATTTCTTTTATCGATGTACTATATTACTTCTTGAATAATTTTCAAAATTTTGTTTCATCGCAACCTTGCTTCTTTTTTTCGATTTGGATGGGCGAAAGTGGAGATATTAATAAACTTAATTTGAAAAATAAAACAAAAAAAGTGTGTTACATACATTTCTTATCGACACAAAGCTATAATACCCTTCAACTCTATGTGTAGCGGATATAAAAAAAGTCCGAAAACAATTCCAAATGTTACTAAGGAATCTACGAGTATCTGCAAATATACACTCAACTTTCCTTATCAAATATCCACAGTAACGAACTTTTTATACCCGCTACCCATAGGGTAGAATGGTATTATAACTTTGTGCCGGCAGGAAATGTAAGTACCAGGTAGACGGAGGCATCTCCGACCCTATAAAGTATATATATTCTTGATCAACGTCAACAGCCGAGACGAAATAGTCATGTCCGTCTGTCCGTCCGTCCGTATAAAACACTGGATCTCAGAGACTATAAGAGATAGAGCTATAATTTTTTTCGACAGTATTTGTTATGTTTGCACGCAGATCAAGTTTGTTTCAAATTTTTGCCACGCCCACTTCCGCCCCCGCAAATCAAAAAAATCGAATAACAAGCCTAACAATAACAAGCTAGAGTTACGAATTTTGGTATATATAATAATTACTGTAGAAGTTATAATTCACGAAAATTTGGTTTCGATCAGATAAAAATTGTGGAAGTTATTAAAGAAATACTTTTGTATGGACAAAAACGCCTACTTACTAGGGGTCTGAGTTGCTTTGGCCGACAATCTGGCACATTGTGCCGTCTATGGTATATTTTGAATGGTGTACTATATCGATATACCAAACATACCATTTGGTATATTTTTTTAGTATTTTTTTTTAGTATTTTCGGTATATTTTGAAAATGATACCGCAATATTTTGCCTTTATTAAAAATGGGTAGCGGGTATCTCACAGTCGAGCACACTCGACTGTAACTTTCTTGCTTAAAAATGTAGTCTGCAGAAAATACTATAACAACACAATGTAGTATAATAAATAGGTTATTTTTGTATTGCACAATCTCTTAAATAGTTCTGGAAAACATTAATTTCAAGTAAGGGATCACCACTCGTCCGCTTCCTTTATCTCAATTTGAACAACTCAACTCCAATGTAGTCTTAAATGTAATCGCCCACTTATCTAATATTGATAGTCAAACCACACGAAATCTAATTTAAAAGCCACGCAATGCTGACAATTTGAAATCAATTTAGCCCATTAGAAATGCCCACAGGCCCCAGAGCGCCCGCCCTCGGTGATGTGGGCCAAAACACAAAACACTAAGGATAAATCCGCAAATGTGCAATTTTCCAGAAATGCTCGTTGATTTGAATGCAGTCGAGCGAGTTTTACATTTAATTAAAAGTGCATTATTATTATATTATTGCCATACCCGTTCTGTAAAACAACACCAACAGACAACAAACTCGAAGTGGGACTTTAGCCGGCTCGGCTCGGATTGGTTGGATAAGGCTGGCTGCCTTATTTGACAGGCCAGACATTCATCAACACAACGAATGGCGCACAGCTCGTAACATTTGCACGAAAACTCATTATTTTAATTAACTTTCTCTTCACAAAACCATTCGGTGCGGTTGCCACGGACATCGACATTGCCACCAACACCGACATCAACTCCGACTCTGACTCCGACTCCGACTCTGACTCTGATTGCGACTATGACTGAGACAGCGACTGTGGCACCGACAACGTCATCGACACCGGCAACTACAACAGTTACGACCGAGATGAGGCGAGTGTTTGCGATTCTCTGACACTAGGCAAGCTTCGGGAGAGCAATAGAGATAGATAGTGTGCAAGTGTGAGGGACAAACAGTGCAGCTGCCTTAAATGGCTCAGAAGCCTGTGGCTGTCCTTTATCCTGCTAAATCGCATTACTAAACTGTCATGTGAAATGTCAACCGTAAAGCGCTCAGTGATTGTTAATTTCACTTTTATTACCTCTCTCGTATACCCTGTAGAGCATGTTGCTGCTGTTTTAAGAGACGCCATCGACATCGCCATCGCCATAGAAATCGTCGTGCTGTTCGCCATTGAAAGCCACTGCCCAATTGCCAACAGCATCAGCGAGAGCATTGTCTTGAGACTTATGGAGCCGCTGCCACTCTGCTAGAAATGGGTCTGTCTATGGTGGACAATCGCTTAAGCCGCTCTTTGGCACTACGATTTCGAATATTGTTGGTCTATTGTTTGGTTGCCTATCTTATGCCATGATTGTGGGTGATAATCCGTTTCAGAGAACTCTTAATTGATACTATATATGACGAGTTACCAATCCAAATATATTAAACCGTCATTCTGGATGATAGTCGATAAATTTATTTATTATGGTATGGAATGAACGTAATTTAGGTTTACATTTTGTATTGATTATTCTGAAGTTTACACTCTTTGCAATGACATGTCTTGATTCAAGTGAATTGATCTTAAGAAAATTATTTGGTATTTTCTTACTTACTTACTACTTACTACTCCTTTAAGTATACTACTTTTAACGCATCCATTTAGATTAAATGATGGAGAAGTTTACATTTTAAAATAACATTCAGTCAAGAATAATTGGATAAATATTACACGGTGCTAATTTGTTGTTTATGACTCAATCCACCTGATGCCCTACAAGAGAAATGTTGTTTCAGCAATCAAGTCACAACAAGCTCTGGGCAACATTTGGTCAATTGTTTCGTTAACAAATTGCACGACGCAGAGCTGCAGCTCATTTTCATAAATGCAAACCTCGTTTGTCTCGCTCCTCTCACTTCCTCTCGCTTGCTGTGTTGCATGCGACCGTTGGTCCGTTCTGTGGGTCACTTTAGTGGCGAGTAGCGAGTAGTGAGAGTCCTGTATGTTCTTCTGATGCCCGCTCTCTCCTCTGTAGCTAGAGCTAAGAGCTCTGAGCTCAGAGCTCCACTCATGCGACGGCGTCTGTCACTGGTTATTCCCAAAGGTGCAAACAAAGTGATTATACTTGGCCATTGTTCCGACTCTTTGTGGCATGGGTCGTGGGAGTGTGCTGCGTGCTTCTCGTACTGACACTTGTACTTAGGGGAGAGAGGGGCATGCGTATGATGGTGGTTTATTAATTGAAACGTTAGTGCAGCAGCTACAAAAGCAGCTCCTAAATAATAGATTTGTATCGAGAATTGTGGCAAGCAGATATTTGATGCTCATTAAGTAAAGTGGTTTTAGTTTTCCCTTCTCCCAGAGCTCGTTGTGCAATTTATATGCTCGTGCACTTGTGGGCCAAGCACTGACAAAAACAACGGCGATGACGATGACGACGACGGCGACGACGACGATGGCGGTGTGTAGAGCTTGGTGCTGGCGGCTCAACAAAAAAGGTCCAAAGATGAATTGGGTCTCGTTTATTTTAATGCCCTGTCGCCGCAGTGGGTCGCACAGATGTCTCGGCGCAGATGAGCGGCTCAGTTGGGCTCACTTATTAGACATTAGCTCAGTTGAAGTTCGTGACTTTGTTGTGAGGCGCTTTTGTCCCCCATTCAAGCTTTGCGATCCCATCCGATGTGATGCGATCCAATCCACTCTCATTCGAACTCGGCCTCCGACTCCAACTCCGACTCCGACTTCGAGTCAGTTTTTGAGGCCTTTGTGTAAGGTGCACATTAGTAGTAATTTTTAATGGTTTACTTTTTCGTCCACTTTGTTCGAATGCTGTGAACGGTTTTCTATTTAAATTGCTTGTGTTGTTTCTGTTTCTGTATCTGTTTTTATTTTCGTCTTCTTCTAAGGTTTTTAGTGGTTTATTATTTAAATGAGTTTTTAGCTCTCTTTCAAGCTATTGTCTCCACAATTCCTAAGTCCCTCAGCCGCTCAAAGACTTCCCCAAGCTAGATATCATTTTTGGTGTGTTCGAATTTAATCAATTTGATTTATTTTCTTCGTTCATTTTGTGTTGAAAATATTGTACAAAAGCATTGTGCCCATGCGTATCCATATCCACAGCCACATACACTCATAGTATCATATAGCATTCAGGAAAAACAGATTTTAAATTTTTGAAACTTGGAATTCGGTTGGCCGTTAAGAGGGGAACCGAATTAGCATAAACAGTTGAGGGTAGGGCAATACTCCGATATCGATTGCGGACAGACTCCTCCTACCAGAAATTGTGTTTGGGTTATTTGAAAATGAGCGACTTTGGTATTAACTAGATTCTTCAGTTTGTCTTTCCTTCAGAATATTTATGAAGACTTTGAGTTTCCTTTGCATGAAATTTATAATAAGAACAGTCTGCTCCCAAATATTGAACATGGCTCGTGTGCTCGACTCTGAGATACCAGCTTCCCATTTTAAATAAAAGCAAAATAGTGCGGTATAAAGTATATATTTTTCGACTTTTGTCCACTAAACTTATTAAAATTTATTTAGCTTACACTCTTCTTTAATTATTGTATTTTAACGAAACCACTTCTAGATTTTTAATAGAAAAAACGTATTTTTTCTATTTAGCCACACTTTCTCTTATTGATTAGTGAGTGGCCAGAAAATGACAAATTAGACTTTGGTAACAAGCTGAATCGGCTACCAGATCCACTTGCCATTTTACTACTTTACTATTTTCATCAGAAACCCCAGAGCCACCCACTATTATTTAAAATAGCATATCTATCTTGATGACCAAATACGAGTACAATTGCTGAGAAGAAACATATCGAGGACCAGAACCAGAGCGAGGACCAGGACCAAACCCAGATTATCCAGAGGCACAACACACCCAGTCAGCCCAGTTTTGTTTATGAGAAATTACATTTGAACAGCAAGCAGCAGATGCCAATCTTATTAATGTTGCTTGCTGCACTGTCTGTTTGGTTGTGTGTTCCGCCTGCCCGTCCGGCCGTCTGACCGTTAGTCCATCTTGTTATTGCTGGCTTGGCATTTGGTAGTCTCAGCCGAAGTCTTGTCGACTAGCCAACATTTTTGCATACAGCAACAACTACAACAACATGTTGCCTGACATCCCACTCCGTTGAGGCTAAAATGTATCAAATTTCAATGCACAATCATCACAATCAAAAATAAAAATTCTGAAATCAACTTTTGTTGGCTCTGCTCTGTTGTGCTGCTGCTCCGGCGATGACTGCAGCCAACCATGTGACTGCTTTTGTTGTTGTTACTGTTGTGGTTGTTAATGTTGGTGTTGGTGTTGGTGCTGGTGCTGGTTATGTAGCTGTAGCTTGTTGTTGGTAATATAAGATACGAAATCAAAAATACATCATTGCCAACAAGCTGAAGCTGAAGCTGGCTGGCCCAGCGATCTGCAGCTACGACTGGCCATCGGCATCTTCTTCTGCTCCTCCTCACTACTCTCTCTCTCTCTTTCTCTGCCTCTCTCTCTCTCCTGATCCTCAAACTGTTGCTCCTCGATGTTCATTTGTCTGACCAGCGCTGATTGTATGCATGTTTCGCTTTTCTTCTGCCGCACGCTAAATGAAGTAAGCAAACGTTGATTACATGGCCTCAAGTGTGCGCCGTGTCTGCAGTCGTCTTGTCCCAGGATCGTCGATCTGCTCCATGCTGCTGGGAACGCTGAACGGGTATATTTGTCCGTCTGTCGGCTGGCTGTCTGTCTGACTGGGAATCTGCATGTTGGCGCATCGCGTCGTCGTTTTTAATGATGACTTCAAATGAGACGCTGTTTCTCTACACGTTTCTCATGTGGCCAATCTGTGGTGTAAGCCTGGCCATAATAGACTTGATTTTAGCCTGATTAAACGAATGCTCGTCTCTGCCCGCATCGTCGTCCTACGAGAAGTGTGTTAATTTTTAATTAGACCTGTACTGTTATTTGTTGTCGCTGTTGCTGCTCTTGCTGAGTTGCGGTGGGTTGCAGAGTTTTGCTGGCTTGTTGCGCTGTTTGCTGGTCGATCAGCAGAATGGGTTAAGAATGCAATTGACTTTGTCTCGCCCTCTTGACTTTGGCCGCCACAAATTTGCAAATGGGAAAACGAGACACGAGTCAGAAGACAGGAGACAGGAGACAACCATATAAGGTGGGGCCCTCGATGAGATGCGACACAAACAGCTACGACGACTCCTCTTTACAACTTACATGTTCTTAATTACAATAAAATGTTACAAGCTTAAGGTGAGGTGAGGCTACGAACAACACGGCACAACAAGCGAACACAACACAACAACAACAAGAACAACAACGGCCACGACGCCAATTCCAGCTTCAATTGCAGCTCCACGCTTCGGTTCACTTTGATGTAGGCAACAACAATGGCCCTCAGCCAGAACCTCAGCCAAAACCCGAACTACTCCAACCATGGCCATGGAACTGTGCGACGCGATGCGGTGCGATGCGATGGTGGCAGGAGCTGAAGTGAGTGGGACCAGCCCACGGTCCATTTTCAATATTGTATTCTTATTATTATGAAATCAAGCAAGCGGGCTCAGTGCCCCGGCCAGGTATGATATGCATATAAATAAATAAAAGGAAAATTGACAAGCTCATAAACTCGCTCGCGCCTCAGAGAAATTCAATCTTGTAGATACAAATGAAACGCAATCATATTTTATGCATGAGCCTGACAAAAAAAAAAGACGTGAAAATAAAACCGAGAGAAAAGAAAAGAAACCAAAATGAGAACAACAAAAGTGCAAAGATACTTACGAGCTTATTCGTTGACTATACAAAATTGTGTGTCCCTCACATGTCTCCATGTGCATTTGAGTATATGGACATGTGCAAAATATAGTTATTTGTGAGGTGAGGGTGCTTCATAATCGAAGAAAAACAAAATATCGTATAGTACATTTGATAATGATAAGAAATGGCAATTAAAAAAGCAAAATAATTAAAATAAATTTGTTTCATATTTATGCACTTTTCAAATCTATTATATTATTATTATTATTATTATTATTATTATTATTATTATTTATTTGTGTTAATATTCCTTGGTCTACAAATGAAGTATAAAATGTTTGAAATTGCGATACAATAATAAATTTGATTTATATAATACTAGTTAAAATAATAAATTTAATATTAACTATGAGACCAAATTGGCATTTAAAAAATCGATTTGATATCGTAATTTTTATATTTATAGAATTAACTTATCTTGAGCAGCCCTCTTGTATACGCGTGTTGTATGTTTTCCCTTTGCGTTTGGGTGCAATGCCACAGAGTCGAGCGAAGGTGTTAAGTTATGGCACAGTCCTCAGCTACACACAGCTGGGCATCCAATTTGCTGGCCAGTGGCCACCACGCTCGAGCCCCGTCTCCTTATCCACAAATTAAGCATCAGCATCGTATTTCACTCTTCTAGTTATTATTCCTCTTATTTTTTGGTTTTTGTAGATGATGTTGTTGCATGAAACATACGTGAACATATGTACCTCAAAGGGGGTTCGGTTAGTTCTCCTCCGCTGGAAGTGCTCAGTGTCACCAGTCGCTGGTCACCGTCACCGTCACCGTCAGCGTCAGTGTCGTTGTGAGAATGAGAAGCGAGAGAGATAGAAAGAGAGAGAGAAAGAATGAGGGAGAGACTGAAAACCACACGCCCTGTTTGATTTATTGCGCATTGTCAAATTATCCTTGATAAGTCATTAATATATTTTTTGGCCACTCTTCGCAATGGTCTCTTGGCCAGGCTTGGTCTTGGTCTCTTGGTTGTCGTCATTAATGCCGTCTGTTTGCTTTTGTTTTGACGTTGACTTTTGTGTAGTTGTTGTTGCTCAGTTGCACAGTTGCACAGTTGAACTTTAATGCTCAACACTTTCGGGATCGTAACGCCCAATTCACATTGCCATAAAAAGCGCTAAGTAACCATGGCTACCAAGGCGCCCCACACACGACACACACAAACACACACGCACAAACAAAGTGTGGTATAATTTATGTCTTTACAAGCTCTCGAATGAAGTGGCAAATTCACACTTTTAACCAGCCCGTAAAAATGTAATAGTTGGCTCATATTGTATTGTAGGACAGGCCACAGCCACAAATAACATCATCATAAAACGCAGTTCACAAATCATAAATATAAATAAAATTCGTGTGGCGAACCAACAGCAACACCAACACCACTACCAATCCCATTCATCCCAATATTCCTGGCAATCCAATTCAATCCAATCTAATTGAACGCTCTGCCCAGTCCAGCCCAGCCACGATTGCCCTCATCTCGCCACGTCGCAACGATCATCATCGATCCATTTCGCATACAATAAAGCAATCTGATTTTCGTATCATAAACTTAAAATGTTCTCAGTCCGGCTTCAGCATTTGCGTTTGCCAGCCGTAAATCTTCTTTAGCCTTTCTGGCTCTGGCTCTGGCTCTGACTTGCTCTTGGCTCTATCAGAGCCAGAGTATGCTACAACATGCAAGAGATACCATGCCACCAGACCTTGCAACCGATACCTCGCATCGCGCCGCTCTCCAGGCTCTGCTCAGTGTTTGCGCATGCGCACGCGCGTTTGCTGCGTTGATAGATTTATGGCGCCAAATAAACTGCCTTAAGACAACAAGGCAAATCAGCAGAGAGAAAAAAGAACTAAAAAGGCAGCAGTCAAAGGAAAATCGGCAGGGGCTCTGGGATCTACAGAGTTTGGTTAATCAAATAGTAAAAGCTAAAAGAGATCACTAATTATGACCATTTGGCACTTTATGAAAAAAATAAGATTGCCATTTGTTATTCATTCTAATTAAGAGGTTATTATGAAATAATTGTTTCCTTCAATCTCATAATAGTCAGTTGTGAAAAAGATTTACAATACTTTCTACAACAGTGAACATTCAGATCGATATACGAAATACGTAAATAGAAAAAAGCTAAGAGAACGAGAATGTTTTTATTAGATATGTCATTTTATTTTTATAGTTTATAGCTCAAGTTCATAGCTTATTTAGGAATATCTATTACCGAAAAGGGATGTTGAGTCCCAATTTTCAAGCACTCGAACAGTATTTGGCAGTCGACCAATTCCAACTCGGAAACGAGTCGAAAACTGCGAGCACGCGATTTGCAAATCGCGTTCATAATAATTCTCAGATACGATAATTAGTCGCAATGCGATTATAAGAGGTGGCTCTTGCCGCTCCGAACGCTCAGACTGACCAGACCGACCAGATCAGGCCAGCGGCTATGAGGACAGTGCGCAATGCGCATGAGTAACGCCACCTAGGCAAGAGATTTATGAGCACACAGGACAGGCACAGGCACAGTACAACAGCCTAGACGAAGGCGAGGGGGCAAGTGCAGAGTTGACGTTCATTTGAGCAGCTAAAAATCTGCGGCCGATTCAATCCGAGCGCGATCCCTTGCTCTTGGCTATGCGCTAGCCCGCTGACATAATTGCGGCAGGAGAGTAGAGGAGGAGGAGAAGGTGGGTGAGAAGGGGTTGTCTTGCAAATTGATTGAAAACTTACAACAACTGCAGCACAAATTATGTCGACGGCATTGAGCGACATGCGACGATGTTCGTCGTCAGTTGGCAGCGAGAATTTTATTAAAAATAATTACACCTTTGTAGTTTGTCAATCAAACCGTAAACGGGGCCAAAAATAAGCCACACCAAGAACCAGGCCAGGCCAGGCCAAACGAGCAGCCAAACATCGAATCGACCAACATGTTGAAAAATCGCTACAACTTTTCGCTGAGTCAACACAAATGTTGACCAACTCAGCAGCGAGCGAGCGAGCGGAGTAAATCTCATTTGAGCCTCTACTGACGTGTCGCAGGATTAAGTTGTCAATTGGTTCAGCCATGGAGCTGGCAACGCCTCTGTTGTCGTTGTTTTAGCATTGCGAAAATATTGAAATTATTTTGTATCTCAGTATCTGTATCTATGCGCAAGTGCGTGTGTGTGTGTGTGTGTGTGTGTGTGTGTGTGTGTCTGTCGGCTCTGTCCAGCTTATTTACAATCTCAATACAATGAGCGCATTTTGATGGATTTTCCATTGATTTACGATGCAGTTGGCCCCGCCCGCCTCCTGCCGACACCTGACACCCCGCTGGCCCCCAGAGCTGGGAATGGAGCTCTTCGAGACCCCGCCTGCAATTAACAAGAATCATTTTAGGCTGCGGTTTCCCTGCGCTGTGGCGTGGTGTTAATAATGCCACCGAGTAAACGCTGATTGAATGACTCGATCTGGCCAACGAGAAGTTGCTCAGTTGTCAGACGGACAGCAGGGACAAATCGGGACACCTGGACAACAAGCCAGTAAAGATAATTTATGTATATTCAAAAGTGTGATGGGACGGCTGCTTGAGCTGCTTGTGACTTGGGCTAAGGTTCGAGATTGGTTTAACTTTGAACGGAGTGTTGCTGCGTCACTTAATAGGCGACAGTGATTACTGTACAAGTTTGTGTTGCTGTTGCTGTTTCTGATGCTGTGGTTGGTTGCTGCTGCTGATGTCTGATGTCTGACAGGGCCTATAAGTCAATTAGTTATCCGAGTCTAGTGCTGAGCTGTGTGGTGCTGGGAAACCGATTTGAGATAAGAATTCCGAATGATATGCAATTGATTTTATGGTCGATAAAATCACTCAGGAAAACTACACAACAGCAGTGTTCATTGCCATATGTAGCTCACGTGACTTGTTTCGAGTTGTGTCCTTTCAATTACGCCAATTAAAGCTCTTTGAAGCCAGTCCGAAAGCTGTCTTTAAAAGTATTTCAATCAATTCATTGGGTATCTAATAATATCTACGACCATTCAAATTTAGCACTGAGAAAAAAAGTGGATTGCAAATCTTGATTTAAGAACTTTTTCATAAGTTTGAAACAATCATCGTTTTAAAATTGAATAGTGTAATAGTCTGTGAAATACCCGCTACCCATTTTTAATAAAAGCAATATTAAGCTTGATATTCGATTTTGTGGGGCGTAAAGTGGGCGTGGCAAAACAAACTTGATCTGCCTGCAAGCATAACAAGTGCTGTTCCAAATATCTCTATGTCTTAGAGTATAAGAAGGGTATAAGGGTATAAGAAAAATCAAAATTTTACAACGTTTGATCTTGATTTAATATTTTGCCTTCTTGGTTACATTTTTGAAAATCTTCGATTCTTGAAACAAAAATAATATCTTGGCAATCTAGATTTGTAGATTTGTGATCTTGCTTTAAAAATGTACCTTCTTGGTTAAATTTTAACATCATATAATCTGGATTCAATATTTTATTCTTGATTTTAGAGTTTTTTTTTCTGAAAAGGTGAAGAAAGACATTATAGAAACCTATCAGAATGCCTTTTAGTTAGAAGACTGGATTAAACATAACCTACTAAATTTTTAAAATTAGAGTTACAATTGAAATGCATCCAGATCATTAAGTAATGATTAATGATATTTAAAAGTTTAAATATTTATTTTTTTAAATTGCTTTAAAGACTTTAAACATTGTATTTTACTCAAGGTATAAATATCGTGTGTCTGAATCCTTGGCAAATTTGAATGCTATTATTTTTCAATTAGAACTATGAATAGCATTTGAAATAAACGCTTCGTTTAATCAACTTTGCCTCCATCGCAGTTGAACACTTGGATCTCTGACTATTTGGAAAACGCCAAGTCGCAACAGACTCTTTGGATCACAGATGATTGATTGCAATTTAAAATAAAAATAATTTCTTTGAGAAAAGTTTCGACGAACGTTGTTGCAGCTTAAATGTGCGTTGCCAAAATGTGCAACACGTGAACATTTGTCATAATCAAATCAAATTGTACACACGTGAAAATGTATTACAAAATTTCATTTGCATGTTGCCGTTGTCGTGCTCTCAGCTGCACGTTGCACGTTGTTGTTTATGCTATAAAAATGAATCGAATTGATGATGATGACGATGACGATGGCGATGACGATGATGATGGGTCGATACCAATAGCCATATCCATATCCATATCCATATCCATACACATAATTGGGCACGCGATGTAATAAAATTGGCAAACCAGCCTTGTTGTTATTGTGTTGTTGTAGTGGGCGATAGACTGGCAGCACCCCAGACTTGGTGGTGTGTGGGGGGGGGGGGAGGAGCAGGGGTAGGGTAACTGCATTTACAGTTTGCATATCATGCCCATGACGCAAGCTGTCAACTTCCCGCGGTGTTCATAAAAGTCTTGTTTTGTTTGAATGTCGCATGGCTCACATAGAGTCGGACACCCACAAATACACACACACACACACACACACACACTCACACACATGCAGAGTTATTGCATTCGCATTGTTATCGCATAGATACGGATGTCCGACCGCCAGACATCCACATCTATGGCCACAGCCAGCGGTAGAGCTCTTCACATTCCCGTTGTTGTGCGGCTGGTGTCGCTTGGGTTTCCAGTTCTGTTGAGTTCGGTTCAATTCAGTGCAAATATCTATCAACTGCACATTCCTGTTGCTTTTGGCTCTCATCTCTTGGCTGTCGGCTGTCGGCTCTGGGCTATTGCTGTTGCTGTTGCTGTTGCAGCGGCACTTATCACTTCATTGCAGTTTTATGGCGCGTCAAAATTGATGCTTAACGGTTTTTCGCGTTTGCCACATTTAGAACCCGTCCCGCAACTGTCGGTCATGCCCCATGTGGCATACAATGAATTTGATTTTGATTTTGATTTTCATTTTGATGCTGCAGCTGATTTGCATGGAGGGTGAACGCAACTGTTGCACATCCAGTAATCCAGTTATTATCACGTGCTGCATGTCCACTTTATGACACTGTGTCCGAATTTTTGTTGGATAATGCTTTGATGCAAATCCATTAGATAAGGTGAAAGTCCAAAGAATACGAGCTAATGATGCTTTTCACCGAAAATGAGACATGCATTTCATTACTATGTGGTTAAAATACGAAAATATATTATATTAATATAGTATTACATTCAAAATATACCATAGATTACAAAATATACCAGATTATTGGGCTGTCAGGCTAAGACGCGTAGTAAGTTGGCGTTTTTTCCATACAAAAGAATTTCTTAATTTTTATCTAATCACGAGGAATCATGAACACTGTAGTTGTTATTGTTAAAACTAAAAATTGAGGCTTCAATATTGTTGTTATTTTTTACGTCTTACTGGGGCGGAAAATTTGAAACAAACAAGATATGCGTGCAAAATTAAAACAAGTAAGAAAGTTACAGTCGAGTGTGCTCGACTGTGAGATACCCGCTACCCATTTTGAATAAAAGCAAAATATTGCGGTATTTTTTCAAAATATACCAAAAATACAAATATACTAAAAATATATGAAACTGTATATTTGTTATATCAATATTGTACCACATTCAAAATATACCATAGACGGCACGATATACCAGATTGCCAGCCAAAGCAACTAAGTCTATACAAAAGTATTTCTTTAATAACTTCCACAATTTTTATCTGATCGCAATCAAATTATTGTATACATCAAAATTCGCAGCTCTAGCTTTAAAATTGCGCTTGCCATTCGATTTTTTTGATTTGCGGGGTCGGAAGTGGGCGTGGCAAAAATTTGAAATAAACTTGAAATGCAAACATAACAAATGCTGTCGGTAAAAATTATAGCTATATCTCTTATATTCTCTGAGATCTAGGTGTTCATACGGACAGACGGACAGACACACAGACGGACATGGCTAGATCGTCTCGGCTGTTGACGCTGATAAAGAATATATATACTTTATAGGGTCGGAGATGCCTCCTTCTACCTGATACATACATTTCCTGCCGGCACATAGTTATAATACCCTTCTACCCTATAGGTAGCGGGTATAAAAATATATCTGTATGTCTTATAGTCTCTGAAATCTATTTGTTCTTGCGGACGGACGGCAGACAGACAGAGCAACTGACATGACTGACTGCTCAGGAATATATAAGAATATAAAAATATATTAGAATATTAGAATATATATATATAAGAATATATATTATTTATAGGGTATTCTGCCTGTTACATACATATCCTACAGATGCTAAGTTCTACCCGGGTGTAATAAATATTTATTCTAAAACACATTTACTCGCATGTTTTTTAGTGAGTTGCATTAATTATGCTGCCCAGTTAAATTTTCGACGTGACTAAGTTACAATTTTTCGAACAGTATCGAAATCGCCCACGCACGTGATAAGACTTATCATATATATGTTATTGTTTGGCATTCCCTGTCTCCCTTCTTCCACGATGAATCCCTGTTGCGTATTGTATCTCAATCGATTTGAATCGAGGGGAAGACAGTACAGGTTCGATTTTATTTTGCGCCGCTGATTTTATTACCGATTTTAGATGATTTTTATGTTCTAACAACAATTTGAGAAGTTTTACGAGCATACGAGTAAAACTTCAAGCTATTTTTTATGGTATTCCTCAACTGAAGTCAACTTTCCAGCGATTGAGTTTTTACGATCATTTAATTGAATCGTGAACATTTCTATTTGGTCAGTTATATGGCGTCAGTTGATTGGGGGAAATGCACATAAAAATGCCCAAACAAATGAGTCTGTGAAATATGAAATGGGCTTGATAAAAGGGCATTCAAAAACGAGTATTTATAGGCATTAGTACTGACTTTAATATCAATTAGAATTATTACTTATTTCGCTGGTTATTGAATTAAATTGAGTCATTCTCTTGCTTCGCTCCCGGGGGAAAAGTGATCGAATGAGATGAGATGGCAGCTGAAAGTCAAAACTGTACAACTGTCGGTCGAGCCACATGGTTTCCTAGTCCTAGTTGTCCTACTTGATCGTCCTGGCGATGCGCATCAGTCACCACACACAACTCAACACACACACACACACACATGTAGAGGCAGCCGCAGGCCTGAAATTACTCAAACAAAATGGTCGTAAATCGAGAGGTTGACTTCTTGTCGTCAAAAAAAGGAGGACAGTAACAACCACTAAGCGGATTTTCAGGTACCGCTGAAACCGCCGAACAGGCAAAGCCAACCTTTTTCCTTTCGTTCTCGTTTTCGTTTTCGTTTCGTTTTCGTTCATTTTGTTTTCCTTTGAAAAGTGCAGCTGAACTGTCTGTGCTTCGGGGAAATAGCACATGTAGAAGAAGTATTGGAAGGAGGCAGAGGACAACCAAAAGAACAACAACAAGCCGACGGCACTTACAGGAAAACTGTGCCCAGATAAAGTGCGAGTATCTGTTTTGGATTGTCTCAAACAAAACAATCAGCGAAGCGCAGCAAACTATGCGTCCTTAATTTCATTACCCAAGAACTCCAACTGTGCGTCACTTTCGCTTTTCCCTTCAGCCCAGCAGCCCGTGGAAGGAAGAAGGGTCCTCAGAAGGATTCAGCAGAGGGCGAGGCGAGTCAAGTAGATCCTTGCCAGAGCTGTGCACATGTAAGACGACACCTTGCACATTTTTGACTAGCAATACATCGAGTCTCAAAGAGGATCAGGCAGTCAGGCAGTCAGCAAGCTAGTTAGTCAATTTGCAGCCTGCGCCTGCTTTATACTGAATCCAATCTGGTTGCGGCTGCCACTGCGAATGGGTCGCGAATTTAATGCTTGCGCATTAAAATAAATTCTTAAAATAATCAAAATTAAAGCGTTGCCTCGTTGCGACTGCATTTTATGTTGGCCCATTCACGTTTTTCATGTTCGCATTGTTGTTGCAGGATCGCGGCAATTTAACACGTGATAGTTTATTTTGCTAATAGAAGCCAATCATAAAAGCCAACTTTTATATGCAATTTAAATGCCCTCTTCTCTTCTGTGGCAAGATATCAGTATTTTAGCATCAAATTAAAAGTTAGCCTCACTCCACATGAGGGTTTTATTATCGAGGTATCGTCGGATCGCGATCGTAAAAGTTTACACGGTTTGATGGGATTTATATGGGCAATCTTAACAGTAGTTTTATCTGAATACTTCGATTGTGAATAATACAACGTTGATTGCGTTTGCAAAAAACGAAATAAAAAAGAAAATGGGAGAGATTCTCTTTCCCTGCTCCTCTTGATTTAAGCAAGAGCACGAGTCAAGTACTTGTATTTTGAAGTGAACAGCACTTAAGATTCCGATTATCGCTTTGAACAAACGAAAATAGCTTGGAAAGTAAGGTAAAATTAGCTCTTATTTGATTGCATTTACCACCATTCTTAATTGATATATGGTATATGACACGATCTGGCGCCGAATGAAGCGTCTGTCACAAAATATTGAATGATGATTCATTTGCGAGTGTTTGAATCTTTTGACACATCGCTTTCATTATGAAATTGATGGGGTTTCTACTTATCTACGACTCGCTCTCTCTCCCTCTCACTCTCTCTCTTTCGAATAAGTGGGTTAAATAATTGTAATGGGTGTGATTAACCGCCACATACCTGCAAATAATGCGGTATCATTGTTGCTTTCCAATTTAACCGTCTTAAGAATAAGATGATGAAAGATCAATTGGCAAACATGGAACATGATGGAATTCAATTCTACTAACATATTTATGTATTTCAAATTTAAAATCCAATCTTATTCTAGTTATATAGACAATAGAAGCCATTTATGTTGACCTTTTCTTCGCTTGCTCCCATTGCTGCTCATCAATAACCATTAATCTGAATTTGATAAATAATTCTTCTAGGGGTTGCCTGCTGACCTCTCGCTGGCAGCTTATCAACTAGACTGACAATCACGTGGGTGACTTTAACACAGTCATGAAACTAACTATCTCAAACTGAATGCAGTAGGTTAGTTCGGGCTAAATGCTAGAAAGAGGCCCCTTGAGGTCTAGGGAAAGAGGGGTCTGGGGCAGTTAGGCAGTGGGGGTCTCCTATCATATGTCTCTGGGTAGCAGCACCTGAAAACTAAACGGAACATGAAAATATCAGTGATTGAGCGATCAGTTAAAACGTTTATGAAGTGAACGGGAATGATTGAGTGGATATTGTAGAGCGGCGCGCCCGATTGGACTCGACCCGACACGACTCGCCTCGCCTCGACTCTCCTCTTCTCTCCTCTAGCTGTTGCAGTTTTTGGGTTGGGTTGGGTATTTTGTCTATGCGTAGTACACTCACTTGTGGCCCCCAATGATAAACGTCAAGCGTCGAACGCCGAACGGCAAGTGTAACGACTGAAACGAGAAAATACAAACAGCGGCATTATGTGGCATTAGGTTGTGTCAAAAAAAGCATTTGCAGAATGTTGATTTCTGTTTACCTTGTGGCAAGCAATTGATATCAATTTGGTAACGATACACGCATGACATGTCCAACAGTGCGGCTCAAGGGGCTTAGGGACAGAAAGGCCCAAAGACGAACGCTTCAAGTTGCTCTGAATGATCGCCTCGTGATGTGGATGGGGGGAATTGATTGCGGGCGTACAGAGAGGGAAGGAAATACAGACAAACAGAGAGAGAGAGAGAGAGGGAGAGGGAGAGAGAGAGAGAGAGAGAGTTGCTCAAGGATCGCGACTGGGCCATCGAGTGGCGAGTTTATGTGGAAATGGTCGATAAGTTGGATGAGTTTATGACGGAGCACTTGTCAGTTTTGACAAGCTTGTTAATGGGCCACGTTTGCATCTACTCCTTTTGGGCCAACAAGTGCAAGACGAGCTGAGCTCAGCTAAAATGAGCTGAGCTGAGACGAGGCGTGAAATGCTCAATTAACACGAAATTTACGAGCCTCTCGATGCTAGTGCGATTGGGTCCTCAACCCATTACGGCAACCTGTTATTAGGAAAGGTCCTTGAAGTCTCGCCGAAAAAGAGTCGAAGCAGCGAGCAGTGAGCAGTGAGTTTACCTACAGCAGCAAGGCAGCGAGGCAGCAACATTATTTATGGCCATTTTCTCGCCTAGTTCAGCTCTGCGCTCTGGCCAAGTGTAAAAAGAATGCTCGTAAAAACTTTCTTTTGTTTCGACGTGCGCAACTTTACGACTTTTCCGATTCCTAGAGAGTGTTTTCCCGCTAAGTAAATACAAGTATTCCATTTGGGAAAATGCACAGAGATGGAGCAGAGAGACGAGGCGAGGCGAGGCAAGGCAAGGGCAAATCACAGTCGTAGACACGACGCGTCGGCAATGAAATATCAATAAAAGGAGCAACAATTTAATTTACACAAGCAACTTTGACAGCTTGTAAACGGGCCGAAAAAAGACAACTCAGCGTTGTCATAATGACAACACTTACTGGGCCATCAAACAGACGCATCGGGAATTTTTACGAGCCTCTTTCGTGTGTCACGGCCGGTGAAAGGGTCGACAGCTATGTATGGAGAGACAGCTAGATAGATAGATGGATGGAGTGTTGCCCGGGGTCGATGATGGTTGCTCTAGCTGTTCTCGGTTCCCAATTCTGTTCTGAGTTCTCGGGGGTCGAAGTTTTTGTGGTCGCCGTAGACAACAGCCGTGGATTGTCATAATTTTGTATTTATCGTGTAATTTGTAGCGCAATTTGTTGCTCGTAAAATGTTCAAGTGAAAATATCATGAAATGCCGGGTAATGTGCTCGTTCATAAATGTAATGCACACGATGGGCCATATAAAAATCGTAAAATATTCCAAAGAAAGTTGTGTAAACATCAGCAGATGACACACCGCAACGACCAATTTATAGACTACTTTATGAACTCACCAAAAACATTGCTTTGGGGGCAACTTTATAGTCGGTTAATCAGGCGACTTGAGAGTTCTTTAAATTGAGACAGAGATTGAGTTTTCCCTTTAGATGAATCTGTATTCGAATTTATGATTTCTTTGAGCTTTCAATGAATAAGATCATTGCATTCACCATATACATTTTGTACGATTTTCAATACAAGTCGTTTTTCTTAACTAACACATCAATAAATAGAAAAAGATTTTAATTTAGTTTGACAGAGAATGTTCTTAGATGCTCTCGCTTCTTTGCACATGAAATTGGAAATAATTCAATGCCAAACTGAACAATTCAATCTACAAATTGTGGTCCAATTGCTCGCATTATTTATTCACAATTTTCGTAATTTCTTTGGCCACTAAATCACCTGCAGCTGCATACATACATTGTATAGAATATATTGTAGCTCAAAGAGCAAGTCTGGGGTGGTGAGGAGAGGAGAGGTGATGCTGAGCAATGTCAATTTCGAAAAGTGCCTAAACCGAGAATATAAAACATCTAAAATTGCGGTGACTACGTGGCGTATGCGCAATCGAGTGCCCGTTTTGGGCATATCCATCATCATATCTGGCCATAATCGCCCACACACACACACACACACACACACACATACACGCACACAAAGAGCCATGGCAGAAGCATTCGAGAAGAGGCGCAGACACATGAAAGTATTTTGCAAATTTGCGCTCAATTAATTGCATATAATTCATTTGTTGTTTGGCAACGCACGCAGGCTTGACTCCCAGACTCCCAGCTCGCCGAGACCCTTGGCCAAGGACCTGCACCCAACATTGGGGTATTTTATGGCATTTTGATTTGATTTTTGTCAAGCGTCGACGCTGCCAACCACGACGGCGACGACGCAGCTGCCGTCGCTGCTGTTGCCATAGTCCAGCCAATGTCCCGTTTTTTCTTGCTGCTGTTGTTGTTGCCGTTGCCGTTGCTGTGCTGTTGGTTTTGTGCAGCGCCTCCCCTCTCTGCCGCTGGCCAACGTTTGATTTATTGCCGACCTTGTTATGTGCAGGCGCATTAGCGATATATCCATTTCACTTTCCATAATGGTGGCGGGACCCAAAGTGACAGACCCCGTCAGCTCGTCAAGCTTCAGCAGACAGAGCGAGACGACGATAGTGGCAATGGTTTACACTTTTTGCTCGCTGTAAGCTCGCTGTCTTGTAATTGGCAGGGGAAATGTGTGTGCGCTCTCTTTCGTTTACCCCTCTCGGTTTATGGCAACTGGAGAGTGGAGAGCGAGAGTGCAATGCGACGGAGGGGAAATGGCGATGCCATATTTATGGCTTGCGCAATTCGCTTCTCCTCAAGCGGCGGCGGACAATTAATCGCGATTTATGGATTTCGATAATTAGGAAATGCAGTTGAGAGTCATCTGCCGAAAAAGGAGACGTCACAATCTTTTTGCATTACTCTTAAATAAAACCCTTTTTCGATCTGCGTCATTCGCCCCGCTGTCGTCTTAAGTTCATATTTATTGACGTTTATTATGTGGCTCGAAATGAAAAGAAAGGAAAGTCAAAAGGAGAACAGAACCCGAATAATATTGTATTTATTTCTCGACTGCAATGACAATTAAATTTAATTTGACGTAAATGCCAGCATTCAAAATGTAATAATTCGCCGAAAAGTCGCTAAAAATCGCCAAGTCGCAAACAACTCAAAAAGCAGCAGCAACCACAACAACAACAAATTGTCAACCCGGACCAGACTTGCAACAACACCAACAACAACAACAAGTCTGAGAGCTTTTCCCTTTAGCTTCGCTTTGATCTCTGCTTTGTTTTCCATTTGTTGTTTTTATTTATTTTTAGCGAGCAACATTTTTGCATTTGCCAAATAAAATCAATTTATAAATTTCGATGCGAAGCCGCTTTTGTGATGCAAATTCGCAGCGCGAGCACAGCTCCAACAACAACAATAAATGTTACATTTTTGGGGGATTAGCAGCAAGTTAGTCAGAGAATCAGAGAATCAGAGAACTCGGAGAATTCAGAGATTCAGAGCTCTAGCCGGTTTGGCAGCATTTCCGCGCTTCGATCGCATGTGCGAAATGTAAGCTGTCACAATAAAGGTCAATCGGGTCACTGCTTTGGTTATCGTTGTTGTTATCGTTATCGCTCAGCTATATCGATAGCAATCTGTATGTGACATCACCAGAAGTCTTCCTCACCCCTCTCTCCCTCTCTTAAAAGTATTAAATTACCCTGAAATATATATTTTCTGACAAGCTACATTGATTTTCACTCAGCAAACGAAAATAGCAATAAAAGCAAAAGATTAAACATCAACAAATTCACAGCCATAAATTGTGCAGCAATGAGTTAACAAGATTTCAAAAATGAAGTGCACAACATTTAAATAATTTATGTTTGATCCATAATTTTCTCATTTTTTAAACTATATTAAAATCAAATATGTATTACAAATGTTTGGTGAACTTGTTTAATACGAAAATGAGGCGTGAGAAACATTAATCAAATTAATATTTACAATCAAATATAATAACACTTTAGAAATTCATGTTATTTGTGCACGCACGTCAAGTTTGCCCCTCCCACTTCCGCCCCCGAAAATCAAACAAAAAGAATAGTTATCGTAATTTTAAGACTAATACCATATAATAATAACTACAGTATTTATGATGAAAAGTGTAGAAGTTATTTAAGAAATACTTTTGAATGCAGTACTATATTACATATGTTCTAGTATGTTTGCGATATATTAATTTGGTATATTTTGAGAGTAATACTGCACTGGTTTGCTCTTATTCAAAATGGGTATCTCACAGTCGAGTTTACTTGTTTTACTTGTTATAACAGAAATTGGATGAAGCGATTAGATTAATCCTATTGTCTTTTATACTGGTTTATATTTCGAAAAGTGAGCCTTATATTATATATTTATGGAAAGTAGCTCTAATTGTCAGTCTTTTTTGAAGTATTAATCAGAATAGAACTTAGATCGACACAAGGCTTTTGTGGATTCTTCTGAGTGACCTTTAAAAAGAGAATTTGTATAAGTGGAGCCTGACCTTGAGCTGCAAATAGAATTTGTTGCACATTGATTATCATCTGTGTGTCGCTGTCGCTGTCGCTGTGTTGCTGTTGTTGTTGCTGTGGCTGTTGCAGCTTTTGTTTTCATTGTTTGGCTTATGGCTAAACAGATTGAATTTTTGGCAAGTTTTAACAAGCCAAAGGCCAGCGCCAGTCGAGAGTCCAGAGTCGGGAGTTGAGAGTGGAGAATTGCGAGTTTCCACAATTTGGTTGCCCCACTGCTGTTGTTGTTGTTGCTGTTGCTGCAGGCGGGCAGATAAAGGGCAGCCTCGCAGGACTGGACTGCGAAGTGGAGTGGAGAGGAGAGGAGTGGAGTGGAGTGGAGTTGACTCCTTATCGAAATGCCGACACACTCGAAACAACGTTTAATTAGAGTTTGTTGTTTATTTATTTATTTATTTGCGTCCCTCGCTTTGCGTGTGTGTGTGTGTGTGTGTGTGTGTTTTGGCCGTGTTCAGCTCCTGGTCTGCTGACCATTTGGTGACCAAGTCGCCGTCGCTGAACTGAACTCGAACTCGAAGTGAGCTGCAGTCTTCGACCATTAATAATTTCATTGAGTTGTTGTTGTTGTTGTTGTTGTTATTTTCGTTGTTTGTTCTGTATGTGCAGACCGCAGTTGTGTTGTTGTTGTTGTTGCTGCTGCTGGCGTCGGCTTCCGTTCTGGCTACCAGCAGACTCAGCACCCCTCCCCCTCACCACGCTAGTTGCCCCCAACTGGCACCCGGATGGAGTGTTTGTGTGTGTGTGTGTGTGAGCCGCCTGTCGATGTGGATATGAATGTGGTTGAGAGGAGGGGGGAGGAGACAGGGATGGGAAAGGAGGGCGATGGGGATGTTGATGTTGTTGTTGTATATTTTTGAACATTTCATAAGAAATCGTTTGTGGCATTATTTAATTTTGTTGTTGTTTGGCTTGGCTTTTCTCATTATTGTTGTTGCTCTTCCTCTTCCTCTCTTTGTTATTGTTATTGTTGTGCACATTTTATTTACTTTGTTGTCGCTCAACTGACGAACTATTCTCAACTCTCAATTCTCTCAATGAGAACTTGGCTGGGTTCCATTGCACAACATTCCTTCTTTATTCTTCCACCATCCTCCTTCCTTCTTCCTTCTTCCAACTCGGCCATGGCATGTCCTTTCTTCCTCTGCTTCTTCCCTGTGGCTCCTGCGGCTCCTTTTGGCTTCCAGCATTTCTTTGGCTGTGGCCAAGCGATAATAATATTTGTTATTTACTTTAACGGAAGGAAAAAACAAAAACGGAAATGCACATAAATTTCTTTTTCGTAGATTATTATTTACTCTCCCTCTCTCTCTCTTTCTTTCCCTATTTACCGATTCGTTGCCAAAGCTAAGGACAAGACCAAGGCAAACTTTCATGTTACCTTTCTTAGAGAATTTATTATATTTCAACCAATAAACTTCAAAATTAAAACTGCATATTTGCAATTCCAAGATATTTGTTTTGATATTCAAACTGTCTTAATTGCATCATTTCAATCCAAATATCCAAAATATAGATTCACCCATTCTAGTTGCAAGTTTTAAAAATAGTATAAAATATGTTTTAAATAAAAGTATTCATTTTATAAAATAATAAATATTAACATGCTGTGAAATACAAAAACAAATTAAAAGTATTGGTCGATAAAAATGAATTGTAGTGTTAAGAACTGTTTTAGTTTTGTTCAAAGAGTAACAAATATAAAATGCTTAGCATAGTTCGAAGAAGAAAATTTAATTTGAAATACAAAATATCAACATCAATTATAAATATTGAGGAATTCTCTAAAATAAAGTTATTTTGTCGAGTATTATTCCTTTCAAAACTAAGTGAGATTTATTTATAATTCTGTTTGATACTTAAGAGAAATCTGAATATCGCATTCAAATTGTTGTTCCCCGGTCTCTTGCCCCTAAACTTAATTTAGTCATGTTGTGTTTTACTTAGAGTCAGAAGAAGAACATCCTGGAGTATCATGCGTAAGTAGTTTTTCAATGGAAATTCCCTTGTGCGAGTGTGTGGAAGTGATTTTCACTTCATTCGCTGTCGAATATCCCAATACCTCCTCTCTTTCTCTGTCTCTGTCTCTGGCTCCTGCTCTAGCATTCCAGCATCGGCCCGTGACAGTTTCAAGTGGGTTTTCTGGGCAATCAATCAAAAACGAAAAACATTTTCTCTGTCCGTCTGACCGAAAACAAAGCAGAGAAAAATGTGCTGTGGAAGATCATTTAACCGAGAGTGGGAATGAGAATGAAAATGAGAAGAGGCTAGATGGTGGAGGGGCTTGACATCGACATCGACATCGACACATGTGGCCAGGCTGCTGAATTGTGGCATGCATCTTAATCCCGCCTCGAAGGCTGCAGACATTGCCAAATTAAAACTCAATTCTTTTTCCTCCTCTTTTGTATTTGCAGGTAAAGTATAATGACGAAATGACAATGCCATCTTAGTTTTAAACCCAGAACATGCAAGGTAAGTGATATTCTACAAATTCAAACTTGGCGCTTCAACTTAGCACAATTTTACCACATGAAATTGCCACGCAGTGGCTTAAAGAGTCCTCTCAAACAATTTTTGGGGGATTTGGGGCACAACTTTAATGACGCCAGCCGTCGGCAGCTGAACTTGGCGCCGACGGCGACGGCGGCGTCGACGTCGTGCTGTCAAAAGCAGACGTCCCAGTGACGAGACGACAAGTTGTCAGCCTGTTCTCAGGGATGGGATGGGATGGGGCGTGTGTATTGGGCGCCGTTTCAATGACCGGCATATTTATTTGAACATATTGATCGAATGCGGCCTAAAATTTGCAGTTTGTTGGGCCACAGAAAATACATAGAAGGCAGCTAGGAAATTAGCTGGAAATCCTTGGTCAAGTCACATTTGCATTTGTGAGTTGAATGACTTGGCCAACATACAGAAAAGGGTCTAAATCAGGTATAAAGGCAAACAGAGCCTTAAGAGAGTCTTAAGCCATTTATGGTTGCACGTTGAAAGCGTTGAAAGTCACAGAATTTCGCTGTAGTCTCACCTGAAGGTAACGTATGAGATCTACCATAAGCAGGAGGCGTACAGGTAAATATGCAGGTAAATGCAGGTAAAATGTGTAGCGAATATTCGAATATGTACATAGAGTAATCAATGTTAAATACGATGTGAGAAATGTGACAGTGAAACGTGCGTTAAATATATGCTAAAATGTTGTTTGTTCCATTTGTGTTGCGATGACTGCGAAACGAATCCAATGCCTCTCAAACTGTACGCGCCTCGTAAACAGCTGTTCGCGATGCCGATGCCGATGCCGACGCCGTTGACGTTGCTATAAAAAATAAAGCGAGTGCGCGTTTATCATGCTTGCCCATTCGCGCAAATGCGGCGAATTTATCATCACATCGTGCGTTGCTCGTTTTTCGTTTATTGCTTGCTCTCTTGCTCGTGTGCGCGCAACGAAAACAAAAACAAACCATTAAAATTGCAGCGAAATGGCCGTTTGAGCGTGAAATACGAGCGAAAACAGTGCGGCGAAGAGCGGCGTGTGCTCAGAGAGCGAGAGAGAGTGAGAGAGAGAAATAGAGCGTGTGTGTGTGTGTGCTTGTGTGTGAGAGAGTGTGCACTTGTCTGTCAAGATTATGGCGACTTTTCAGGAACGCCGAAGACCAAGTTGGGGGTTTGCCGTCGTCGTCGTCGTCGTCGTAGTCGACGCTGTCGCCGTCTCTGTTGTTATTGCTGCTGATGTTGTTGTTGCCTTCTCGGTCGCCGACGGCAACTCCTATATTTCTTCATGTGCCATGTTCATTTTCTTTTCGTTTTTATTTGGCGCGGCAGCGACAGCGGCTTTTGCATTGCACTCGACAGCGCTCAGTTCTACTTGAGCTTAAGCTTGAGTGAGTCTCGTCACACACACACACACACACACACACGCGCGCAGCTTCAATTCACACACACTCTCACACACAGACAGAGAGACAAAAGCAGCCACATTCGCATCAACTTGATATCGTGTCGTCGTCTTCATCTTTGCTGTCGCTCGCTCGTCGTTTTCATTTGATAAATTGCGTTTATAAGAAAGAGATGAATTGTCATGCACAGCAGCAGCAGCAGAAGCAGAGAAGCAGAGAAGCAGCAGCGCCAGCTGTCGTGGGGGATGTCTACTTGTGTGTGAGTGTGAGCGAGCAACGGTTGGCGCTCATTTGGGGCTGCCGCTGCCGCCGCTTTAAATCATATTGGCTGTGCCTCGGTCTGTTTCTCAGTGTGCCACTGTCTGTGTCTGTGTGTGTGTATTGCTGTGTACGTACGTGTGTGTGTGTGTGTGTGAGCTTTCTCATCGCCACATTTTTCGCTCGCACACAGTGTTTTCTTCGCCTCGCCCCTCCCCCCTCCAGCAGAGTGTCGCCTCCACTCTCAGCGCTCGTCTGGGATTGGAAGTTTCCAAATGCAATTTTGCTGCCTTGAGCTTTTCGTCTTATTATCAAGCTGCCGTTTCATTTTTTCTCCTTTTTTCACTTTGTTTTTTGTTTCGTTCTTTCGCCTTGGTGGGTGGAGACCTTAACTCACTTTGCCTTTGCTCCTGATGCTCTTTGCTTGGGGTCTTGGCTGATTTAAATTTCATGGTCTCCTCTATTTGCCCAAGTTGTAATGTGAAATTAAATTAAATTCCCTTTGCATGCTTCTCGTTCTTAAAAATGCAATATTCCGATTCTACCAATCGGAGAACATTTCAAAATACATTTTTGGAAAGATAAATTTCTGAATTTATTATTTCTAATTTGTAGTCGATAACTGAGAATAAAATATTTCTTTTTATTATTATTGAATTTCAAATTATCTGCATTTGTCTCTTTAATGTCCATTCCCGTTTAAATTCACTAAATAAAAATAATTGTATATCGTCTGCTATAGATTAGTTAGTTAGTCTCAAACTATTCACTTGTTGTATAAAAATAGGATTTATTTTTGTTATTTATTCTCTTATCGGATCGAAACTATTTAAATCGTTTTAAATCCTTGGGATGCTGCTCACAGTGCAACATCCTTGAACTTGGGTAATAAATTAAACGCATCGCATTTTCATCGGCTTTCGCGTTCAACTGAATTTGGCAACCGTGGCCCGTTAGTTGCTCTGTTGCCCCCTCGACCCTCTGGCGACCTCATGCGATGGACAATTAACGAGCTCAAATAAATTAGCAATTTATTACTTTAATTGAATTTGCAGATGAATTCAATTGTTGTTGTTTTGCTTTCACTCCCATTTGGCACATCAATTTGCAGTTGCAAGATTTAAATTTAAACGCCTTCGCGTTGCAAACAGCAGCAACAATACCAACAACAACAGCAGCAGCAGCCTCAACAGCAACATGAGCAACAGTTTTGCTGGGAAATCGAAACAAACAAGCAAAACACAAAAAAAAAAAAAATGCCAAACCGCAAATCAATCAACGTCTCATAAATTTGTCATGTCGGCGACAGTTAGACGATAGCAGCAAGGAGAAAGAAAGAGACGGAGGCAAAGAAAAGAAGACAAGTGCCTCTCGAAAATAAGAATAACAACAATATTAAGGAGAAAGGAATATGAACAAATTATGATCAGCTGTTTTTGAAATGGAAACCAGACTAAGTGCAGCATCATCATCACTGTTATTATTGTAACTGTTTGTTCTGGTTGTTAGCGAGCACAATTGGCAACATCTCAGCCAGGAGCAGGACTTCGACAAAGTCCAAAACCAGTAGCGGGTGCCAGTTTGAGCTTAGGTTCTTTCTAGTCCCAGTTCCCGTTCCGAAATCCATCCAAACAAACAACAGGATAATTTTTCATTTCTCATCTCTTTGCAATTTTTTGGTTGCTTTACTAAAAGCGGCGCAAAAACGGCGGCAACATTAAAACGAGCGCAGTAGCAGCAGCAGCAACTGTTGTTGCCGTTGGCTCGCCAAAAATGAAAATGGCGCCGCTCGCCGGTAAAAGCACGAAAATAAAAAAAGGCGAAAGGGGCAAGAGAAACAAAAGGACGCACAGCCCAAAAATGCGTTGTTGAAAAATTGCCACGGAATATGTGTTAACTGCTTTTTAAACTGCCACGAGGACGACGACACGACGACGACGTCGCCAACAGCAGCAGCAGCAGAATCAGCAACAGCAGCAGCCACAGAAGCGGCAGCAACAAAAACAGATATGAAAGGATATGCATTTTGGGCAGTTGAATTTATCGGCGCGCGATTTATTGTTGCACACAAAGTTCACGGTGCGAACAGCTGTTCTCCTGTTATTGTTATTGTTGTTGTTGCTGTTGCTGTTGTTGGTATTTTTGCAGGATCATTGCCTAAGTGGCTGGATCGCAATGACGTCCAACGACGACAAAGCGAAGAAAAGAACAACGAAGACGAAGACAGTGATGGGGACGAAGATGAAGATGAAGAGGGCGATGGCAACGTCGTCGTCGCTGCAGCTTTTGAAGGCGTTGCTTATTTGAATGCGTTTGTATGCGTGAGCTTCTCTTGGCATGCGTGTGTATGTGTGTGAGTATGGCGAAAGAGCGCAAAAAAAGTTGAGCGAAAGTTGAGCGCGCTTGCAAAGTGACGGACAAGCAGGAAAGTCAAAGCAAGGCGAAGTGAGGCGAACGTCTAGAATGGGTAAAGACTAGAAAACACCTGAAAGCACTCACACACATACAGACAGTGTATTCACTCAGCCCCAACCCCTAGCTGCAAACCCACCCAATGCCGAATGCCCAATGCCCAATGCCTGCGCACACAGGTGGGGCGGCCAAAGAAGACTGAATGGCAAACTGATGCAAACTGCCACTCACTCAAGCGAAAATAACAAATGGGATTGGTTTTTGCTGATTTTCAACGCACGCACAGCGACGTCAACGTCGACGTCGACTGCTGCTGCTGTCGCTGAGGCAGAGAGAGGCGATGCGACGGCAGCAGCAGCACAGCGGCCAAAACCTATAAGCCATCTCCTTTTTGGCCAAAGCCAAATAAATTTCAAACGAACGAACGAACGTTGAGCGAACGCCAACGACGATGACGACGACAACGACGACGACGTCGTTGCGCAAAAAGAGTCGAAAAACAAATAGCAAAAACAAAAACAAAAACAGAAACAAAAGCAAAAAGGCAACACAACTGAGTTGCGCTGAGCGCAGCAGAGTAGCACAGCAATGTAGATTGTGACAAGTGTGTGTATGACAGAAAAGGCGTACTAACAAATCAGTCATCATCCTTTGCGCTCTGCCTTGCCTTTGGGCCCCATTTTGTTGTAGCTCGCTCAGAAGAGCGCGCCTGCGCTCTCACAGGCCAATTCGCCGCGTTTACACGAACAGAACTAAACACAGTACACACACATGCACGAACGCGTACCCACCACAAACACGAACACACACATACATGCGGAGAAACACACTCGCATTCACATTCACACTCACACAAACGCACGCACCACAATTCGCCGGAGCCAAATCTGTATGTATAGCTATCGCAGTCGCACTGCTGCGAAATTTATGAGCCTCCGCTTTGTACAACCTTTTTTAATGGCACAATTGTTGCGTCGCCGCCGTCGTTGTGCACGAGTGTGTGTGTGTATGAGTGAGTGAGTGAGTGTACGATCGGGCAGACAGTGGCGTGCAAGCGTGCATGAGCATGATTGACAGTGTGTATTTGCCTTCGAACCGCGTACGACGTGCTTGTGCTTGTGCTGTCTGTGTTGTGTGCGAAGCGAGAAGCGAAGCCGAAAACGCCGAAGCCGTCGCCATCGCAGAGCCGTTGAGAAAAATTATTATTATTATTATTGCTATTACTATTATTATTGCTATTACATAGCGCTATTATTGTTATTGCCGCACAACAACTACAGCTATCACAATTCTCTGCGGGCAGTAAGCGCAACAAACTAGGACGTCGCCAACAACAAATAAATATTTCCAAAAACAAAAAAATAAGAAACAACTCGTCGCGATCTTTGGCAACGTTAGCTGCAAAGAAACCAAACCAAAACGGACAAACAAATCACAAATTATAAAAACGCGCGCGCGTCTCGATACGCGACATTCGATCGGTCGTTACGTCGTTACGTTACATTACGCGGTACGAAGCATACGTTAACGGTAATTTGTGAATTCGTGGAGCCGCCGCCGTCGCGTTGCCGTCGCTAAAACAAATCTTTTCATTGAAACATTTTCTCATTGCTTTGCACGTTTCACGTTGCACCAACAACAGCAACAGAAACAGAAACAACAACAACATCAAACTCAAACTCAACGTGCAGCAAAAACGTTAGTTTAAAGTTGATCATTCGCTGCAGTCTTCAGATTGACAACAAGTTTTTGTTTTTGTAGTATATTATAGTATGTAGAAGCAGCTGTGATAAATAGTGCGCATATTATACGAAGATTATACGAAGCAAGAAGTATACGAAAAGCAAACAAGCGAATATAAAGAAAGTTAAAAAGTCCTCGAGCTGTGGAAGAAGAAGAAGAAGACGAAGTCTAAAGCAAAGACGAAGAAGCAGCTGCTGCAAAAGGCTCGAGCAATGGATTTATGACAACGAAAACGACAACGAGATCAACATCAACAACAACTGCAAACTATGTTGTCTGGCCCACACAAGCAGCAGCAACAAAAACAACAACAACAACAACAACAACTCTATAACAACAACTGTATACTAAGAAGAGCAGCAACGGCAACTCTAACAAAAACAAATTGTATACGATTTTTATAAACTACAAAACAAAACAAAAAGGAAGAAAATAACATCAAGTTATATGTAAATATTATATAAACATTAATTTATATATCTAAATCTATATATATATATGAATATATATATATGTATACAAAAATACAACAAATACAAAAAGATCTCCCGCTAATAACAACAACTAAAACGCGCGCGTAAAAACAACACCAACAACAACAACAAAGTATACCAGCAACAACAACAGTAACAAAAACAAAATAAATACATAAATCTAAGCAAAAAATAACAACAAATTTAATGCGAAGATTTTAACAAATGTGCCTGTGTTAAAACCGAAAGCAAGAAAGAAGAAGCGAATTGGTAGTGCAAGAGCATTCAAAAGTACTTCGTCTATACAAAATAAAAAATAGAGAGAAAAATATTACAAATAAAAATACCCGTATTCTAATAATATTTTTGTGAGTGTCAAGCAAAAAAAAAAACAAAAAAACAAATACAGCAACCGACAAACTAAATCGTCAAGCGTAGCAGGAGGCCCCAACAGATTGACAACAAATCTAGAGATCCACAGATCTTGAGAGATCAACACAAGACAACACAACGACGACTAGGACGAGGACGCAAGGGACGCGGGCCCCTCGTTTTGTGTTGCGCCGCCAACTGTCGTCTGTACACCACTAAAAGTGGCACAAATCGGGTTAGACGTCGCTCCCAGAGCATTAATGGCTCAGCCTAGGGTAAGTAATAAAATAATACCAATAAAACCCCATCCCCAACCCCCTGTCCAAAACTCTACACTCAGCGTCAGCTTTAGCTTAGGTTTTCAGTTCGAATTAAATTTCCTCAAAGATACCGTAAAGCGGCGGCATTTTTTGGCGACGGTTTTTTGTGTGGTGCCCAAAAATGAATTGGGTAAATTGTGTTCAATATGTTTGTGCTTTGATATCTTTTGAGAGATTTTAATGAAATACAATTCTATATTGTTTTGTGTTCTCTAATGTGAGATTTGAAAAGTGATTCCAAGTGAATGCCGTCGGCAATTGTGTGTCGCTACTTAATCCTTCTGAAGTGAAACAAACATTATATAAATTAATATAATATCGTACAGTCGCTGAGATAGTTCTTTTGTTAAATGTGATTATTCGTTTTTAATTCACACGAATAAAATGCTAAATGCTGCAATTGAGCAACTCTGTCTCTCGTTCAGTCTCAGTCTCAGTCTCGGTCGCAGTCGCATACCAAGATAATTTCAAAGATTACGATTATGAATTGATTAGCACAGATGTGTGAAGCGAACTTGATTTTTCCATGGATCGTTAAACGAGAGCAAGTCCGTAGAGCTCCAATAGCGTCGTCGCCTTGTATAAGTAATGCTATGTGTATGTAGTTAATTAGCAACCATTTGAGTTGAGTTTCGACCGACTCACAAAATGTACACGTTCATATGTATGTTACACATCACATACGGCATACATCGGCAACGAATTTAAGTAGGTTCATCTATTGGTAGGCCCCGTCTCTCCAGGGAGAGAACAGTTAAAAGCGCGATAAAGAAAAATAATACAAACTGCCCGCGGGAATTTTGTGGTGATTTTAATATGTTACCGTTCCGTTTCGTTCCTTTCCATTCCGTTCTCCACTCTACACTCTATACTCTACACTCTACACTCTACACGACAAGTCACAACGATGTATGATAGTTGTTGCTGGTATATAAATTTACGCTTGTGGTTTAATACGCAAAATTCTCGTGTTCTCTGTCTGTATCACAGTGGAGATTCTCCATCCTGCGCTCGCATTTGCCTTGAAGTGTGAGTCTCAGATTCCAATTTGTCTATGAAAGGCCCATTCGGATGCGCGGATACGGGCCCAGGTTCATTGTGTGTGTGTCTGTGATTGTTTGATGCGATGCATATAATTTTATTGCACATTGGCGAGGCCATGCAAAGAGAGCAGTATAGTAAAATGAAGAGTCAGAAGGCAGGCTGGCATTCATTGAGCATTTCAGCAGCAGCAACAGCAGCAGCAACACGCTGTGGTTTTATTATTTACAATTACAATTACACATTCTCTGTTTTATTTCATTTCATTTTATTCAACTATAATTTTCACTTTTGTCCAAGAACAACAAACGGTCGAGGCGACAAGCCATTTAAATATACAAAATACAAATATAATTTGATTATTTTATGCCTCGCAGTTAATGAAAAACGATGCAAAAATGATCGCAAAAAGCGAGCAACATCAACAGCAACAGCAATTGCAATTTGTGCAGCTGCTGTGCACACACACACACACACACACACACAAGCGACGCTGCAATTCAACATTCAACACAAAAATTGTTTTGGTGTTATTTTAATTTAAAGGTTAACCGCAGCGTAATTTGTGGCATAAAATATAATTCGTCTAGTGTGCGGCGTTGTTGCTGCTGCTCGAGAGAGCGACGAAAAAATAAATAAATAAAAATAAAAACGCAAAATGCGAGAAAAACAAAATGAAATGAAAATGCACACACACTCTCGCAAAATAAAAATAAAACTCGAACTGAAAATCAAATAAAAGTGCATTGCAGAATTGGCATTCGCCACTCCGCCCCTCCGTCTTTCCGCCTTTCCGGCCCTCCGTCCCTCCGTCCGTCCGTTCGACATTTTACCATTTGTTTGGGGCTTTGGGACTCGAAATGTGCGGCCGTTTTTCGATTTGACTTTAAATTGTTTCGCCGCCTTTGTGGGTTTTTATAGTGCAGTTCTATAGTAAATACATAGACTCGGTCTTTGTGGTCTGCCTTACTGATCCGTTGACTTTTCGAATTGTAAATTGCGAATTGCGAATTGTGAATTGTAAATTGCAAATTGCAATCTGCGAGCTGCAGATACTGTGTGAACTGTGAGCACAATTACTATACTGTATTTTGCATCTTCTCTAATTAATTTCAACATTAATTTTCGACCGTGTATACATATGTAGATTTATCGCGATAGCACTGTTATCACTACCATGAATCATAGTTAATGGCCAACAAAAGATTCCATGACTCACTCAGGCTGTAGTTCAACTTTAGCTTTGACCCCCTCTCTCTTTTCTTCTTGAATTCGGTTGTACGACAAACAACTTTTGAGGAATTTATAAAGAAATTATACAACTCATAAACTTATGCGTACACTGTTCTCCTCAGTCTTGTTATATCGGTATCGGTATCGGTAGAGGTATCCACTCTCCATAGCATACTCTCCACTCTCCACTTTTACTCCTTTTCTACTCGACGCTAGGGTTGTGTTTATGTTTTTCGTGTGCTAAAGAGCTTCATGTTTAATGATCAAATTGCGTGCCTCGTTTGGTGCCTGGTGCGTTTTTTAGTTGCTGTTGTTGTTGTTGTTGGTGTTGTTGGTGTTGTTGTTGTTGGTGTTTGGCAAGAGGCCTTTTGGCATTGCCATTGCCGTTTGCCAGTGGATGTGTTTTCATTAGTTTCATTTCTTTTTACATTTGCGCGCTCTCAAATCGTCTTTAAATTTTGTTGTTTAAAAATTATTTCGCACAATGTAATTTCCCCCGACATTAGTGCTAAGCGAGCGTTAATTTTCGGCAAGTTAAGTGAATTCCATTACATCTCTTTGGCGCTTTTTGACTTACGCCAAGCACAAACAAAGAGTTTATCCCAAGTACATAAAAAAAAGCGAGCAACGAAGAAAGACGGAGAGATAAAGAGAGAAAGAGAAGCAAATCTTCCTGATACAAGCTGAAAATGTTGCTGCCGCCTTCTTCCATGGGGGCCAAAACAACGAAAAGACGAGGAAAATCATTTAGACAAGTTGCACGCCGCTCATTAAATTAAATGAGCCATCAGCACGCAATTTATTTTAGTATTTTTGAGTAACTTTTGCCATGCCAGACGCAGACGCAAACGCAGACGCAGCTAGTCAGCTACTCAGCTCAGCTCCGCTTGATTCTTGTAGCCGCTTCTTCTTCTACCGCTTCTTACAATTTCTAGCTAGTTGTTATTGTTGTTGTTGTTGGGCCAGCCAATTTAATTAAATAGACGCCGCGTGCTGTTGAAAATTTGATAGAAAATGTGCGATAATATTAAAAGTTGTTCTTTAAATATATATTTAGAAATTAATACAATGTATAGATACAGATACGGATGCAGATACACACTATAAAAATATACTTACATATGTATGTATGTATGTATGTATGTTCAAATATTCATATGCTCTCATATACATACAACATAACGAATACAACATTGTATAGCAAAGTGCCTTGAAAACGTGTCTAAAAGCGCCAGCAGATAGTTAATGATATTCGTATATTCAGATTGTAGCTACAGATAGTTCATTTCATATGTATTTATACATAAATTAGTTAAGAGCCAAATGACTAATCTAATTTGTATAATTTAGCCAGCATTTTTTCGACTTTGCCTTTTGCTTTATTAGTTTTGTTATTTGAGCATCAATAAAATTAAGACAGAGAAATATAATGCAGTATTAATTTTTCGAATCGCTGATCGCAGATCTCAGATCTTAGACATAAGTTACACTTCGACGGAAACTTCAATTCCAATTTCATGGATTTTAATTAGCTATTGATAATAAGTTTCTGGCAGGTGGTAAATAATTTAATTTCTCTATAGAGACTGTTTGCTATTTTTTGCTTGTTTTATTTTTATTATATAAATCGTCATACTGACGTCATTTCATGTCATTTTGTGTTATAGTAAATGCTAAAGAGGCAAAACTTTTTAGTTTTTATTTTATTCTTTTCGATTTTTTCGTTTTGTTCTGCTTTAAACATTTGAGTTGTTGGTTTTTCATTTGATTAATTCAAAGTTTAGAAATAAATGAGCGTGTGCGAAGAATTTAAAAAGAACTTCACAGGGTACGGAATACCAAATTGTATTATTATTATTATAACTATTACTTTTACTATTACTATTACTGTTACTATTAGTAGCGGCAGAGTAATAATAATACCAATAAAAGCGAGCGTGTTTGAATCGACTTGGGCTGCAACTGTAAATTAAAACAACACCAAGGCACGCAACAAAAATTAATTGTCTAACACCAAATAAACTATACGAAACATCGGCTTCGACCCCAAAGCTAAAAGAGAGATTGATAGACGGGGGAGAGAAGAAATAAAAATGGGCGTGTGTTCGGCTTAATGAAATACTCCGTCAACGGATCTAGGCTACGGGTATGAAAATATTTGGAGTGGACTGCAGGCTCGGGATTGCGACAAACTCACTTCTGTGGCGACTCATTGACACACCTACAATAGCAATTCAAATTCCAATCCCAATCCCAATCCTTATCCCAATCCCAATTCGCACTCCAATTCCATTGGCATATCTCAGGGTCATAGTTTTTTTTTTTTTTCTGCGGCTCGTCTGTTAATTAAGCAAGCAAAACACAACGAAAGGCAATAATAAATAAAAAGAAATTCAGATACGACATGATAAACAATTAATTTTGATTAGGAGGCCAGTGTAGTCGCAATTAAGAATGTGAAAGAATATGGAAAGCAAAAGTGTTGCCCGAATAAGAAATCAATAACACATTGGGCGCAACTCTATGCATAACATTGGCGTTGTTGGTGTTGTTGTTGTTTTTGTTTTTGTTGTATGTGGAGCAGACACATGTGTGGAGAGTTTTAGGGCTCGCTAAAATGGCGGCCATTGTCACCCACACACACTAACACTAACACAAACACCGACTCACATACGGTCACACTCATAATTCTTGCAGTCTGGCGCTGGTCAGTTTTAGGCGCCGTTAGATAAACTCCCCACCGACAACACAACAACAACAACAACAATTGCCTATTCTTCTATCTCCACTACATTGCACTGGTTTCTCTCTCGCTCTTGCTCTCGGTCTGTCACCGTTTTAGCGTATGGTTGTCTCTGTCCTGTGCGCCGTTTTGTTGCGTTGCATTTTGCTACAGTTTTCGTTTCAAGTTCACGCCAAAAATGTTTGTGCAAATGTTTTTCGGCCAGTTCAGTTCAGTTCAGTTTCAGTTTTTGTTTGCCGCCCACATTTTCGGTGGGCAAAAGAGGTGGAGCAGGCTTTACCCGTTACCAGTTAGCTTGACATATGTGGCTGGAGAATAACAACAATGGCAGCCATATCATCTGGTTGCTGCCGAGTTAAAGTGCTGCCCAGACTTTTAGTAGCATTTAAAGCACAATTGTGTTGAGTGAGTTGTCGTTGTCGTTCTCGTTGAAGTTGAAGTTGTCGTTGTCGCTAGCTCGATGACTTAATGTTTCGTAAGCACGACATAAACACACACACACATACAGACATATATATACATATATACAGATTCATAACAAGGACAAGGCCTGAAACTCTCGAGCCCTTCTAGGTGGATGTCCTGGAGTCCTGTTGGCCATGTGCTCGCTGCGCCTGTCACTGACAGCTAGTAATATCCCCTCACTCTCCCTGTGTGTATATGTATGTATGTGTGTGTGGCCCACTCGTATGTACATAAATTTTTGAAGGATTTCGGCGTTGAACTTGTCAAAATCAGACGACAAGCAACACAACAGCAACAGAGCCATGTTTGCTGTTGTTGTTGCTGTTGTGTTGTATTCGAGTCTACATTCACGTCCAGTGATTGTTGGCTGTGGGTTATTGATTCACAAAAGTGATGTTGGGGGGAGATGGGGGGAAGCATAACAGAGCATGCAGCAATCGAATCGACATCGCGTCGCTTCAACAAGGTCATTGGCTCGGTCTCGTGCCCGTGCCCGGGCTCAGTCTTGGGTTCGGTCTTGGGTTCGGGCACAGTCTCAGTCTCAGTGTCGGGCTCCACAGCCCGCAGATGATCATCAATCAAATGGGAAAGCCTTAGGTCTTCAGTCTCAGGTCTTAAGTGTGTTTGCCTGTTCGATTTTTGGCGCGTTCAGTTACAAAGAAAGAAAAAAATAACAAAGCTAAAAACCAAAAACCAAGTAACAAAAGTCCGTTCATTTGGGGACTGGGACAGGCGCTCGCTCAATTCCCACATTACTTATGTACAAGTACAAATTGTGGTAATTTTCAGAGATCGCTTTGTTGCTTTGCTTCAGTTTTATTTTGTTTTGTTTTGTTCGCTTTGCTTTGGTTTGGTTTGGTTTGGCTTGGTTTGCTGCTCCACAATTTCCTCATTTCTAAAAGCAAGCGCTGGGCTGCTCGGCTTCGGCTTCAGCTTCAGCTTCGTCTGTGCCACCAACACTAAAATTAGCATAACAACTTTATAGTTTAACTGCTCGACTGTGTGTTGGCCAGGTCCCGGCTTGGCTTGGCTTGGCTTGCTCTTGGTCCGGTCTGACTGTATCTATAAGTTTGTATCTTTGCTTGCATGCACACTGCGCACAGCACATTGCATATAGACGCCAACGCCAAGAATGAGTGACAAAAATAAAAGCCAAAAAGAACTCAACCCGAAGCTCGAAAGTCGATTTGCTTGCTCTGGGGGTCTCTCAATAGCTGCTGCACAGTAACTAATCTGCTGTGTGTATCTTTGGGATTGCAGCAAACCCAAATGGCAAAAGGTCTTGAAGCGTTTTGCAGGTGGCAGTCAGCCATACAACAACAACCTGCTAACCTGTCAACAACAGCAGCTGCTCTCAGCACTCATATTCAGTGCAGAAAGAGGGCAAACAACGTCAGCCATTGATAGACCCATTTCATCATACAATCGCTCGCCTGCAGATTCTCTGGGTTCTGCAAGTCAAGAGCCCAAAACACTTGCCGTGTATAATACAAACTTCAGCTTCACCATCAGCTTCAAATTCAGCTTCAGCTACAACTTCAATCTCAATGGCAATCCCCAGTCGGCGAGCGTCACTCAGTCAATTGCTCATTTAGTGTCAAAGATTTTTCCAGGCTGATAACGAAATCCGAGGGAAAACTTCAGTTGAGTGTTCGGCAGCAAAAAGTGCCATCATTTCTTGACGCTGCACAAAAATCTTGTCAACTGATGGTGCTGCTTTACTTTGTTTTGCTTTGCTTCAGGTTCAGGTTGCCAGCCAGATCCTCGGCTCCAAAATTATGCAGTGTGAAGCGTTGACGACGCCACTTGAGTATAAAAATGATAAAAATCTTACACAAAAACACCAAGCACAACAACAACAACGCCAACAACAGCAACAACGCCAACGACAACACCAATAACAGCAGCAAGAATCACAAAAGGCAGTAATCACATCGCGTTGAACTTTAAAAAATATTTGTGTGTACTGCTTGGCGTTGTTGTTGTTGTTGCTTGTAGTTGTTGCCGTTGTTGCTGCCGTTGCTGTTGCCGTTGTCGTTGTCGTTGTCGTTGCATACAAAAAACCAGTTTGCAATTGCGAGAGAGACGCAGCTAGCAAAAGAGATACGCTGCTATTCATTCTCACACAGTCACACACACACACACATACACACATTGAAACAGATTAACTGATAACATTAAAAATTACTTTTTTCTGCGCTTCTTTTAACTGTATTGCTGCTGCTGCTGATTTTGGCGCTTAATTAATATGCAAAAAACGTTAAAAGAAAAGAAGCAACCGCGACAACAACAATAGCAACAGCCTCAGCAGCAGCAAAAGCAGCGGCAATAATAAACTAAAAATACTTATATCTGTATATAAAATATATAGATATGTTTGTGTGTCTGTATATATCTATAGTCGTGTATAATGCCGCAGCCAAAGTAATCACAAGGTCAAACACAATGCGCACCGTATTATTTCTTTCTTTCAGTATTTTTTTTTTTTTTTTTTTTTGTGGGTCTTCAATTTTGTTGACGTGCTTGGAAATAATATATGTAAATAAGTATGTACTGTATGTTGTGCTATATACACAGGTACAATTCGTAGCTGACGCTGAGCGTAATTAAAATTTCTCAAATATGAATTGCCATTTTTGTATGTTGAATCTAATTTACTCTCTCCCTCTCTCTCTCTTTCTCTCCAGTATGACGACGGCCTGCATGGCTACGGCATGGACTCTGGCGCCGCAGCAGCGGCGATGTACGATCCACATGTCGGCCATCGGCCGCCGGGACTGCAAGGCCTCCCCTCGCACCATTCACCGCACATGACGCATCCAGCGGCAGCGGCCACAGTTGGGATGCACGGCTACCATTCCGGGGCTGGAGCGCATGGTACACCTAGTCATGTATCACCGGTTGCTAATCACCTCATGGGCGCAATACCCGAGGTACACAAACGTGATAAGGATGCGATTTATGAGTAAGTTTCTACTAACTATGGTAACTTCAAGTTATAACTGCAGAGACCCGATTGATGAAGAAGTCCGATTGACGTCAAAATTTGTGAAATCAACTGTGAATGAACCAGTTCAAGTTGTTGTTCTTGATATTGATGTTGTTATATTGGCATTTTGTGATAACGCGTAGATCGTAAACTCGCGCGGTCATTCATAATGTGGAATAGAATCTAGAATATAGAATCTAGAATCTACATTGTAGATTCAAGTGGATCGAGCAAAACAAGCGATTAACACCAATATATATCACGTGTGTTTCCCAAACTGATCATCGCTTTTATAGCTAATCAGTGATCGAGCCAATTGCTTGATTGAGAAGATCGCTCAACAAGCAGCCGCTATAATGAAATCTAATAATCACTTCATGGCTTATAAAATATTTCGACACTATATTGAACTCAATCCTTAATTTTGATCTTCTAAATTTAATTTAATTCGCTTGGCTTTTATCTGCCTAATCCCCTAAGATCACCATTGCAATTTGGGTTTGATCAGCCCCCACTCGCATATTGAATACCAATTTGTTGTGATCGATCCCTGGGCAGAACCTGAGGCCACCTGTTGACGCCTGTTCGCACCTTTCAAGCATCCGAGAAACAAAGATATTTCAGGCGAGGGAGTATCATAAATTAAATGCACACGCGACTCAATGCCTGGCGATTCTTGGGCGCAGCAAGAAAAAAGGCTAACCAGTCAAAAAATGAACAGCTAATAAAGTGAGGGCCATGTTTTTCCCTTTCCACTTGGGTTTTAGTTTTTTTCGTGTTCTTGGCATAAATGGGCGTGACCTTCTTTGTTTTGAGCAAAGTACAAAATTATGGGTTTCCTTTTTGGCAACAAAATTTCTTTTTCAATTTTGTGTGCGTTGCCTCACGATTATCGGGGGGTGTTGCGCGTGTTTAGTGACGGACTGATGGACTGTCAGACAGAAGGATACGGATACGGGACTTGAACGTGCTTAGGCATTAGGGAGTCAGTCCATGTCAAATGAGCAGTCTTCCTGTTGCTTGGTGTTAATTTGCCAAAATGTGGTTTCGGCTTTTTGTTTTTTTAAATTGATCGACCTGTTGATCGTGATCGTGTCATTCGTTGTTCGGTCATCTGCAGTTGCGTGTCCTGGGCAATGGACTTGAGCGACTGCCAATTTTCATTTGCTGCAACTGACGCTGATGACGATGACGATGACGAGGACGATGACGAGGACGCGGACGCTCCCTTAGGGACAGCTGCTTGAATCTTGTTTGTCTTTGGCTTTTTTGCGCATTTTAATAAGCAAATATTTGTTTTTTGCTTTGTTGTTTACTGCCATTTTATGAATGAGTTACGTTGAGTTTGAGCTGCCGTCAATCAGCTGTTGTTTGTTGGTTTTGACGACTTGTTTGATGAGTGATCGTCAGTCTTGTGTTCGTCATCGTCGTTGTCTTCCTTATCATCGTGTGTGAGTCTTAGTCTCAGTCCCAGTCTCAAGTGTATGAGTACACAAAAGTATGGCGCATGACTTCATTAGCACACTTTTGGATTTGGACTCGATTGCTGCGTTACTGCGATGCCACCTGCAACTTGGTTTCGTGAATAAGACTCGAAAATGCGCTTCTTATTTGTACAATTCACACCTTGAGAGAGAGAGAAGCAGCAGTCGGAGGGGCACAACAACAAGCAACAACTACAACAAAAGAGAGAATAACAATAATAATAAAATAATAATAATAATACGAAATAATCGAAATGAAAAAGCAGCCGCTACAATAAACTGAGCAGGCGCAGAACTCTCTTAACACCTTCTCGACTCAAGTGCAACACCAAACATAGCAGCAGCAACAACAACTTCAGCTGCCTTTCACAAATGCCAAGTCATGGCAAATGAGTGCACACTTTTTTTTCGTTGTGGCTGCTTGATCCTGGCCAACAGCAATGAGAATGGGAATGAGAATGGGAATGGAGGTGGAAGTGGAAGTGGAATTGGAGTAAGAATGGAAATGAAAATGGAAAAGGGAACTCGCCATTGCGCACTAGAGTGTAAAGAGTGCGAGACCCCTTGGCATTAAGGTAGTCGAGTAGTTCAGGGTTTTAGGGTTTTAGGGTTTCAGGGGCTTCGGGACATGGTTCGCTTATAAATAGTTGTTAAGCGCATGGCAACACCCTCAACTTCGAACAGTTGATGGCCAGTTGTGTGCCATCTAATGGCTAAAATGAAGTGCCTGGGCAGTTCCTTGGCAGTTCCAGTTTCAGTTCGAGAGGGTTCTTTGCCTAATTTTGTTCAGGTGCAATTTGTGCTTGGAGCGTGAAGTGCCGAATTGCCATCAACAGCAACAAAAAAGGGCGAAAGAGAGAGAGAGAGAGAGAGAGACAAATGAGAATAGAATAAAAATGGTCAAATCATGCATACTTGCCAGACTAATCCGTCAAAATGTACGGCTGTGAGATTAGACGTAGATGTAGATGATTCTTTTTTTCTGCTGTTGCCCTGCCCAGAAACGAAGCAGCTGCTGTCCATTTGTGTGGCAGGAAACCAACCGAAGTAAAAAGGTCAAGGAATAAACTGAGACTGAAAACATGAAGCGGAGTTTCAAGAATAAATTTAGTTAGTTTCATTTGAAGTGGAGGTTTAGCATATATATGTATATATATAAACATGCATTGTACTAACCAACTTTTTTCAATCCATCTCTTTCCTTTGCAGACATCCGCTATTCCCGCTCTTGGCGCTAATATTCGAGAAATGCGAATTGGCCACATGTACGCCGAGGGAGCCAGGCGTCCAAGGTGGCGATGTTTGTTCGTCGGAATCGTTTAACGAGGATATTGCAATGTTCAGTAAACAGGTAAACAGAAAATACTATACAACATATCGCTCAGCTGGTAATTGGAGCTACTGCTGCTGATGTTGCCGCATGCGGCACAAGCTGTTCTCTCAATGCAACAACATGGCACACGATTCTAATGTAGCAAGCCGTTAAATGATCGGATTACGTAGCTCTTCATCTCGATTTCGCTCTTGATGCTGATCTCTCTCTCTCTTATGTTAATTACATTTGCCGCTGACAACAACAATGCCTTGGCTTTGCCACATGTCGTACGCATGGGATGCCACAATTGACACTTCCCCTACCCTACCACCTAAAATCCCAAAACACAAAACCAAATGACAGCCAAAAGCTGAGCTCATAAAAAATAACAAGCATCCGAATGCGAATATGCTTCACTGACATTTAAATAATTTACGATGCTTTAACATACAAATTATATTGTTGCAAGTCGTTCTCCTCGCTGCCTCTCACTGGCTCTCACTCCAGCCTCATACATCCTGTCTCCCGGTTGCCTCTTCCCCTTACATCTGCTGCTATTTTTATGAACGCGATGACTTTAAATGCACAGATGCTTCAAGGCGCAGCAAGAGCAAGCATCGCAATATTTCTGGAGTGCAAATAATAATTATAACAACTGGAAGAGACACCCACTTTTATTTTTGTCTTTTTTTTTTTGGCATTTTGGCCAGTTAAAATGATGTTTTTATTTATGGTTCATGTGCCAAAGAGCAATAAATGCGAAAACGACAACCATTCATGTTTATCAAGATGCAGTTTGAGGGCCCTTGAGGCGAGGCGAGATTTTGATTAACTTCTGCCAAAACTGCCAATGAAATTGCAATAAAGTTGAACTTGCAAAGTTGCCAAGCCCAGCTTTAACTTTTGCAAATGGTTTCCTCTTGTTATCAGTCACTGCATTATTAGTTCACACTTTGCACTGTGAATGAGGCACCCCAACAACCACATAAACACATAACCAAGATGCAGATGCAAATGCAGATACAGATACAGATGCAGATACAGACGCCATCAACAACTAAGTTGTCGCTTGCAGTTCATTTGATTTGATTTGAAGTTGTTTCTTTTTTTAGGTAACATTGCCTACTAAATTGATGCAGCTCTCAACTGCAACTGCAACTGCGACTGCGTCTGCGACTGCACTTGGGGTCGTTCAATGCAGGCAGTTTTCATGTGGTGCCGTATCTTCGTCTTCGTGTGCTTTCGGCTGACAAAAATAACTCAAAAATGTCATTCGCCCATCGAATTTTAACAAACGAGCAAAGCGCAGCCAAACCTGAACAGAGGGTGGGGACGGGGCGAAGAGAGTCAGATGGAGAAGAGCTGCCAACATGGGCGCTAAAAATATGTGGCGATACTTTTTTAGCTGCCCCACTGTCGATGCATTTTATATAGATGGATGGATAGTTTGCATCTACAAACACATGCATCTGCCTCTATGTATATTTGTATCTTTGACTAAGCAACTGCGTAAAATGCGCCAACGCCAACGCCACAGAACGGGAACCAGAACAAGAACAAGAACAAGATCGAGATGTGAACAATCTGTGAACGGTCGTCGAATCGCTTCGTATCATATCGTATCGTTTGGCATATGCTTAGTTAAGGCGACTTTTGGTGTTGGCGCTGCTAATGATGCAGCTAAGGAAACACTTTATAATTTCTCTTTAAAAGCAGCATTCATATAAGCATGTATTCATATATAGTTATATGGTATATATTTATATACATATAGAATATACATATGTGTGTACTTATAAATAAGCAACAAAAGCTGAAAATGTTGTTGCTCCCAAAACGACTTGCGACGTCTCTTCAACTGTCTGTTCATCTGTCTGTCTGTCCTTCTGTCTGTGGTTGATGTTGTTGTCGTTGATTTCTCCCCATACAAAAATTGCTTAATGTGCTGCAGCCTTTGTCTCCCGATCTCTCGGTCTCTCTGTGTCTGTTCCTCTGTCTGTTTGTCTCTGCGTGGCAAAGACAAAGAATCCAAAAGTCAGCCAGCCCCATGCTGATTGCCCAAATAATTTTTATGATTTCATTTTAAGTAATTTTTAATGAAAATCAGTCCCCTCACAATGGGACAAGTACAAGGCGAATAACTCGTTGCCTCGTTCCTCTTGGCCAGTCTTTTGCTGCCTGACAACTTTTTGGCGTTTTGGCTAATAGTTTGAACATGCGATGAGTTGATCTTTGTTTCGCTTGGCGTTGACAACGTCCCTCCATTGTCTTGCTCTTGCTATGGCTCTTGCTTTTGGTTTTGTTCTTGTGGTTGATCACTCTGACATGGTTGCAGCATCGCAGTTGAAGTCGCAGTCGCACTCATGCGTATGCCTCTCGCTGCTTCTAAGTTGTTGTGTTTGTGTGTGCTGCACACTCAGACTCAGATACACCACCAGTATGTTTTGGGGCTGTCTGTTTTGGCATGATGATTAATGAAGTGCGGGTAAACTGATGATCATGATGCTGCTGACGATGGCGATGATGATGATATTTCAGTTTTCTGCGTCAGACCCAGCATCTCTATTCGATTCGCCTTTGCTGTTTTCCATATGAACAACATGCATCAGTTGTCTGTTGTTGTTTTCAGCTTGTGTATCATGTTGTCAGTCCTCTGTAAAAACAAACAGCAGATTTAATGCGACTGTCCTTGACATTACAATTTGAGCAACTTTCCACAAGATGAATAACTCAACTAACTGGCCAAAAATAGTTGGAACAAACGCCTCTGGCTTTGAATCTGGCTTTGGCTCTGGCTCTGGATTAGCAGCTAGGTAGGCAGTCAGTTCGAGGCAATCAATGCAAGGCTGCTACCTGCGATAAATATAGAGAAACCTGAACAGGTTAAAGCGTTAATACCAATCAATGTTTTGGCCTATGGCTTGTCTCTCTCTCTCTCTCTTTCTCTTTCTCTCTCGCTCGCTCGCATTGAGGCCATTCCATATGACCCCGTTCCCGGGACTTGCTTTTCCTTACAGTCTGTTTTTGTTTTCGTAAATTGCATTTTCTGATTTCGAATGAAACGAGTCGAGACGAAACGAAACAAAACGAACCGAACCGAACTGAACAGAACAGAAGAAGAAAAGAGATATTTCTAAAGAGTGCCCAAATAATCAGGTATGAAAGGTTACGCTTGCGCAGTTCTTCTGGGCAGCCTTTGGTTTGGTTGGTTTGCCTTTGGCAGTCTTTGGAAGGAATGCTCACTTGGATTCGGGGCAACTGTGGAACTGTGTGTCTGCAGAACTCTACGCATTTGCGTGTGTGTCCGTCTCGTTTATTGAAAAGGAACTTAATCTCCTTTTTGTGCCACATTCCCTGGCTCAGTTGGAGTTGGCTGTCTGTGGCACAGCTTTAGTCTTTGTTCTCTGAATGATAAAAAAAACACACACACACACACATTGAGGAACCTTTGCCTTTTTATTCGGAATTTGGTACCTTTTTAATCTCTCATGCCAGCTCTCTTCCTCAGTCTGCAGCTATGCGCAGTTATATTATTAAAGCATTGTTCTTTTATTTTCTGCCTTCAGTTGCAACCCTTAGAGGCAGCGGGTTTTTCCAATTTGGTTTTGAATTTCTTTTAGCTGCAAATCAAACAAAAGGCACATCCATTTGCCCAACTTGTTAGCCCAAAAAGACAAGAAAAAAATATAAAGACAACTGCGAAAAGAGCAACTGGAGTTTAGATTCGAATTGCGCAGCCGCAACTGTTGCCAAGGTGAGGCAACAACGACTTCGATGCCTTCCCTCCTCGACACTCCTCAATTGCGACGCGGCAAACGGAGATGCTGATGTTGTTACCGTGACTGCGACTACGGCTGCTGCTCGGCAATTGCAATTCACAGCGTGAATTGATTTGGCACAGCCTGCCACCCACCAGGGGCAACGAATATTTACTTTGCCGTAGTCTGCAGTCTGTGGCATGCAGCTGCATCGGTTTTCCCGCGAACGAAATTAGAATTCCGCTGCTTTTGGTGTATTCAAATATTTGTTTATGGAACCACTTGGCGCCTTTTAAATGTAATTATTTAGTTTGTACAATCTACAATTGCTCAGCCTGCACTCTCTGCGTATCTGTTTATTTCTGACGGGGTCGTTAGTCGGGATCGGGAATAGAGAATAGAGAATCGGGTATCGAAACGTCTGCTCAGCTGATGACTTTCAATATTTGTATAGAAGTTTGACCCTTTTTAACAGCTCTATATGCGATATACGATGTATCTGGCAGCAACATTATCGCAGTGTGTGTGCCACATTACCTAGTCCCTAATACTATCATCAAATACTCTCTGTGTGTCTGTCTGTCTGACCCATTAGCTGGCTCGTTTTTTGATTATTTTAAGTGGAGATACTCGTTGTAAGCATTGGTAATGCTCAGCTCTCAGCTCTCTTCTCTCGTGCTCGTCCTCACAGCCGCCCATTATCATTTGGCATCCGAACTATGTGTGTTTGAATACACGTTTGTCAGAGTCTTTCGCTTCGCTCTTATTTATGTGCCGTTACTTATGAGCCAGCATGATTTATGGCCCTCTCCCACGGACTAGACGTGTGCTAAACGCTTTCAATTAAAAGTCAAAGAAGCGTCGAGCAGAGCTGACGCCCTGACAAATTGTGGCCAATGGGTGTTGACAATCGATGGCTGTCTAACACTTTTCGAATTCAAATTGCAGTATCTCAGACTCAGAAAGGATGTGGCACCGACAATTTCGATGGCTGTTAGTATGTTATCTTCATTCCAACCATGCCGGATGTTTGCTCAGCCCTAAGAGCAGACGTCGCGTCGTTACATGTGTGTATCTAGCTATAGGCGCAGGTACCATTGATATGCGCCACAAGTAGTCAACGAAATCTGTAGCTGTTGCTGTTGGTTCTCCTTTTGGGCTGTTACATTCCACTGCAAATATTGACATTCAGAATGTTGCTAATGTCTACTACGCGCTTCTTCGCTTCTTCGCCTGATAATTGTTAGAAGTATCTGTGTCTCTGAGACAGCGGCCGAGCTACCTCAGTGAGTCGTTTGTTTTGGCTCTTAAATAGGTGGCCTGTACTCACAGTTGAAGATACAGCAACAGCTATGGTATATCTATATCTGTAGCTATGGCTCTATGGTAGATACATGTGCGTTTATAAACATGACGATGAGGGTCATAAAAAAAGTAAATCGGCCGCAATGCGCGGCATGTAGAACTGCTCCATTATGATGGAAGCACTCTGCTGTAGCTTTTACTTCGACTGTCACCTCAATTGTCGTAGTTATAGTTGTACTATATGTAGTTTGCTTTTTACTACCGATATTGTGTGCCCATTGTAAAGATAAAAACGATGACTCTCTGCTGTGTAGATGGAGAGCGTTTGGGTTTTATGTTTATGTTGATGTTGATGTTGATGTTTATATTTTGTTTTGTTTTGGTTTGGTTTTGGTTTTGTTGGCTTGGTTTGGTTTGCTTTCCTTTGCTGTTAATGTCGGTTAAAGGTAATCAGCGACATTAAACAAGCACTTTTACAGCAACAGCAACAACAACGACGACAAAGACAACAACTACATCGAAAGCATTAAGCAGTGAGAACATCATCATGAGGAACAACCACAACATCATCAGCTAAGCAAATAATATATTTCGTATTGCATTACAACAAAATTATTGTTCAGCCATTCAGTCCATGTGTGTGCGGGAGTGTGTTCTTTTCGGATAGGAACTGCAACTCGAACTGTGCCTCAACTGTGGTGGGGTGCAGAGGCGGTTGTGCAAGCTTTTAGGTGCCTAAATGTGGGTGTTGCAACTGCTACAGTTACCACTTGTTGTTGTTGTTCTCTTGTTCGGCTCGCGTAGGTGTGAGAAATTTGATAGGTTTGCTGCATACTTCGGTTACTGCGATTTTCAAGTGAATGATTTTGGTGACATACGCAAAGTTGCTGCCGCAACACTCCACACACACACACATATGTGTAACTTATTTCAATTTGCACCATTTACTGTACAAGATAAAACCTTGATACCTTTCGACAAATGCTCTTTGCTTCACGTACTTGTTGTTGTTTGTCTTTGCTCTTTGTTTATGATAGCAGCCCGCATGCCGCGCTGGCTAGGGAACGGGGAAAGGGGAAAGGGCAGAGCAGGAAGCGTTGGCGCCGTGGCACGCAGCGAATTACAAAAGTAATAACGAAAATTAGTGAAGCTACGTGCAACAATTTAGGCGCCACAATGTGGATCAACAACAACAACAACTAGAGACGAACTAGTTTTGGTTCAAGTGAACTTTAGCTGCAGTTTCGTGGCAATGTCTAGCCTGTTATCACTGCACTTTTTCAAGTGCCTAAACTGTGAGTGCGATAGGGTGATAGCGAGAGAAGGGGGAGGGGATGTCTTGTGGGCTATGATCGACGTCCGTCTGTTTGGCTACTGTGCGCGCTGATTCCGAAAGTCGACATGGCCGGGTGCATAAATTGCTTTATGGCCGTTTGTTGGGCGCGCTTTATGGCCATTACTCAAGTGCTCAAGACTGCGAGCCACACACTTGCTTGCAGCTCTCAGTGCCCCCTTCCCTCCCCACTCTGCTAGACTCTACACTCGGCGAATAACAGCCCGCCCGCCCGCACAGGTTTATTGCCAACACAATGCCAGGGCTATAAACGCGGGCGGACCCGGACGAGCAACTCCTAGCTATTGGCATAATAAAAACGTAGCAAAAACAAATTCTCCCCATACACGCACACACACACACACACACACACGCACACACACACACTAGTCAGCCAAAACATTTGAGGCGTTTTATGGACTCAGCTCTTTTGTGGATTGCGTTTCGATTTTTATTTCGGTTTTTAGTGTCTCAAATTTCTATAAATTTATCATGTGAGAAATTAAAAGCAGTTCTGATTGAATCATAATTCCAAGTATGTATACATACGTTTCTATATACATATACTTTATGGCGATAATATTGTTGTTCTTCTGCTGCTGTTGTTGTTGCTGTTGCCATTGCTGTTGCTCAGATAGCACGTGGCCGAGTTGATGAAATGAATTTGATTTGAAAATGCCATACAATTTATGACAGCGATCTTGCTGCGTATCTTTTGTGCATGGAGACCCCACGAGATACACCCGAACTCGAACTCGAATCCGAAGTCATAGCTATATGTACATATGTATAGCCGGGGACAGACCCCCGAGGACGTTGTTGTATTGTTGTTGTTGTTGTTGTTGTGGGGTATTGTGAACAACGCTGGTTGTATAATTGCATTTATTGAGGCATCATAAAAGCGCTTCAAGAGCAGTATCTAAACAGTAGTGATTTTATTTAGTCGCCGCTGGCTTGCGAAATTTATGAGCTGCCCATGTGAAACTGATTAGAATTGTGTGTTCGGTGGCAGGCGTCAAGCGTTAAGCGTCAAGCGTTCAGAAACCAACACAAAGTAAACCCAATGACATGACGCGCAATTTTCCATTTTATTTTTAAAGTGCGTGTTGTTGTCCGCGTGTGAGTTTTGTTCTTGTTGTTGTTGCTGTTGCTCTTGCTTTTTTAGTTTAGTTTCTGTCTTTTTTTATTTCGATGGGTTTCCGCATTGGAAATTGAAATTGAAAATGAAAATGCGCCTCTTCGCAGGGCTATAAATAAGAAATTGTCAGCTGCAGACGCCCACGCGGCGGTGTTGACAAAATGTTCTCTCTAAAATAAGTATGTACATATATGTATCTATATAGTAGAGAGTTTTCCCATTTTCATTTTCATTTCGTTTTCATTTTGATTTTGAATTTGATTCTCATTTCGTGTTGATGTTATTTTCACGCGCATCTTATTTATAGACTTGTCTCTAGACACACACACACACACTAACACTGTGTGGGTCTTTTTGCTTGTTGCCAATGATTTATACATTTTTAAAAAGTGCAGCACACACTGGCTCAAGTTGAGGCGTTTATCAGTGAGCTTGGACTCGCAATTAGCGCTGCGAATTGAGAGAGATGAGCGATGCAAGCTGGCAGCCATTTTGATTTCATTTCGCCTCTGACAGCGAAGTGCGTGTGTGCAATATGCCAGCGCAGCTCAATGCTTCCTCCCTTCTCCTCTTCCTCCTCTGTCTTCTCCACTCATGAGTGCGACCCTCGTGCTTTTCATATCAGCTAAAGTTAAAGCGCGACCTGATCGCCATCCAGTCAGCCATCCAAACGGAGAGTTATCATGCAAACCAGTTTGACAACTTCACGGGCTACTGCTGTGTATAAGTGTGTGTGTGACTTGCTGCGACCAACCAGCATTTGAAAATGCAACATTAAAGCCAACTGGCAGCGGGCAACTTTGGCACAACTCTCCAACTCCAACTACAACTCCACACGCAACTAGCTGCGTTTCATACTCTCTTCAATGATTGTGCCTCATGTACAAGGGAATTGCTGTTGTGGTAGTTGTTGAAGTTCGCCTCACAATGGGGCGTTTTTCTCATGCTTCATTGTTGGACTCGGCTCTCAACTGTCGACTGTCTCGGCTACCCACATATCTGCAGATGTCTGGCCAAAGAGTCAGACTTGGACTTGAACTCCTTGCCGATCTGATCTTGTTTGTGTATGTGTGTTGCACGCTTCTCTCTCTCTCTCTCTCTCTGTCTTTCTGCAGCATGATTATTAGTCGTCCATGCCACATTTCAATTTCAAATTGCCGTTACTCGCATAATGCATTAGTATCGAGTATCGAGTGTCGCACATCGATGCCTTGATTGATAGTTCCCTTGCGTTGCTTCGAATATCTGTGCAGATCCGTTGAGCTCACCTGCAGTGCAGCCTTGCATTGACTGCTGTGTGGTCTTTTGTCATGACACTAAAAAAAGGCAACAAAATAACCCAAAAGAACACGCAAGGTCAACTGAAGATCTTGCCATGATTATAAAATTTCGCAGCGGGTGTAGCTACATTTTGTGTGTTGTGTTGTTTATCTAACGATCTATTGAAGAACAACCCAAGCTGGGTTTCTAGTTCCGTGAGAGAGTTGACACACCGAACTGAACAATCTTCAGTAATAGCAACAACAACAACAACAGCAACAACATTAATAAAATCAAATAATTCGCAGCATTTATTTGACCTTCTGTCGTCGGTCGTCGGTCGCGGTCTGTGTGGCCATTTTTCCATTTTTTTTTGTTCTCTTTTTATCTAGCCACATATTGCTTTTGTGATTTTTATCTAAGTGTGTGGTTTATTTCTGTTGCCTTTTGCAATAAAAGCAACAGCAACAACAAACACAAAAACCAGAATCGCTTTTATGGTCACAGCGAGTCACCTCTGCTCTGATGAGCAACAACAGCAAATTTTACGCAAATGTTGAGTTTCCCATGCTGTGTTTTGGAAACCAACATCAGTTGTTGTTGGCGTTGCTTTTGCTGTTGCTATTGCTGCTGGTTTATATCGCTTATCGCTTGGACTGTGAGTTGCCATCATAAAACGGCGACGACACAGACAGCAGACAACAGACAGCAGACGACAAACGACAGACAACGGACAACTGAAAATACTAGGCGACCTAGTCACGGAGTAGCTCGAAACTGCAGTTACCACCTGCCTGCGTTCGTCAAGATTCAGCACAGCAGCAGCAGTAGCAACATCAGCAGCAGCAGCAACAGCAACAGCAACAGCTGCAGCTGCAGCTTATACATATTTGCAACGATTTCAAACTAGTATAAAATATACATATACATATATATGTATTTGTTTCTCACTCAAACTGATCTCTTCTTCTCCTTCTTTTCAGATAAGATCACAGAAACCCTACTATACCGCAGATCCCGAAGTCGATTCACTGGTAAGTAAACAAAACGTAGCAACAATATTGCCAGCAACACTACCCAAGCAAAGATCATGGCCTTACAGAGTGTGCGGGTGTGTCTGTGTGTGTGAGTGTGAGTGTGTGTCACCTTGACCCAAAACAATGACAACAATTGAATAATTTTCTTTTATTTAGAATAAATCACAGCAAATTTAGCAACAGCCAAAACCAATTTATGAGCATTCGTTCATTTGGCGTTGATGAGGTGTCTGTTTTGCTCACACACAACGCGATCCACAATGCGATCCACAAGCAGAAGCCAGCGTCATCTTCATCTTCATCGTCCGTCCACTCAGTGCATCAGCATTTTATTGCGCAGCGTTGCCACACTTTTCTTTTTCTCGCGCACGCATTTTGATTTTTGCATGTTACTGCAAGCGAAAGAAAGGGGCGACATACATATGTACATACACATACATACAACGAGTGAATTCAACGTCTACAACGACTACAATATGAAGCAGAACGATTTAATGATGCATATGACATTTTTGCACTCTCTAAATGGGCAGTCTTTGGGCTGTTGCGCAGAGAGAAGAGCAACGACAACACCAACAGCAACAATAAAGACGACGTTGTGCTGCTGCGTGTGCTGTGGGTTAGTCAAATACATTGAGATCTGGGCAGCAGCAGTAGCAGCAGCAGCCCCAAGGCAAAGGCAAATGCCATCAAGGCAACCTTGACGGCGATCATGCCGTGATCAACATGATCATCATCATCATCATCGTCGGCATAATGAAGATCAGCTGTAGAAAGAATGTTTACATCAAGCATTGCGATATCTAATACAACATTTTGTGTGCGATCATCGCACAGCGGGTCAGTAGCTGTCTTTTGTTCCAGTTCATCTGGACATGGGCATAAGATGAGTCAGAGAGTCTGACTCCAAATCTGAATCTGAATCTGAGTCCAAGTCCGAGTCTGAGTCTGAGTGCGAGTCCACCGACATTCCATGTAAATCAAGACGGAAATGCTGCGTGCAAAAAGTGCAAAACGAACCATGCAATTGGGCTGCACAAATCGCGTCAACTCATGTGGCTGCTGCTGCTGTTGTTGCTGCTGCTGCTGCATATAAAGAGATTAAGGGGCAAAACTAATTTTAATTGCAACTGCAAGACAGCCTCAGTTCAGTCGTAAATGTGTCACTCACTCGCACAGAGGCTGCGTATTCTTACTGCCAGTGTCTTCTTGCCACTTGCCAGCGTTTAATGTCGTTGGTTTTATGGCGTATTAGTCGCCAGCCACAGCAACAGCCACAGTCACAGCAACAGCAGCTGCAGCTGCAGAGAGAAATCTCTGGCGGTGGCCCTAATTTTATGCACTTGCAGATTAGTTTATTAGTTGTAGAACAAACTGAGTGAGTGCCAGCCTCGAACAGGCTCTGCCACTGGCATCGACAGACAACTGCCAACTGCCAACTGCAGACTGAACACTTGCGCACTGATCAGCTTTTGGCTCTGGCCATGGCCGTGTGCGCCTGCGTACTTTGGCCATAAATCATTTTGGCATGCCACAACTCTGCGGTGGATCGAGCAGAGACTGAAGCTGAGGCTGAGTCCCCGTTCCCTATTCTCCGCCCCACTCTGATATTCTCTATCCCACTCCAGCCATAGACAGTTCATGTTTGAACATTTAAAAGTGCATTTAGTAACACTTACTTAAAACGGAGAAGAAGAAGCCGATGGAAACAAGAACGTCTACTCTCTGGACACACACACATACATGTATATAGTACATATGTACAGCGAGATTCATATGGCCGTGCTATAAAAATGTTTATAGCATGTTTTCTCTATGTTATTATTTTACTATGCGGTTCAGTTTGGCCGCGGTCGAAGCATTAAATAAAATTCTTCAAAGTTTTTGCCGGCCACTGTTGCTCATTGTTGTTGCACCAACATCACACAGCAGCAGTAGCAGCAACAACAAGAACAGCAGTGGCCGCAGCAGTTAGCAGCATCGTAAAAATGTCAAATGTCAAGCTGACGTTTTAATTAGCATCTGCTCACTCTACTAACAGTTGGCGCTCTCTGCTTGTCTCGTATTTGTGTGTGTCTGTCTGTGTGTGTGTGTGTGTGTGTGGTTCCGGGGCGTTAAACGATTTGTTTGGAAGCACTCTTTATGGCTATGAATTTTATTATTATTTGTGATATGCATAACTCATGTGTTCTCTCTCTCTCTCTCTCTCTCTCTTTATCTCTGTCTTTGCAGATGGTGCAAGCAATACAAGTGCTTCGGTTTCACCTTTTAGAGTTAGAAAAAGTAAGTACAAGCTCCATTCATAATCTATTATTTAATTCACACAATTAAGGAGAGTCAATCCAAAATTAGTAAAGCATTGCAATACATGATAGGAACCTGCCGAAAAGTAAGCTGTGGAGTCGCCTCACTAATCTACAGGCATTTATCACCATCCCGAATGACCACCCATAAAACCCATAAATCATCGCTGAATATATCCATATCTTTGGGGTTTCACAGGGTTTTGCAAAAGTAAGGCATAGTAGTTGTCAAGTGGTCACTGCAATTGCCAACCGAGTTGTGTTGACATTTTATTGAGCTTGTTTCGGCTTCAATCGGAGCACAGCAGGCGGTTTGTATCTCTCTTTGAAAAATATCTAAATTAAAGCACAGCAATGGTAACAACTTTGGGGGCAGCTATGCACAGCTGGCTGTGGTCAGAAAACTGCATTAATTGCCAATCAAAATCGTAACATGGAAACTGCTTGGCATAGCTCTGCTCTAGATATAGATAAGTCCAGCGACAGGATGTGACAAGGCATTTATTCAATGCGAGATACCACAGATAGCACAGGGACAAATATTTCTGTCTGTTTGTCTGAGCAGGTGTTTGTCCAAGATACTTAACGACAACAGCTTGGTTGTTATTGTCTGCTCAAGGGGGGAGGGGGAGGCGAACAAACATATTTGCATCGCGCTGCAATGCGCCACACAATGCAACGCATTCATTCAGCGGCGCTGCTTTGTTGTTAATTCACGAGGTGTGGATACCCCCTCAACTCAACTGCTGTCTGCACATGAATAATTTTGGGAATGCAGCCCACAAACAAGCAGCAACACCTACTTTATTATTGGACACTTTATACTCTAAATGGAAAAATTACAGGTTGCCTAATTTGTTTTAATTTCAAATAATATGCAAGAGCTCGACTAGTCGTGGTGCGTGTGTGTTTGGGTTTGGGTTTGTGTGTTTGCCAGCCGACAGTCTTAATGGAAGTTGTTCCTCAACGTGGTCGTAATTAATGCCTTGCCCGCTCCCCACCTCCCTCGGCACCCATTGTCCACTCTATCTGCTGCTGCTGCTGTGTCGAGAAAATTAATTAGGCAAATGCGCAACGAAGCGTGGAGCGTCGACCGAAACCGAAACCGAAGCCCAAAACGAAGTTGAGCCGGGCTTTTGAGCTAAACTCGTCATCAAGGTATAAATGTGTGTGTGCGTGTGTGTGCGTGTGTGTGTGTGTGTATTTATTTTTGTTTTCTTCTCGTTTTCAATTAAGTCTTAAGTAAGAAATTATGCAAAACATTATAAAAACAAAAACAGAAAAAGAAAAAAAAAAAAGAACAAACGCTAAGAGAATACGAAGCTGAGCCCCATTTTTGCTGGTTCGCTTGGTTGGCTTGAAGGCTTTGAGACTTGTAGGCCCCTAAGTCATTTATTGTCGGGATTGTAACTGGCACGCTGCTATTGGGCTAATGACAACGATCACAAATACAACAAAAGTCAATCAATGTGCAATTAGCGTTGACCAATGTTAATTACAAACTGCAGCTACAAGCGCTTTCTATTGAAAGTAGTGCAGTAAGCCAGGCCAAGCAACTCAGTCACTCGCTCAGTCAGTCTGTCAGTCAGTCAGCCAGCCAATCTGTCAGTCAGCCAGGTAGCCAGCTGCTGCAATTTGTTGCATGCGGCACCCTGTATTCAATAGTCGTTCTCTGAACAAGAGAAGTACTCTCTGCCTACCGATCGAGATCTTTATCATCACACAGCCCACGACAGGTTTTTGTTTTGTCATTTGTCACTCACACAGCTTGCGACACACACGAACCAACAATTGGCAACAGCAACAGTAACAGCAAACAGCAACAGCAACAGCAACAACAACAGCGACCAGCAATCGGCACAAAGAACTGTAGCAACTTGTATAAAAAAGATACAATTCATTTATATGCAGCCAACAAAATGCAGCGGGCGATTTTCGGGGTAAAAAATAAATAAAAACAAAAAGAGAAAAAAATAAATAAAAAATAATACTTAAATAAAATGTGCGGGCTGACTGGCAAAAAGTATATATATATATATATTCTGTATATGAAGATATTTGATACTGCTAAAGAACAAAAAAAAAAACAACAACATACAGAATCAGTTAAAAAGACGTTTCAAGACTTGTGTCTGTCAAAACTGGTTTGCCAGCCCCAAGTGCCCAGTCTGCAGTCCTCAGCTCAGCTCAGCTCAGCTCAACTCAGAGCTCTCAGTTCCCATCCAGCACGGAAAATTCTCGTCACAGTCACATGCAAAAAAAAAAACGAAAAAACAAAAATAAAAAGAAAAAACACGACGACAACGACGATGGCGCATTGCAATTGACAAACAGATAGTGGGACAGCTGGATAGACTGACGGACACAACACACGTTGGGTCAGTTGCACACTCACAGGCACACACAAACACATACACACACACACCCTGGCAGGGGGTAAGCAGTCACAGCTCACAGCTTGGCGGCTGTACCGGCATCAGCTTCAGCTTGAGTTTGAGCTTGAGCTTCAGCATCAGAATCAGCATTGACACCGGCATCTGCAGCAACATCGGGAGCGGAATTGAAACTGGGAACGGAACGGTGCGGGAACGCGGAACGCGGAATGCGGAATGGGGCCACTGTGAAATAACTCTATGGTTGAGCACTACATGGAATTGGTGTTTAGCTAGTTGTGGCTCTTGAAATACATTTCATTTTCATCTGTTAAGTCAGTTTTACTTAGCGGCACTTATTCTCGATTAACAGTCACACAAAAAGAAATTTAAAGAGACTGCACTTAAGGGCCATTTGGGGCCGTTAAGTTAGTTATGTGTTTACACAAGAATCGATTTATTTTATAGTTGAATGCACTCGCTGAACAATTGAGTTTTCTGTCTATCAATTAGATAAAGCGTGTTTACAGTTCGTCTTGTTCACGTTTCGAGCATTTCGCTCAGATATATGTAGATATTTATTTTTATTTTTTTTTTTTGCATTTATATTAATTTTTTCAAGCACTTTAGATTCAACTCGAAGTGTTTGTCGGCTGTCGCTGTTGTGGCTGTTGCTGTTGCTGTTGTTGCTCTCATGGCTGTTGCTGTGCTTGTTATTGTTGTTTATTTAGTGTGTGTTTTTTCTTAATTACATTTCATTTAAATGTCAGCAGTGTTGTACATTTTTTTGCCGCACGCTTGTTAAACAAAATGCAAAAAATAAAACACACAAAACTTGTTGCTAAGAAGCTGGGGAGCTTGAAATTGGCGGCACTGTCAGTCGGCAACCGGCAGGCCTCAGAGCTTAGAGCTCAGAACTGAGAACCGAGAACTGAGAGCTCCTCATCTCTGTTATAGAACATTTAACGCTATCTATGAACGGAAATCGAAAATTACCACTGCGCAGATTGGAGCGATTTGCATGAGATTAGAGAACGAGACAACTGCAAGCCACTGCAAAGTGCAATATATTTGTATGTAAGCTGGACTTGATGTGTAGAGCAGAAGGGGGAAGATTGGGACTACAATAGATGTTATCGAGTGCTGCGAGAGGAAGCTGTAAAATGTGTCGAGGATGGGGACTGTAAAAAGTTTTGTTTAACAGGATGTACAAATGACTGTAACATTTACAACGTTTGCAACAAGCAACGCCCTCAGTGCTGTAGCTTGGGGTTCCCAGCAGCAAGCAGCAAGCAGTAAGCAACTGCTGTGCCCACCCAATGTGCAGCAGCAACATGGTCAGCCAGAGTGGCAGACATGCAGTCAGACAGTCAGGACTGGCAACCAGTCATAAATATTGCAAAGAGCTGCTTAAATGTCACACACAACGCTGACAAATTAATCAAAAATTATCAGCGTCCAAGCATCGCTGCAACAGCAACAGTAACAGCAACAGCAACAACATGCCACAAAGGTCCGAGCCGGGCTGTGTCCCATGTCCCTTGTCCCTTGTCCCGTGTGTGTGCCCAGACAGGCATATAGCCGCATAAACATATCAATTTAGTAAGTATTTATGCCTTATTGTTGCTGTTATATCTGCTGTTGTTGTTGCGTGTCAGCGGTTGCAGTTGCAGTTGGAGTTGCTCGCAACATGATGCCGGCGTGCTAATTGTGCGCTTTATGTGCATTGTTATGGCATCTTTGACAGCCATACATAGCTGCAACATGTTGCTGCCGTTGCTGCTGCTGGTGCTGGTGCTGTTATCAGCGAGCGGCAACGACAATTTGAGTTCTCCAATAAACCAGTTGATGCCACTTTTTATCATCGTCACATTTTTGGTGACAATAACATTGAACACAGTCGCTGCAACAGCAGCAGCAGCAACAACAACAACAACTGTAAGAGCAGCAGCTTTAGCCTGGAAACAAGTTTAGCAAGTTTTGGCAACAAGTTAATAGGTAGCCAGGCTTTTAGCCGCTGCATTTTTTGTGAGCCCAAAAAAAAAGGAAAACAGAAAAAAGTAATCGAGAGCCACGTTGCAGAGGAAGAGAAGAAAACAACAAGCAATTTGCATAAGCAACGCGCACTTTTTCGTAAATTAAATGCATGCCCCGTTTAAATGAAGCACCCTGTTTGTTGTTGCTACTCCGTCAGCCCGAGCCCAGTGCAATTAATTTCTTTTTAGCCGTGTCGGCGGCTGCATTCCTCTTTGGTGCGCAGCTTTTTTGCATATTTGCATATGTTCTCCGCCTGACTCACACTCACTGGGCTCTTATCGCATTTGTTTTATCATACACACACACTTACACACACATACTCACTGAGTTTTTGGTACCAACAACAAGAACATGGCTTTAAAAACGCATTTTGTTGGCACATTTGGCTGCTGCTGCTGCTGACGCAAGCGATCGTATGCAAGTTGCACGTGCTGCTGATTGTTGTTGCTGTTGCTGTTGTTGTTGCTGTGGCTGTTGCTGGTTTAAAAGTGTGCCCTGCGGCTAAACTCGGCTGGCCACCATTTCCTTTCCGACCAATGCTTTCGACCTGGTCAGCTCTCTATGCATATTTATGTGGTCGGCATCGCATTTTTAACGCCTGCAAGCGTGTACACCTTCTAAGCTTAGTGGTTGCTGTTGCCGTTGTTGTTGCTGACGTTGTCTACGCCATTTTTGAGTGCCATCATCAACCATTTGCGTGGCTCGATTCCAGAGTCAAGTCTGTGCCTGCGTCTGTGTCTGTGTCTGGGTCTGGGTTAACGCATAAAAAGCAATTTGCATGCCATTTGCAGCGGGAGCAAAACAAGTTTTGCTTACTATGGATATGCTGATGTTGCTGTTGGCTTGAAGAATGCAATGGCGCTAAGTGTCTGCAACTGTCTCCCTCTCTCTTCATCTCTCTGTTAAGTTAAACGTCAAATGAAGAAACTGAAAGCCTAATGAAGTCCCGATTGTATTGCAATGCTTGATTAGAATGTATCCACATAATGAATATGATTAGTTGCATTTATTATTAGCAAAATGATTTATACCATTTAAGAATGCATAACATATTCAAATAGCTCAAATTAAATAAAGTATTTAGATGATATGTTAAGTTAAGTTTTATTTTTACCTTGTTGACGTCACTTTTCTCACATACGAAATCTCTCTCTCTTCTTTCTCTCTCTCTCGTACTATGTTTATGCGGGTCTCTCTTTGCAGGTGCATGAATTATGCGATAATTTCTGTCATCGATATATCTCATGTTTAAAGGGTAAAATGCCAATAGATTTAGTGATCGACGAACGGGACACCACCAAACCACCAGAATTAGGTTCAGCAAATGGTGAAGGAAGAAGTAATGCCGATTCAACATCGCACACCGATGGAGCTAGTACACCAGACGTTGTGAGTACCCCCTTCGCGGGAGCACATGGTCCTATATTGGCGAGCTACAATGCGGTGGTGCACCCATGTTCGTAGTACGATAACGACCTTCTTGCAAAAACGAAGCGGGTGCTCACAATGCCCTGGGATTAAATGAATCAATAATGATAACCAAAAAAAAAAAAGAAAAAAAGAAAGATAATAATAATGAGAATGTTGCAAAACTGCATAAGAAATTAAGTAAAATTAATTAATTTTGCAAAACTACAACAGAGCAAAAGCATCATGATTATTATGATCACAATAACGATAAATATAAAAGAATATTGATGAATAAAATCCAATCAAAATACGCAGAAGAAGTTGTACGTAATTATGAACAAGAACAAGAACACACACACATTGTAAATTAGTCAAGAGAATTAATTCATATACAGTACAAGAGTGCAAATATCTAGCGAGCGCAAAAGCAAAAGCGCAGAAGCGCAGAAGCAAAAGCAGCAGCAACAACAACCACCAGAACAACAACAACACCAACAGCGATGACAACACCATTAACAACAACATTGACAACAACAATAACAACAACAACAACAACAATAGCTAGCAGCAAGAAATGAGCATCAACAAAAAGGACTCAACGCCAGTGGCCAAATGACAACGACAACGACAACTTCACGATGACAATACATATATAGATATATATTTATATATATATATATATATATGAAGAACAACGACAGGACTGGACCGACAGCAAAGAACAACTACCACAAACGAGCTTCCAAGCGGCCAACAGGTGGCGACACTGGCTCCAAACTATCGGAACCAAAAATATATCCTGACGCTGATGATGTTGCTGCTGCTGCTGCTGATGCTGTTGCTGTTGCTGCTGTTATTGTAACGGCAACTGCGACTTCAACTGTTGCAGTTGCAGTTGTCGTTGCTGCTGCTGCTGTCCATTGCTATTGCTGCTGCCGCTGATGGTGCTTCAGGTGCTGATGCTTTGGCCGTTAGAAATTGTCTGTTTTTGTACAGTAAAAACGAGAGCCATAAATTTAAGTTCCAATAATCAAATAACTAAGAAGTAAAACGAAAAAAAAGTAATTCAAAGCAAAAGTCATGTTATTTATTTTTGTGCTCTCGCAGCAGAGCATGAAAATGGAATGCATTCAACTTGTAAATTACTTAATTCATTCAATATGATGATTATAAAGATTATAAAGAGATGAAGAAGAACGAACATACAGCAACTGAGCAACAATAATTAGCGCAAAAATTTGCTTAATTTGTAAAAAGTACCAACAACTAAAGTAAAAACAAAAACAAAAACAAAAAAACAAAACTATGAAAATGTGCAAAAGAGAAAAAATAAGTAAAAGTTCCAGTACTTCGTTTTTGCAAGAGGCCCATATAGCTCGCCAATATATTATTAATTATTATTAAAAACATTTAACAACTTTTTATTATTTTCACTTACTTAACACACATAAAAAATCAAAAAACCCAAAAAAAAAACAAAACAACAAAAACTAAATAATTTTTCAACTGCAAAAATTACAGAACACTATACGTATATATTACAAGAAAGTTTACTAACCCAAAACTAACCATTTTTAACTATTTACATATGCACATAATTCTATATAGAAACTATATACATATACATTTGAATAGGTATATGTATGTACGTATATATATATATTTATATACATATATTTATCTGATATTCAAGTTAGCCTAACATGCATGGCACCGACTCTGCTGGTGCAAAGTCAAGTGCCGATTACTTCCGATAACTTCTGATATAAATATATATGTATATATATCGAGTTATATATATATATACACACACGTTATCGTTTTGAGTTTGTAAACTTGTAAATATTGCCTCCTAGCCCCTCAACAACCCAAACAATGACATAGTTGCAAAAACCCAAACCTAAACCGTTCCCGATATCGAAATCGAAATCGATCTCAGCTCAGAGGCGATACGATACGATACGAATCGAGGAACAGGATAGACAAACAAGCACACTTGTACATCAAATTTTGATCTACGATATCTAAAGACCATTTCTTTATATTACAACTTTGTGCCAATTTTTCTAATTCGGAACTTGAGCACAGGCCCACTCCCAAGACTTTGCGCCGCTGGAAGAAACTTATGCCAGTTATCGCATCAAACACGAAGCAGACTATTAATTCCGCCAGTCTGCGATTGTGTATGTGTATGTGAGAGTATTTACGCGAGTGGGCGGGTGCGTTCTAGGAGAAACCAAAAAAAAAAAAAACAAAATAATGAAGAAAGCTGAAGGAAAATTGACAAAAATAGCAATAAACCGAATCTGATCACATCCATACAGTATACATTGCATTACACTGCAGAGCAAAGTTTTTTATATATAAACTCTAATATAAAATATACCACTAGCATGTAGTTATACGATCAAGCTGCTTACAACGGCTGCTTACATACGACATGATGACAAAGAAACAAAAACAAAAAAAAAAACAAAAAAAATAAGAAAACAATGAATGATGAAAAACACTAAGCGATTATTCTCATTTAGTTCGGCTTTTCAATTTAATCACTTCAGAAAACGAGTATACGATTTTTCAATACGTCCCTTTTCAATGTGTTTTACAACACTGGAAAAACTTGCCAAAAAAAGCAAATTTATTATCGTTTCTTTATGAACTATAATTTAATAATTTTTTGTTCGTTTTTTACAACTCTTATTTTGATACGTTCTTAAAGAGAATCGAAAAACAAATGTAACTCATATACGTAAACGAGAAGATACATAAGTAAATAAAAATCAACCTAAGTTCAAATGCAAAGTATACGAATAAAACATAAAGTAAAACATATGTTTTCCTATTATTGTTTATTACAAAACTATCTAAAACAAAACAAAGAAAATACAAAATTAAAGTTAATTTAATTAATTGAGAATTGAAACGCGCATATACGATGACATTTTAAATGAGCTAGAAACAGTGCGAAACTTAACTAAATATACGTAATGATCGAGAGACACATTTTAGTTTACAAGGAGGTAAAAGAAAATATAATGAAGATGAAGATGAAGATGAAATAATAACAACTTTAAGCATTTACTAAGCAAAATTTTTAACTAAACAAATGAATACGTAAAATGCAGAACACGATACTATTATTATAAATAAATGTAATTAAAAACTAAAAAACAAAACAAAAAAAAATTTACTAAATACCTAGTAACAGCGCAGCTTTTGGTGCTCAAAACAGCGGTTAAGATGTATGAGATGGATTTTAAGCCAATCCCACACTATCCCATGCATATTTACAACACTAATCTAGACCCAATCCAAAACCCAAACACGAGGAAATTCTGATACAAATACAACTATTTCGTTGATTGTAGATGCGTTTGGGTTTCCCCAACTTAATGTATACTATAGCGGTCTAACTAAATGTACGTTATATAGTTCTTAGTTTCCGTAACGGAAGGCTACGTATTAGTATGTATGCTAAGCTAAACTTAAACTCTATGTTTACCCATCTAACTAATTTCCCAAGAACTCTTCCCAGCTCTAGGCACTTCTATCTCTATCGCTATTATATACCTATCATTTTCAGTTAAAGCATACTAAAAGAAAAACAAAACAAAACAAAACAAAGTCGAAAATAATATAAAAATGAAAAAGAAAAAAAAATTACCAAAACATTGTACTTAATGGAACTGCACCGTGTTGCAGTCCAGCTATATGGGCAACCACTTGTATTTATGAGTAGACCATTAAAAAAGATGAAGATGGTTTATTAGTGAAAGAAACCAGTCAACAACCTATTAACTAAATCAAGAATATGTCAAAGCTTTTGTACTATTTTTTCAACTTCAGAATAACGAAAACACAAAACAAACACAAAACTACAAAATAATTATAACAATAAATTAATAAAAGATGAATAATGAAGGAATAGTTGTTGTACTTTGTCTTATAAAAATGATAAATATGAAAACAACAAAAATGAGTAATTGCTGTAATTATAATGTAATTTTAGTATAAATCTGTGGCCAACTGATCTTAGTTGCTTTTTAGTTAAAAATAAAAACAAACAGCAAATTTACCGCTATACATATACACCCTAAAAATATATTAAACAAAAACCTGTTGTAATTTTGTCTGCAACAAATTGTTTCCTATGATTTTTGCAAGCTTTTGCATTTTGTTGAACACATTTGTTTAATAATTTTTCTTATAATTAGTTATGGGTATTGAATGTTTTGCAAATTAAGCAAACAATTTTTATTGTTGTAAAAACAAAAAAAGAAAAAAATACAAAAACAAAAAAAAAATACAAAAAATACAAATTACAAAACTGAAACTGAAATACGTAATTGCTTTAGGTGATATTTTATAAAAATATAACAAAAGAAAAATAAATAATAAAATGAATGCAAAAAAAATATACGTAAATCTATTTTAAAAATAATTGAGACGCTTTTTGCTTTTATTTTGAAATGTGCACATAAATAAAATTAATTTCTTTTGTTTCGTATATACATTTTTTAATATTGTTTTACGATACATTTTATTTAGTTTTTAGCAAAATTGTAAAATGAGAAACATGAAAGTGAAGAACCCATGATAATGATCTGTCAGAGAAGAAAACGCAATCAAAAAAAAAAAAAAAAAAAAAAAAAAAGAAAACAAAATGGAATGAAACTAAAAACATTATTGAAAAACCAACAACAAGCAGCAACTTCTATACGATATACGAATACATTTTAATGTAATATTTTTAATTATTTATATGTATACTAATAATATGATTAAATGAAAATGAAAAAAAAAACAACAAGCAAACAAACAAAACAAAACAAAAAATTAAAAAAAAACAACAACTGCAGAGTAACGTTTAAAGAGTTAGCCAATAAATATATGAAAAAAGTATATTTGAAAAATACACAGAATGTTTTTTCACTGGCAAACGTTAGGCTCTAGTTATTAAGTCGCAGCATTTAGGCAAACTTCTGACGATGGCCAAAACAACTCGAAATCTCACAATAAGATGAAAACTGGACGTGATAACTCACCTAAATGGAGGAACATCGATGTCATCCAATTCTCTGGCAATTCTGAATCAGTTCATACGTTTCGCGAGAACTTTCTATTTCAGGAAATTTTATTCAAGTTACTCTCGGATCTCACCGCCTGCTCTGTTGCCTTATACTCTGACACATTGTGGGCAATATTTTGGCGCATTGTTTTAGAGTATCAAGTACCTAAGAAAGAGTGGGATGCCTGAGCATTTTTGTGATTAATTTAAGTGTTTATAATAAGTGCTCAAAAAGTGTGTGCGAAATATCTGTGACTTTCAACCTGCAAACCTTAACTCTCTAAATTTAGTAGAGTTAGTTATCGAGATGCCTCGTTGTATTATACTCTCTTTTTTCCTTATATAATTCATAATATTCATATGGAGCTTAGTTCCAACATTGTCAAAGGAACTGGCACGTGCAAGCAACCGACGACGACGCCTCCACCTACAGCTCAAGTGTCAACTGCAGTGCGATGACAGTTAAGAATCAGGGCTCGATTCCCTTAATTCTCTGCCTGCCCTGCATTGCTGTTGTAGCCTGATCTGCGGCGGCACTTGGTGCGTGCGCAGTGCCTGTAACTTGAGAAATCCGACCTGACTTTAGCCCCGATCAAATTGCTGGCCCGCAATATGTTCAAATATTGCCCTGGCCCTGCTATCGGTCTGAGGCCAGTTTCAGACCAGTTCCAAAATCGCGTCCGTGCTCAGGCGCGGCATGTGAAAAACACCTTAAATGGTTACTTTTTTTTCTTGTTTTTTGTTTTGTTTCATTGTGCCCAAGTCAAGTTGGAGGCTCTGCGTGTTAGATGATTTCGTTCTGTTAATGGTAGCTACATGTAATTTGGCATTTTGCGTGATTGCCTGGGGCGTGTAGCCTCTTAGACTTTACTTTGTTTCTTTTCTTTGAGGTTTTCGTTTTTGTTACTTTTTTATATTTACTTATTTATTGTGTTGGGCATTTTCCCCACAAGAGGCTAAAGAAAATGCTTCGTGCTGGCTGCATTTGTATTAATTTTTTGGGCAACGCCCCACACAATTTTCCAGTTGAGACTGAGAAACCTATAATTTTATAGGCATTAAGTCAAAAGACCGAAGTCAACTGGTTTTAGGTGTCTGCTTGTCTGGCTTGCTCGCAGTTGGGTCCGTCCCGCTTTATATCGAGCAAAAAAGGATGCTCGCTGCTCGATGCTCTGTGCTCTGTGCCCGCTGCTCTCCAGGCTCATTAGCCGCGCTCTCACCTCAATATTCCGAAGCTTGAGTTAGCTTCTTTTATATTTCCTACTTTTTATGCTTTGCTTATGCGAAGCGAAGCGTCATACTGTCTGAGACTCCAACCGCAGGCGGCTGTCTGAAATTTGTGCATTCATTTGTGAGCAAAAAAGGCCACAATTAATAAACCAACAAAGCCCTACAAATGCCGCCGTGGTGGCTCAACAAAGACGTTACCCAAAAACTTAAACCCCAAAAGCCCAAGACTCATTCCCAAGTCCCAGCGTTTGTTCGATGCTTAAGCCCCCTGCTTCAATGTGGAACAGATCGGATCGGCTCGACTCGGCTCGGATCGTGTGTGAGAGAGAGAGAGAGAGAGAGAGAGAGCCAGTTTTTACAATCGGATTCGTCGCTTCGAATTGCAAACGACAAACGACAAGCGACAAACCGCGATCGTCGATCGGCGATCCAATTTTATTATGTATGTAGTGTCGCGTTGTGAAGAATTTTTTTGGAAGCGGCAAGAAAGCGAAAACCCATCAGGCCAAAAAGCCAATGGCCCAAAACAATGATGAAACAGAGCAGACGTATCACAGACACAGACACAGGCACAGACGCTGACACAGACAGGCGGGTGCGGTAACCAAAAGCCAGGGAGTTGAGTAGACTGAGATGGGTGAGGAGGGAGGACACGACGACCACAAAAATGTCATCACTGCTAATGTTTCAATGCAGTTGCCAATGTGCTCGACAAGTTTTTAAATGTGGCTGATCTTGTTTTATTTTTATACCCGCTACCCATAGGGTAGAAGGGTATTATAATTTTGGGCTGGCAGGCAAAAGGATATATTCTTGATAGGCGTCAACAGCCGAGACGATATAGCCGAGTCCAACTGTCCGTTTCTTATAGTTTTTATGATTCCAAAAACTTTGGTTTTGTTAAAGCAAAGCCGCCTACTTACTAGGGATTTTAGTTGCTTTGGTTGACAATCTGGTATATTTTGCACTCTATGTTATATTTTGAATGAAGCACTATTTCAACATACCAAAAATAGTCGTTGACATATATTTAGAATTTTTATGGTATATTAATTGGATATATTTTAAAATGAATACCGCACTGTTCTGCTTTTATTGGAAATGTATAGCGGGTATCTCGCAGTCGAGCACTTTTAACTGCAGCTTTCTTACTTGTTTCTTATTTTTTCCATGTTTGGTATATTTTTTCCGATCAGATCTGCACTGATCTGCTCTGTTCTGCGCCTTTCTTCTCTCTTCTCTGTTGTGTGCTGCCCGGTTGAGTTTTGTTAGGTTTCAAGTCGCGTTCAAAGACAAAACTTTCAACAATTTTTGTTGCACTGCCGATTTCCGATCGCCAAGGGAATTGTATTAAAAGCCAAAAAGCGTTGAATGCGATACCTTAACCCATTGGCGTGAAAAGACATGCCAAAGTGACGACGATGGTGAGGACAACGGTGACGAAATTGCGACGGTTCCATTCATTGATGCCTTTCGGGGTTATCATATTGAAATAGAAAACCATTCATATTCCGATCTTAGATAAAGAACAACTTCAATGTGACGTCAAAATCTAATAATTTTATTATTCCAGAGTATAAATATTATCGAGCAATATTTCATAATTTTCTTGTCTGCACTCTTACCAATGATTATCATCACTTTTTTCCCTAACTCATACTCGCTTCAAATATTAATCAAGACCCCGTTCACAACAGCTGTTCCCTTCCAGGAATTCTATCCATCAAATTCAATCAGAAATCAACCGAATAAGAAGCAAAACAAAATAGAACTAAAAACAAATATTTGGCAAATAATGAAATCCTAATGAATTTCTTTCATGTATTTTAAATGTATAAGATAATTTTTTTTTTATTTTTATTGTGCTCCATCTATGGCCGAAGTCAAGTGTTGCTTCAAACGGCAGCCGCCGCTCTGCTTCTGAAGAACGCGATTTATCGAGCTGTGGCTTTTGTCGTATTCATGTATATATTTTTATATACAAAACTTGAATACGAAGAGCTTCGATACACTCATATCTACCTGGTTGTGTCAACCTCTTGGCTTAGCCACAAAGTACGAAACCGTTTTTAAAGTATTTTTTATTTTTGTTTAATTTTTGTGTTTTATTTCGTTTTTTTTTACGGCAAATTCAATGGAAATGTATGCCGTAAAAATGCCGCAAAAAGCTTAACAGACACCTAAAATAGCTAAGCGCATCTGAGTCTCAGTCTTAGTCTCCGTCTTCATCGCAGACTCAGACTCGGGTTCGGACTCGGATTCGGACTGGGACGAGTCGAAGTCTCTCTCTTGTGCCACAGCGATTTGCCACTGAAGGCACACCGTTTTGTTGGTTTTGTTATTCGAAATATTTTAACGCTGCTTCCCGACTAAGCTGCAAATCGGTTTAAAAGCTTACAAATTATACAAAGTCCGCTGTGTCATTAGGCAAATGCAGGCGAGAGTGCTTAGCGCACATTAGCCCAGCCGATCGGGAACAGTTTTGCCCCAAGGGGGAAGCCATACTGTGGGGCGTTGGCTAGGCTTATTCGTACCTGTGAGTGCTTGCACAATTACCATTAATTACCAGAACCGTCGTAGAGCTGCACTTTGCACCGCAAATGCAATTGAAGTCAACTCAAATATCAAAAGGACAATTTACGCTTGTTTCAAACTCGATTAGCCAGCCAAGTGACTCCCCCGCCGGATAAGAGCTAAGAGGTCTTTCAATTATCATCGATGCACTAGCACGCAATGGGGCTTAAACTGTACGGTCTCGCGACCACAAGGGAAGGGTTGCTTCATTCATCGTTCATCGGTATCGGAATCGGAGTCGTCATTCGAAGTGGACACGGGATAGGGGCAGCACTTAAGTCCGCTTAGCTTGTATTGGCCACTTGTAAATTGTAATTTAATCCGCTTTAACGAGAACTAAACCATAGCTAGCAGGCCTATGTTCAAGTATGTTCATACAAGAAGTAGACTAAAAGCATTTCCTCCAAAAGGGGTTAAATATCAAAGGGGCCTGGCCCACTAATACTGACCGACCACTTGTAATTGAATTTCCTTTATACTGAGCTCTTGTCCGTGTATTCAATATTTAATGCAACTCGATGTACGACATTCGACATTCGACTAGTGACTTTCGGCTTTCGACATTTGATTGATTTTACTTGTGGCCAGAAACCGTTTGGCATTTGCAATTTGGCGCATACTTTTTGCCCGCCCGCATTTCGCATTTATGTCTACATCAGCTAATTTTCATTTGTACCCCCCTCCCTCCCCACACACACACACTCGCACTCTTCCTGATAGACCCCATAAATCACTTGCACTTAAATTCGCTGCTGGCGACGTCTCAGTGTCTGTCTGCTGGCCATTAGAGAGAGAGAAAGAGAGATCTCAACCGACAACCCTAACCCTCAATACTATGCGCTAAGTATACACATCTATGATATGTATTTGTGTGTGTGTGGAGGGGGTTGCTTTGTTTGTTATGCTGGCATTTCTATTGGCCCGGAAGCAGTGCGGCCAACATCTACAAAATAGTCAGCCAAAAGTTTTACCCACTCTCTTAGCCCACTACTCTGAGCCAGGCCGACAGACCAAGAGCCCGACAGTCGGACAGTCCGACAGACCGACAGGCTGCCTGGCAATTTTTATTGCCTTTTTGTGCTTTATTTCCTGCACACTATTTGGCCGCTTATGGGCCTCGCATTGCCGAGCAGATTGGAATTGGGATTGGACTCAGGCTGCGACTGAGACTGTGACTCTGACTGGGAGGAGGCCTGCACATTGGGGGCTTTATGCCTCAATGGCGCGCCAAGCATTAGATAATGGTGTTCCAGCTTATTGCTTACATTGACTTTTCTCTCCCGCACTTAGCCACCCCATGCCATCTTTGTCTGCTCTTCTTTGTGGCATTTTCGGTTGGGATTGTGCGATGGGATTTTCTATAATTTGCAGGCAGCTTAGCAATGCCAAGCGAAAAAAACTACCAAAAATAATTTATTGCATATTTAATAGCGCACGTGCCGTACACTATACAAAGAATACAGGTCTTTTGGAGCCAAATTGCGAACGTGTAGGAAAAACTTGAGAATAAACTTATGGTAAAGATCAAAGCAATATAATAAGTAGTTCACACAGTTTTACTACTCATAATAATTTTGCAGAAAATTAAATTTAAACTTGTCGATAATCATGTGAGTGGGGCTGTTATTAATTAGAGAGTCGAGTTTTCGAGGATTTCTTGTAGGATTTGGCCATTTTGATACATTTTTAGCATCTCTCTCCCACCTCGATCCGATGTGACCCCAATAGAATTCTATTAGGCAAACGCCCGCCAAATGCCGCATAAATCTCTAAGCTACTTTACTTTGACGCACTTTACTTTGAGTTTTGTTTGGCTCAGACTTAGGCAATTCCTTCGTTGGCAGGCAATTCCCATTTGGGCAACTTCCACGTGCTTCCCTCTGCATATGCCCTGCATTATGGGGCATAAATAAAAATACTTGTCGAACTGCCGCCAAGGCTGCGTCGCAGCCGTCTCCTTTTCCTTTTCCCTGCTAATAAATGAAATATGATGCTCAACGCGGGCAACCCTCCATTTGCCACCACAGCACATCACTCTAGCATTTCCTTATCACCCACTCTCCCATTCTTCTCGCAGTGTTCGCATTGTCGTAGCTCCTGTTTATTGCGCTCGCTCGAGCCATTTCAATTTGAAGTATTTCCAAGGCGGGCGACACAATTTTCTATATTTGGCAAATTATTTTTCTGTGTCGTATTGGATTTCCATGGCTTAGCCTTGGTTTCCCCTTGACTGAATGTGGTCTGGTCTGGTCTGGTCTGGGCTGGTGTGGGAGTTCTCTCTTTTGGTATGCGCGGTGCGAAAACAAAATTGACGTCAATTACGCAATGCACACAGTGCGCACATCGAAGCCAACCAGTTGGCACCAGGCACTCCACACCCTCTACCACATTCCTGTCCTTCTGTCGTCCTTGCCATCCTTGCTTTCTACTAATCCGCTTCAGGGATTTTGGGAATACGCGTAGCATACTTTTTGGGGTTTTAAGCGCAACGCCTCAGATGCTCTCAAGTTGCGCTTGTTGATGTTATATATGTGTTTGTGTGTGTGTACGTGTGTGTGTTAATATTTTTGTTGTGCTGTGTTTGCACCCTCAGTTAGCTGCTGTTGCGTGGTGCTAATTAACGCATTAAATCATATTAATGTCGCCAAATGTTTCAAAGTCAGTTTCCACAGCAACGAGAACAGCATCTGCCGTCTCTCTTTCTCCTTCTCTCTCTCTCTGAGTATCTTTCTCTGGCTGCTTTGCATACACTTATTGGCGGCATGGAGGGAAGCTTCGGCTGTCAATAAGCCGGCATAAATTGCGACTAATGCTGATGTTGCTGATGCAGAAAAATCACAAATTAATTAAAGAGCTGCTGGGTCCGTTTGACTGGTTAATAAAACTTATATAATAATTGTTCATAAACTGCACAATATTATGGGCTTTCAAATTAGTTTGTCGTGCCAGCAGTCGCAGTCGCAGCCGCAGTTGCAGTTTCAGTCTCAGTCGGAGTCTCAGACTCTCAAGTGTTGTTGCATGTCGCTTGTTGCATGCAACAGCAACAGCAACAGCAACAGCGCATCACTCGGCATCGCGTCTGCAACTGCCATGCCGTGTTGTCAACTATTTCTTCGGTTCATAAAAATTGTTATTAATTGGCACTTAAATGCTCAAACGCAAAAGTTGAGAGACGTCGTCCGAGACGACAACAAACTCAACATCAGCAGCAGCAACAACAACAACAACAACAACGACGTCGTACTTATTACTGTCGTTGTTGTTGCTGATGTTGATGCTGTGCCTCTAGCTGCACGTTGTTGTTGCTGACGCTGATGCTGTTGCTGTTGCTGTTTTTGTTGTCGAGTGTGTTGTGAAATTTAAGCTTTTTAGCAGTTCCTGTTGCTGTAGCCGTTCGTTGCATGTTAACCTTTGGCTCGCTTGTAATGAATGCAACTGCAGCAGGCGTCGAATGGTGGACGCCTGTAGTGGAGTAGAAGGGGTGGAAGGGGGGCCGCAAGCATGCGAGGATGGCAATGGCAGCAGTTGGCAGACTTACTTAAAGCTTTCATATAAATTTCTTAACTTCATGGCACTTGTTTAAAGTCCATTTGGGCACTGCGTGAGTGTTTATTGAATGCATCTCTCTTTGGCTTGTCGTGAAAGTTTGACGAGTCTGACAACTCGAAGAAGAATGAAGAATGGAGAGCTAAAATTAATAATTGGAATTAAGCAAAGAGATTCGAGTCTCAATCACATCAAGTTTATTACTACTTAGTCAGGTGCTTATAGAGATTCTAGGTAATTACTTCGAGTATGTTCGGGCACGCCACTCGATGTTGGCTTCAAGTTGCGGCTTTGATTTAAGAAACCGTTTAAGTCTAAGTCTCTTCTCGGTCTCGGTCTCGGTCTCGATCTCGCAGTCAGACACAGTCAGTGATAGAGTTGAGGTAAAGTGCCTTATCATTGCCTCACACACACTCACACTCGCTCAAATTTCACATTTAATTTCGATTCATTTTAAACTCGACACTCTTCGCACATCTTCCACCTCATCTCACCCGGCCTCAACCGTCTGTAGTCCATATCCCGGACCTCGCCCTGTTGCTGTTGTTGTTGCTTTTGCCCGGCTAACTGGTTACAATGCAGCCATTAAAGAAATTAATAAAACGCCATAAAACGACAATAAAATACAGCTTCGTACATATGAAATCAAGCAGAAGCGAAAAGCTTATTAACTTTTGTTAAACATTTATTATGATTTTTTTCTCCTCTCTGGGTTTTTTTTTTTTTGATTATTCAGCTGTGTGTTGTGAATGCGAATTGCAATTTTAAGCAGTAACAACAACGGCAGCATCGGCGACGTTAATTAAAATTAAAAAAAAAGCATCAGAAATAAGAAAAAATGTGCAAAAGAACACCTTGAAAATATAATTTTGTTATTTGCGCGCCACACAGCGCCAGCTTCGGACACCTGCCCCTACACACCTACCCACCGCCAAAATACCCCACGAACACCCCGTATACGTATTCATAAATACAAAACAACAAAAGGCAAGTTGAACCGTATAGTGGCCTGCTGGTTGCCATTTTTGGACGACCGACCGCTGTGCGCGGGTCGAGAATCCATGTCCCAGCTCTGAGTGTAAATGATATATGTATGAGGGCAGGAGGCAGGCGGGCGGGATGGCGGGCGGCATGATTGGTCAGCAGGGCGGGGCTGCATTGAAAGTCGTAGTCGAAGAGGCAGCGCAGCAATCGCTGTCTTGTCTGTCATTTGGATCCACAGAAACCACACCAGAGCGCAGCATAACACAGCACAGCTCTCCACACCACACGACACGGCACCAAACCTCGGACTCGGACTCAGACTCAGACTTGGATTCAGATTCAGATTCAGACCCAGGCACAAGCACAGGCACAGCAACAACACCAAACAGACCCAAACACAAGGCAAAGACCGAGTGCAAATGACTTATAAGAATTTAATATTTAACAACACAAATCAATTCAAAAATCATCAGAGGCCGGACACAAAAACTCATTTGGTGCAGTCGCTGATGTTGGATTCCAGTCTCTTGACTCAAACTCAAACTCGGACTTGGGCTTGGACTTTGATTTCGACTTGGACTTGGACTCGAACTTGGGCAATGGCAAAAAGCCAAAAGAGCAGATGGAACAGGGAAGCTGAGTCAGGGTCCGGGCCCAGACAAAGTCTCATTTTGTTTCGATGTTTTTCGCATTTCGGTATCACTGCGCCAAAGGTAACAAAAATGAAACTTTTACGTTAAGGAAACGATGTTGCCGGCAGACAATGTAGAGAGAGAGATGATGAGACGGAGGATGGAACCAACCTGAGACTGAGACTGAAGCTGAGGCTGAGGCTAAAGCTGATATTTGTTGTAGTTGTAGTCTTAATTGTTGTTGTTGTTGTTGTTGTTATTGTCGCTACAACCAAACCCAAAGTCGTTAACATGGAGAATTCGTGGTGGTCGGTGTTGTTGTTGTTGCTGTTGCTGTTACCGTTGTTGTCTTTTTGTGGTCAGCGCAAAAATTATGAAAATCAAAAAGTTTTCGGCCCTGAGTCGAGTTGCGTCTTTGTATGATTTCTTCACAGCGCGCTCTTCTTTCACCCTACCCAACGCGACTCGAATCGGCTTGACTTGTGTTTCTCTTTTTTTTTTTTGTATCTTATTTTTATTTTCATTTATATTTATTTTTAGTGCGCCCCAAAAACGTTAACCTCCATGGCAGTACCTTTGCTGTTGCCCCTGTTGTTGCTGATAGTGTCGTTGTCATTGTTGTTGTTGCTGTTGTTGTGCACAAGGCCATATGAAAAATACAGCAGACATAAAATTAAATCTGAAAAACCCCAAGAAAGATGCATTCTGCATTTCAGCATCTCCCGCTGTGTCGTAAAGTCATTTCGATTTCGACTCCATAGAGACAATGCAATTTGGTAAACGTCGCGCTCAAAGAGCACAACGAACATACGAAACCAGAGTGAAAAAAAAACGAAAACGAAAACTTCAATTGATGAGAAAAAACAACAAAATTACCAAAAGATGTGCTGCAGGAAAATTATTAAGCATTTAAAACCGACAATCGACAATCGACAGATCGAGAACTCAAAAATTCGAAAAGTCGCTCGCAATGCCACAACGCCATGTTGCATGCAATTGGGGTTGACTGGGTTGCGGTTCAGCGGGTACAGGCAGGCGTCAAGGGGGGCGGGAAAGACAAACACTTTGCACTCAACACCCATTTAGCTAGCTGATCCTCATGATGACGATGATTATGACGTTGGGGCCGCCAGCCGTCGTCGACCAGCCAAATTGTTTACAATAAAACTAAAAGAAATTTGCGATCGATTGAAGCAGAGTAAAATGTATGTGTGTGCCTCTGATTTGCCTCTGCCTCTGTCTCTGTCTCTGCAACAGGGGCAACACTGCAACTGTAAACTATTTACAGGCTCCGTTCATAGTGAATTTTTTTTTTTTGCTGTCGATTGCAGTTGCTTTTGTTGCATTTGCAGTGTTTTATACAATAAAATTTATTTGATTTCTTTACGCTGCTTTCATGCCTCAGTATTTCTCTTCATTTTTGCTGCACTTTTCAAACGTTTCTTGTATTGTTTTTTAGTGTGTGTGTGTGTCTGTTTCTAGTTGCCTGCGTGAAAAGCGGGAAAATGAAAATACAGCGACGGCAGCGACGCAACGTCGCGACGACGGCTGCTTCGTTTCGCTTTTATAAAAATAAATTGTTCGCAGACGTAATGATGCGAAAGCAATTGAGAATTCTATATATGCATTTGTCTATATGCCCACATGAGTGTGCGTGTGTGTCTCTATTCGTGTGTGTGTGTGTATGTTTGTTTGTGTTTGTCGGAATGCGTAGAATTTCAATTGACTGTGGCAAGGCCTACAGCGGGAGAGAGTGAGACAGAGAGAGTGAGATCGAACAGTCTAACACTAGCTCTGTCTTTAGATGCGCAATAGACAGAGATAGAGAGAGAGAGAGAGAGAGTAAATGAGGTTACAGCAGTTGTTGTCTACTGACTAGTTAGTAACATGTTCTAAACCCAATCTCAGCGAGGTGATCGCAGCTGATCCTCAGTCAGCCCCGTCTGTTATCGATGGCTGTTTTGACACTCCGCTGACAATGTAGCAGTGTAGTGTTGGTAAACGTGTGGTGGTCGCACACAATACTGAACAAATGCTCAACGGGAGGGGATTGCTCGTTTCTGGTTTGGCTTTTGTCTAACTTCAGCCACGCCTTAATTCACTTTGTAAAAAAAAAAAATACAAAGCGAAAAAAGACGCAAAGAACAAAAACTTAATTGTTAGAGCTAACCCTCCCCCCGAACCCACCAAACCCTCAGAAATATGAATCGGAATCTGAACCTGAATCTGATTCCGAATCCGAATGGATGGAAGGGAAGCACGCCTTGTGCGCCTGCGTGAATCTCGCTTTCGGGTGGTACAGTCGATGTGAGTTAATCCGATTTGTTGTGTAGCCCAAGTATAGGGTGTTCAGGGTGGTTTATGCGAGGCTGTGATTGATTGCCTCAATATTTGTGGACCAGGGGTTGGTTTACTTCCTCCGCTGTTTCCTCTTCCAGTTCGAGTTTCTCTCGTGACGTGACTCTGTTGATGTTTGAGGTGAAAATTTGATTAAGCAGCTCACAAAATAAAATAAAAATAGCAGCAGCGGGAGGGCTACTCTCAACTGCAGTTGAGAATGGGAGAGGAGGCAACATTTTAATTATTGCAATTACAAATTGCATTGCAAAAATTACAAAAATCACGCATTTTATTGATTTTTAATTGCAGCTCGTTGCATACCAAAAGCTGTTGCTGTCCCGAGCTCAATCAATCCGTCGGGAAGCAGAGTCTGGCATGGCCAAGAGCTCGCGACATGCGCATTTGTGCCGTTAATTATGTTGTTGATTCCGTCTGTCTGATTGTCCGTCTGCCGTTTGCCTGTCTGCGGCTGTCTCGTTGTCTCGTTGGACCATTTAGGTGCGAACAACTGTTGGCCGACTTGTAGGGAGCAAGCACAGTTGTGTGTCCACATTGTTAGTCAAGTTGAGTTGTCATAATTTCTGTCGTTCAAAAGCAGCAGCAACAGCAACAGCAACGGCAACGGCGACAACAGCAATAACAACAACACCTGCTCAAGTGCTGTCGTGGCCAAGCCAGGCGAGTGCAGGCGAAGTCAGAGCGCGCCAAATGCCGCAAATAACTCAGTTAATATAATTAAGTTTTGCACGAAATGTGCAGCAGAAATATGTGAAAAATTCCACGCAATCAGCGGCAGCAACAAAAGCAACAGCAAGAACAACAGCAGCTAAATTAAGCACACACGCCCCAACAAAGTAACAATCCAACTATTTATGAGCTCCTTCACCAATCTAGGGACCAAAAACTTAAACTTTACTTTATGAACTTGTCCAGGCGACAACACGTGTAAATGACTTGGCCACTACAATATATCACGATTTCGAGTCCCAGTCCGAGTATGTCGGCCAAATGCCACAACGCATGTAAATGACGTGGAGGCAAGCAAGGGGATTTATGAACTTGTCGAATGTGGCCAATGTGGCAAAAAGTGCCAGTAATGCGAGTGCTAGAATACCGAGCCTTTTGAGTTCTAACACCTTGACTGACTTACGTTTACATCATTATGTTACGTCAAATTGCAATCGATCATCTCGTAAGTTGATTGCAATTAGATTAACTACGCGAATAACACTCAAGCATTTGCTTACGTCAAACAATGATAGAGAAAATACTTCCATTTAGGATTTGTATTAACTTGAGCACAGTGAAACGTAATTTGATTATGTTCCATACTCGTAATTGGCTTTTCACATTCAGAGCACATCGCGCTGCCCTTTTGCCCATTGAGCAGAAGAGAAATCAAATTTCATAACCCCTTCACCCCTCCACCCTGCACCCCGTACCCTGCCCCCTCCACTCGCCCTTAGAGGAGAAGCATTTGCATACAAATCACGGCGATTCGACGATTTCGCCATTTGCAAGCAACCCTTCAACTGCGCATTGGACACCGCAGACAGCGCAACAAAAAGAAAATGGAGACGGGGAAAATACCAAAAAGCGCTTCTAATGTTATTTTGATGTTGTCTCGATGGGTCTTCAATGGGTGCTACTGATTCGCACTCACACTCACATTCACATCCTCTGGCAGTTGTGCTGCAACTGTTGGAAACCCGCAAAATGCGTGTTTTAAATCCAATTTAGACATTATCTAATTTAGGGCATCTCACCGGTCTCAGTGACTGGCTGCCTGGCTGCCTGCCCGATTGACTGGCGGACAAACAGACAAGCGGACAAACGGAGAGACGGAGAGACTTTTATGCAAATCTATGGAAATTTCATTACGACCGTAATGCACCCTTTTTCAGTTGTGACCCGGCAAAAGTGCGACTACAATTTTTGGTTAAATGCTGTTAACGGTGAACGCTAAAAGATGTAATAAACTCATTTAAACGTCGCTACTCTTGTTGCTCTGCGCTGCCTCATCCTCATCCTCCTCTCTCTTCCCTTCCCTTGGCTTTTAATTTTTGGTTAGGGTAATGAAATTTTTCCGTTGCATCTTGGCACGGCCTCATGATAATATGCAAATAGCGGGCACGAGGCGAGACGTGTCGGGCCCATTGCAACCCGGTCAGCCCAGTGGGATATCTCGAATGAACTTGGCTTGGGCATTGTGTGGCAATAATCAAATTTTCTAATTTTTATGACTCTCTCTGGGCCCCAAAATGAGAGTTGAGTTAAGGAAACAACTGAGAGAAATTCTAATTGATTTTGCATTTCGGGCGTTGTGATTTTTCGACTGATTTATGCCTCCGAAAATGGAGTAAATGGATAACGAAATATTCTCTCCCCTTGGCGAAGGGCGACTATGCGGCTTTTGGCGACTTTTGCCATGTCATCGCGATGACGAAGGCGTCGTCGTCTTCCAGTCTACTGCGATCTGGCCTGGCATGATGGGACACTTTTTGTATACCATAGAGAGAAAGAGGGAGAGGGCCGCCCCTTTTTAGAAGCCTTTTAAGACAATAAACGCGGCGTGCTGAAGTTCGCGGCAAGCGTGACGCAGCAGTTCCAAGCTGGACTCGTGGCGTTGTTTTTGACTGAAGTGTATTTTCGGCATTTTGTAGAGACTCAGACTCAGCGTCAGAGTTGAGTTGAGTTGAGCTGAGCTAAAGAGACCATAACAACAATAACATAAAGTGCGTGGCTGCGAATCTTTTGATCTACTTTCGAGCCGCCACAAGGTATTTATCAGTGCATTATATCAATATATATACTCGCATAGTAAGTACTATACGTTGGAATGTTTATTCGAGAATGAATTGGCAACTTTGCTTTGGACTGAAATCCTTGTAATGCCGTGTCTATGGCCATGTATCCGACGGCCCAAGCTAATTTCAAATGTCAGCTTATCTGACTAACAAGATGAGCTCAAGGTGATAAGCAATCGTGAACGCGAACGCGAACGGGAACGGAACGGGAACGAACGAAATGTCCAACACCTTGGGGCTTGGCCTTATCGTGTGCAAAGATTGAGATTTTGGCACGCTAGCCAGACCGAGCTAAACTGACTGACATTGCACATGGCGCATTGCACATTGCACATGTCATGAGGCAGTCCAAAAGCCCAAAAGAGAAAACCAGAAAGGAACGACGAAACAAAATACTTGTTTAAGGAATGCAAATCTATAAAATCTCTCTGCTCGGCTTAAACGAAATGAAAATGTCCGGAGCGGGCGCTGACAACGAACCGTCCACGTAATTTGCAAATGAGCTAAGTTACGAGTCAGGCGAGTTAGGACACTTTGGTCTCAGATATCTGGCCACGATGTGGATAATCTGCATGGCATGGCGCTGTCTTTATATCAGCCAGCGGAATCTATTTGACAATGTCAGACGGTCAGCCAGTTGGCCAACTGACCAGAATGTCTGTCCGTCTGTCTGGTCTGTCTGACTGTCTGTCTGTTTGTACGTTGTTTGATTTTTGTCTTTTGCACGCCATGTAACCAACATTGAAAAACTCCTGACGTTCTATTCGGTTCGGCACTTGGTTCGGGACTTGAGACTCGGGAGGAATCGGGAATGGGGCGGGAGTGACACTTTACATGAAATTACTTTGCATACACATGCATCAAATTAATTACACGATTAATGTTCTCACATGCAACGAACGGCTCTGCGACTGGGCATCAGTTTAACCCCAGTCTCAGCTCCTTTCTCTCCCCACTCTACCCCGTCCCCGACCCTCTCACTCGCTCTCTCTCTGTCAGCTTATGCAAATCTATTTCGCGCGATCATTGCAGCATTTGCATGTTGCTATCTTGATATCTTTTGCCGGCAAGAGAAAATGATTCCATTGCCTTTCGTGATTCGTCTCCTCGTCTCCTGCCCCGTTGCGTTTCTTTATTGGGTCTCGACTCGTAAGAATGAGTGTTGGAATTGTGTGAAACATGCCATTTGAATAATTATCTTATTTGCATTGCTGCGGCAACAAACAACTGCAGTCAGTTGGAAATTAAAAAGTGCAAAGTCCACTTGCTTCTCTCTCTCTCTCTATCCCTCTATCACTCTCTTGCATCCGTCTCTGTCTCTGTCTCTATCTCTATCTCAGTCCGTACTGCAGCACACATGTTAATCTCTTTTGGCTGGGCTTTGCGAAAAGTTCAAATTGATAGCTGAGATTTGCTGCGCAGATAAATCCCTATGACACTCTGTGTGAACATTGTCCAATACTAAATCGCGTGCAACGCCAACCCCAGATCCGTGCTCCATTTCCGTCTATGCAACATCCATAGTCAAGGCTCTATTTTCTGTCTTCTGTCTTGAGTCTTCGAGCTGCAGTCGAGTTTGTGGCGTTGCTGTTGCGGTGGCTGCCACCGCTTTTAGCTACTTTTCCACTGTTTGTGTAACATAATAACAAAGTCAAACAAACGATAAGTTGATAGAGCCACAATTGCGCTCAGCTCGAAGGCGGCGACTGAGACGCAGAGGGAGAGATAGAGAGAGAGGGAGTCGCAGCCGGAGCAGAGATCGGGACAGAAACCCAGTCCGGGGTCTGCTTTGCTTTGCTTTGCTTATCTATTTGATATTTCTTTGTTCATGCTTTGCTTCTATTTTGCTATTGCTCTTGTTCTTGTTCTTGTTGTTGTGTGCTTTAGGTAGCTTCTGAATTGTTATTATCAAAATACTAATTTCTTTGTTTGCTCAAGATTTCCAAAAAGGTAGTACTCGTACTTTCCTTACCACACATACCTTAAGTCACCTCGCCGACGACGGTACCTGCTTAAATTCGTTATCAGCTTATAAATATTTAATCACAGACTTGTACTTGGGCGTGCTTTTCGACTGTGCGATAGCAGCACATAAGATTTCCTGTACCTCAAGCGAGGAGCGAGACAAGAGCACTGCCCGACAGAGACAGCTGCAACGGCGAAGAGAGCAATAGAGAGAGGGAAAGAGAGACAACGTTACGTATGAGTAATGACGACAAACTGATCACACAGCCAGGCAAGCACAATTATGTCAAGTGCTTCAACACGAAATTAACATGTTACCACTCGAGTGCTACCTCCATGGTCAGTTCGGCTATGCAGCATTAGGTCTTTTAATAGATAGCACTAAAAAGTGAGCCAGCCCAGCCGATTATTTCGAGTTGAATTTAAGTGTAACGAGATAGTAGAAAATATTGTTTCGCTTTTGTTGAAAAGAAATGTATGAAATGAATCTGACATGGTATTGAAAGAGCTTGAAATTTATATTTTATTTCATTTCAATTAACAAGTTTTACAAGAAAACTAGCTGCCATTCGAGTTGCTGTCAAATAGTGTCTTACGTGTGAATGTGTGTGTGGAATAATTGTTTGCAATTAAATTGCAATTTGATTGAAATTATAGCCTACAATGCTATCCAGACGGATGGACGGACAGACAGATAGACAGATATTCGTTGCAGAACTGAAGCAATTTGCGTGTCATGGTTTAAAGCAACCCCAAACCTCCGGCCATACATTGTGGATTGCTTCAACAGCAGCCCATGCTCTCCCACACTGCAGTGTGCACCTTCCACCATGGCTGTCTGATTGGTGTTGCAAGGAGCAATGCTCCTACGATGTCAGCCACTTTAATTAAAAATTCAACCCTCTAACAAAATGGCATATAGCGCACATATGAAGACGCTCACACGCGCTCACACACACACACACACACACACAATGGGGAGCAAATTTCATTTCATTCAGCGAACATTTTACAACTTGAACAAATTTGAAAAACAATTAAATGCCATGCGCGCAATTAAATACACAGAAGGTGGCAACAACAACAGCAGCAGAACATTAGGAACAGCTCAAGTGGCACACTGGCTGCCAAGTTGGTGGGCGTCAAGTGGGTGGGGTTTGAGCACATATACCGTTAATTAAGCAGAAGCAGCTGAAACGCAGTCTGACAATGGGATTGGGATTGGATTGAAGCAATGCGGACCGGAGCGGAGCGAGGCAGGGATGGCAAACAAAACAAGGGCTGCGATTGGGGTTTGGCTAAGCTGGGCTCCAGGGCGCTAAACCACAACAACGGCAACAGAAACTGCGTCAGGAACAACAAACACGACATAAACAGACAAACAAAAGCTTTTTGCGCCGAGGCATTGCCAAACATGAAATCCATCAAAACAAACAGCCGACGGGGTTTTTGTACGGATTGGAATGTTGGCAAGGGAAATGCGAGAGGAGAGGAAGATAGAGAGAGAGAGAGAGTTAGGGTGGAGTCAGTCACATCTCCCCTCGCAGCAATCGCATGAGAAACTTTCCTCGCTGTGCGGTGCGACCATGTAAAAAGGATTTAATTATTTGTTCTAAGGATATGGATTCAAGTGTTGTTCTGTGCTTGCTTTGTGGTTCTTGCTCTGCCTGTTAGTGTAGTATTTGTGTTTGTTTGTTTGTTTGTTTGTGTGTGTGACTGGCTCTTCACACAGAGCAGGAAAATATGTTTCACGTCCAAGAGTAAATACTCCTCAATGCCATGAAGAGAGAGAGAGCGAGCGAGAGCCACAAGAAGACTCGGCAAATGATTAGTGGGACTTGTCCTTGGCCTAAGCTGCAGTTTTTAATTGTGAAACGAGACTGGCCTAATCCCTGCTTAGCCCTCAGGCCTCAGGCGAAATACTCATCTCATCTCAATAGCAATCACAATCCCTTTCTCGCTCCCATGCGAATGTCAAATGCACGCGGAAAGTGCTGCAGGGCAATTAGAGAAACTAGAGTCGCTGCGTGTCGTTGCCAAATGAGTCACAGTCATAATAACAGCGGTGGCAACAACAAATTATTGAGATGGCACACGCGCTGCCACGCCTCTTACGCCCAATAGCCATCACCCAAAAAAACACAAAATTCAATCGCTTCCCACGCATTGCACAACAACTTCTTCTTATGCTAAGAGAATCAAACGCCTTTCGAGTTGTTGCCATAATTTGATTGTTCGTGTGTGTGTGGCAGGATCTATGAGGAAGAAGGGGAGCGGAAAGAGCGCGGGAAAGCGGCCATCAAGCGGGGTGGTTGGGCAGGTCTACTAACTGTTGATTGTAGTGATTAACTCGCAGAAGCAAAACCGTGATTGCTAGCTAACAAATTATATAGCCGAAATCTCTAGCGAAAATTGCATGTTTTGACTCCTGCAGTTGCCCCGGTTTGAGGCATGCCACGCGGCATCGGCATCGGCTACGGCAACAGCGAGACTCAATTATGTGGCAGCTGAGCCGACTTAGCCAAGTCACTTGGAAAGCCAGAGCTGACCAACATAATGAAGTGTCCGGGCAATCAAACAAAACAAAAACTTCTCGCCCAACTTCAGCAATTGACCAAGTGTTGTTCGTGTTTGTTGTTTGTTGTTTGTTGCCTGTTGTTCATTTGGCGGGAGGGAGAAGGAACGCGATTACGTTTTACGGCACGTTTGGCATCACAATTTTGCGGCTGTTTAATGTTAGCCACGTCTAAATTTTTAAACAACAGCACGATTGTTGTCATGTTTGTACAACATTGAGTTGAGTCGAGTCGAGTTTCGGTTTCATCAAAAATTTAAAGAGCTACAAACGCCATTTTGCTTATTGACGCAGCGTTTAGTTGATAAATAAATAATTTGGCTGGCATGTGGCATGTGGCAGGCAGGCGGGTCCCCAAACTCCAAACTCCATCAACCCCAAAACAGAGTCAGTCCCCAAGCCCCGCAGCGCCAAAAAGGTAAACGAAAATTGTTTCTTGATCATTTTAATGCACCCAAAGGGACGCAAAGTGAAAAAGTTTGGGGGCACAACATTACGTGATGTGAAGCGGAGAGGACGGGAGAGTCGGAGTCGTCTCTGGCCTGGAGTGTGGCAAGGTGTAGCCACTGCCTCAGCTCACTTTCATTAATATTGAAAGCGACAGGGAGACAGGGAGACAGAGGGAAGGGGAAGCCAGAGCCAAAGCGACAGCAGCCTGAGCCTCATCATTTAAATAAAAACCAATATTTGATAATAATTGTCGCAGGACATGCAACACGATAAGTGGGACAAGACAAGGGGGTAAAGCGATAAGGCGGCAAGGTGAAGTGAGCTGAGTCGTGCCAATGGCAATTCGATAGCTTAATTTCCTGGCCGCTTGCTAATTGAAAATGTAATTAATGCACGCATCGATGAGCTGGACAACCCGGATCCCGATCGTTGGGATCCTGACCAGCTAGAGCAATACAGCTTGTCCTGTTGGGCTCAAAGGAGCGCGACTGGCATTTAGCACGACGCATGCAGCATGCCACAGCAACGCAGCGTCTTCGAGGCTATCTGCAACACTCGCAGTGTTCAGGTAACTCGATACAATTTCAATAGCTTTCAGACCGCCTCTCACTCAGTCCCAGAACTCAAAGTGTGCGGCAAGTGTGAAAGATTCAAAAAGTTCACCGAGGAGTTGTGGAGCGCTCTCTCTGTCCACTGTTCACAGACCGACAGAGCTATCGAATTTCGCTCTACTCGAAACTCTTATGGCACAGTATCTTATAGTCACTCATAAAAGGAAAGTTTCGTTTTCGCTGGGGAAATGTGCAGCCCTTTGTTTTCATTTATGTCTTCAGTTGATTCTCTTGCTGGGTTTAATGCAGCTAATTAAATAGTTTCATTTGCTCGCTTTAATGAGCCACAAATTACGCTGCGGTTGCCCTGTTTTTTTATAGCCCATAAACTTAGCCAACGAAACATAAAAAAAACGACAATTGCTACAATTGTGCCTATACTCTGAGCTTATCGTGGTCCCAGACCAACGACTCGATTCATGTCCGTTTAGCTTTGAAATTGTTTATGCGTCTATCAAGAAACACCTCATAGCTCATACTTCGAAAGACTGCGACGGCGACGGCGACAGCGACAGAGGAGGGAAAGGGGCTTGGGACTTTTTAAAATGCTGACAACGTGTCTAATTATTAATACTTTGCTATTGCCCAATAGGGCTGGGAAGAGTGTTTTGAAATTAAAAGTACTGCTGAGGCAGGAATTAAAAGTGTGCTGACAAATGAGTTTTCATGCCGAAAGCAATTTCCACAACAACATTTTAGTGAAATGCATTATTTGTTGACTACAGTTGAAGTTAAATCTATACATTAACTTTAAACATATTATTTAAACTCTCTTGCACTCTCGTTAGCTCTTCTCTCTGTTTCCCTCCCTGATGATTATTGCCCAGTTCATTGGCATTCATTGGCATTGATGCGTCTCCTATGATTTAACATCAGTCTAAGCTACTCAATTAAATTGTCCACACGCCCACACATCAACACACACACACACACAGATCGACACACGGTCACACACTCGGTTGAGACTCTATAGCAGGGCGCTATTAATATGCGATTTAACAAATATTTAGCGAAAACACATACGATGCGCTCTGCATTCCAAATGAATCAACAAATTTGTTGTACGCACACTCTCAATTTATTGTATTCGAAAGTCAAGAATTTTTACGAGCTTGAGAAAATAATAATTTTATGGCCAAAAGTTGTACACTGAAACGAAAATGTATATATAGATATACAGATGTATATAGTATATTTCATATGCACGTGCATGAAATTAATGACAAACTTTAATATATCTGTTGAGCTTGTCGAGCGACAACAAAATCGTCGTTATTAGCAGAATTTAAATTGCTGTTACCAATCGATTTCGAGCAATACTTCTTGATGGCGGCGGCGGTAGCGGAACGCAGAGTCTGAGTCCGAGTCTGAGACTCAGTCTGGACATTGACATTTTTGGTATCTGCAGGCCAAAGCTGAGCGCTTAATATGCCGCCGTCGTCGCGGACGCCGCAATGCTAAAGATGACGAGCCTGTTGAGGTTCTACTCCTAGTTAGAAAAAGTCCGACCGAGGAGCTTCAGCCACAAACAAAACAGAGACAGGGACAGAGACAGAGACAGAGACGGGGGCAAAGCCAGCTAGCTGCTGCATATTAATTTGATAACTTATAGTATATACGTTTATAGATTTTTGCACACGATTGTTGGCGTTGCCATTACTGTTGTTGTCTAGGCCTAGACCACGATCGCCGGGGCATTTTGTTTGGCCATAATATGGCCAGGCTATGGCAGTTTTGACAACTTGACAGTCGTGCAGACCAGCAAGCCAGCTCGGACGGAGCGGACAGAGTCATTGACATCAACATCGACATCGTCAGCGACATCGACATCGACATCGTCAGCGACATTGACTTTCTGATGTCTTGGTCGTTGGAGACTTTATATTGATTGTGTGTCCAGTTTTATGTGGCTCATTTTATGGTTGGCGTGTCAATTTAAAGCGACATTTATAAGCAATTTGTAACTAATTCTAACAAACACCTAACACATGCTTTGCCAACTTGATCTACAAGTAGTGCACAGATATTATTATATTTAGCGATGCATGTCATATCAGAATATCGAAAGTATATATAAAAATACTAATGAATCCTTCATCCTTCTTTTCTTTTGCAGCGGCCGCCAAGCTCATCGCTCTCCTATGGGGGCGCAATGAACGATGATGCTCGCTCGCCGGGCGCTGGTAGTACTCCCGGTCCATTGTCACAGCAGCCACCTGTCTTAGATACATCAGACCCTGGTAAGTCGAACGATCATAATATCACAACATATTCGCTTAAGGGCCAGTCTTTAAACCACTTGGTGGCATATGCAACTCGGTTACACACAGTCACAGTTTCGATGGGCAAAACTAAGCACAAAAAATTAATGTTGCTTTTAGCTTAACGTTGATTCGATCGCAGGTGATCGCAGGCCGTTAAGCGAGATATAGGGTGTCTTGCATCCTATGATTGATGGCAGCAGAGCTTCGAGAGTGTGCGCTCTTCACACCTTTGGCGGTTTTGTCGCTTTTCCGCTCTTTGATTATGTTGTTTGCTTCAGCTTTAAGAGCTGCTGTTTGGCTGCTTGAAGCCCAAAGTCATGAGCAGACAACTGCTTGAGCAAATAGTAACGCGGCTTAAAGCTCAAGTACTCACACACACACACACACACGAGTGAGTGTGGTGATAGTAAGTGTGAGGCAAAGAGATACTTAGATACTTAGGGACAGCCCTAAGCTCGGCTCTTTGTAGACTGCCTGTCTTTTGCATGTTGCAGACTCTTCGCTGCGACTCTTCACTCCAACGCCAACTTCAAATCATCGTTGTTGTGTGGCAGCAAAAGGCTTTTTTGTTTTTTTGTTATTCTGTTATTTTTGTTTTTGGTATTTTTTTCTTAATATTTTGAGTGCGTGCAACAACAACGGCAACAAGAGCAACGACAACAACAACAATAACTTCGCACTTGGCGCTTCTTTTTGAAGATTTTTATGATCGCAGCTCGCAGCTCGCAACTCGCAGTTGGCAGTTGGCAGTCGATGGCCGATGCTCGATGGTTAGCAGAGTCACTGGGGCTCTACGTTGAATTATTTATGGTGATAGGCAAAATATTTTTATGTATTTTTCCCCAGTTTGTGTGCTGCTCTCCGTTGCCGGCAACAAAACAAAAGCCCTCTGCGCAAATACCACTCGAAAAGAGACACTCTCGGGCCACTCGTGGCAACGTCTGCTGCTTTGCTGCCTCGAGTGGCCCATGGTGATAATGCAGTTTCAGATTTGCTTTTTCGAGGAAGGCGCAACATTTTGGCCATGCTCCACACTCCATAGACCAAATGACGCGCTCTCAAGCCTTTAGCGGGCTTTTAAGATAGAGAGAGAGAGAGATGGAGATGGAGCGAGAGAGAAGCAAAGGAACCTTGGGTGTTCACAGCTAACACACACAGCTGAAGGCGACAGTGGGACCATTGGACATATTGGGGAGGCAGCATTGATGCTGCACACGCCTCACTCAATACACTGACTGGCCTCGACTGACGTTACATTTTGTTGCAATCGCAGCAAGAGCAACAACAACCACACCAGCAAAGGTTGTATTGTGCCTTTAAAGTACGCCGACAACAATAACAACATGGACAACACTTCTAGTCGAGTTGTAGCGCTTTTTACGAGCTGTTTTCTTTTTTTTTCCTGACACCATTTTGATTGATTTATCTACACGTCAAGTTACTTTGTACACAAATTAAATTTTGGCATAGTCGTAGTTGAGTAGTTGCAAGCTCTCTTTCTCAGTGTGAGTGTGAATGAAAATTATCTACAGTTGAATAACTTTTTGCGGGCAACGAGCAAATTTTAATGTTAATTTCATTTTCGTCATGGCGATAAGAAAATTTTGCCGCTTTCGGCGAGTTCACTTCGTTTTCCTCAGCTGGGTAAATTTGCGACGCGTATTTCGGGCGTAGCAGAAATATATTTTCCACATTTTATAAGTAGACAGAGAGACGGGCCAGACAAAGACATGAGAGTCAGAGAGATAGACATGGAGGTAGCCAAGAATGTGGTTACCAAAGAAATTCGGTGCTGCTGCAGAAAATTCCACTGCACACACAAAGCCAAAGGACGTCAGGGCGACTGCGGAGAAAGCGAAACAGAGTGTCGAGAGGGGAGAGAGGAGAGAGGGACAGTGAGAGAACTGGGGCTAGGGTAGCAACCGCTGTCGAGGGTTGCCGTAATTTTATGCACGAATTCGTAAAATGTTATTCAAATGGAAAATGTGATTTTATCAATTTTGACAGGAATTTTTCGCAGAAAGCATAAAGAAAGCGGCACAAGGATGTGTCCTCTGCACTTCGAAGGCTCTTAACATTCAGAGTTCAGATGGTGTGTGTGTGCGGTGTACTCGAAGTTCTCAAAATGGTCTAATTTATGAGGTCTGGCAATTGGCAAAAGACAGTAACGTAATGACAGAACGCTTGAATTGACTTAAAGTGAGCGCATCGCATCCTCGAACTTCAATTTGAATATAGTACATTTGAATTCCCAGAAATATTAAATATTCTCAGCTAAAATGATAAAAGAATACTAGCTGTAGGCCATTATGTATATTTTTCAAATTGATTTTACAATCTTAAATGCTTGCAGTTGTATGTGAATAGCTCTAGATCACCTCACTTAATTGCAGACCTCATTTTGTGATGATCGAAATTGTTAGGGGCGTTAACACGACGACTTCGACTTTGACTGCGACTACGACTACGACTTTTTGGCCAGATAGATTTCCATAAATAAATAATCCCAGCAATTAGTCTGTGGAAAGCCAACCAAGCACAGTCAGTTTTTGAGTTACGTGTCAGTCTTAATTCGTTTTTCGAGTTGCGAGTTGCGAGTTTGGAGCCAAAGCCTTCGGGTCTATTATTATAGGTTACCCTCATCAACGTCGCGCTTACTAGCGATGCATTCAATTAAAAAATATTTGAGTTGCTTTCGTCTGTGACCTGCCCAAATCGTTGATGGCGTTGGAAGAGGGCAATGGTAATAAGAAAAATGAAATGAAAATGAAAATGAATTTGTGAAATAGTCGTGGAGGTTTTCCCCGAACCTCTCAATCCTCAATCCTCTCAATAACAACAACAACAGTTAATGCGCAATTAAAGAGGCAAACCAGGCGATAAACGTCAGCAAATGTCAGACTAGGAAAATATGTTAAGGTCCGTGTGTTTATTTACATTGGAGAGGTCGGTTCGTCAAGTGTCGCTTAAATGCAAATCAAAACGAGATCAATTTGATTGCCTTAGCTGCGAAAGTGAAAATAAACAAGAGCAGCGGGCGACCAACTTCTAGTTCTCAACCCTCCGATTTGCACAACCCTCAACCCTTCGAAGGCAAGCCCTGCTCCTTGCTCCCTTTCCCTTCCCAACTTTCCAACTCTCATTCTCACTCTCTCATACTGACATTGATTGAAAATGCTGCGTGACGTAAATTAACTTTCATGGCGTGGGGCAGCCTCAAAACTGCGTGTTATCCTTTCCGAGTCGCTCTTTGTGCCTCTTGCTCTACGCTCTACGCTCAACGCTTGTCAAGCCGCAAGACCCACACAATTGCCAATTGTTACAGTTTTAAAGTTGCAAGGGGAGATGTGTTTGTGTGTGCTTGTGTGTGTGTGTGGCAGCTTGTTGTTGTCATTGCGGCATTATAATACCACCCTTCCACATTCGCATTCTCATTCTCATCCACATCCATATTAAGGCATGACCTGAAGTGCACTTTTCGTTTTCGTTTTCGGTTTTTTTTTTTTTGGTTCGCTACTAAGGCGATTATCTTTGCTGTTGTTTTCGTTCTTGTCCAATTTTTGCTTATTTACATTGACGAAATGTGTTACGGCTGCAATAAAAATAACAACAACAAACGCAGGAATAACAATAGCAATAACAATGACAATAACAGGAAGCTTGGGCCTTAGCCGTCGGCTGTTTTGTTATCTTACCACGCACAATTAGACAATTTTCCTGGCCTAGTTGACAGCCAGTTTCTCTCATTCACATTCTCATGGTCGTCGTCATCGTCAGCTAGGGCCTGAGAGTTTTTCTCTTTCCCCCATTCAGTTTTCAGTTTTGTTTGCAATGGGAAAAGCATTTCTCTTCGTAGTTTCTTGGCTTGCTTTTAATAGAATTACCTTTCGTTTAGCGGAGAGGAGTTCACGTCAAACTATCCGGTCTAGAAACGCTGATTTACCGCTGACGATTGAAAATGTTACAAGTTGATTCGCAATCAGAAGGAAACACATTAACCTGAGGCATCGATTTCCAAAAGCGAGTCTCAAGTTGCTGTAATTTAATAAATTCATAATAATCATAATTTTTAGTTGACATTGGGAATCCCTCTTTGCATGTTTTTCGTCACTCCCCGATCTCAAGCATCCATTCACACCTAGGCATCAGTCAATCTGATGATGTTGATGACGACGGTGCCAAGCATCTGCCTTTCCCACAACTTTTTAACTCTTTTGTCAAATACTGACACAATTTCCGCCACCAACGTGGCATAACAGCAACACCAACACCAACAACAACAGCGACGATAAAAAAATTAAAATTTTACGCATTATACAAGTTTTGAATAGAAACTCTCATGCTCGTCTGCCAAAAATTACCCATATCTCTTGTACGCATCTACACCCCGAATTCAATCCCAATCTCAATCCAAATTTGAGACCAACCGAAAAGCAAAAAAAAAAAACATAGAAATAAAAACCAATCCCAAAAGGGCCACCAGCTGCCACACGTTGTGCCCTCTCTCGCTCGTTCTCGCAGTCATAAAAGTTGAAACAGAAATTCGATGTTGCCTCAGCCCGTTTTCCATAAGGATCTGCTCAATCCATCCGAACTGAGCCAAGAGAGCTTTTGTAACATTACGTCAAATTGCACAAAAGGCAATACATCTTCATCCCCTAACACAGCAAACACAATGAAATTTTACGAACGGACTGTTGCATATTTGGTTGCCACATGCCGCACGTCCCTTGCCATTGCTGTTGATGTTGCTGTTGCTGTTACTGCTGCTGTTGCTGCTGCTCCTCTCGCTAGCACATTATCATATTTCTAGAACCGACACGCCAATGAATAGAATGCGCATCGAATTTCTCTAGGATTGGGCCAGGTTTTGTCGATGGGGGTACCACTGTACAGGGTGTACTAAACGAACAGGGTGTTGCTTGCTTCTTTGCCTACAACAACCAACTCAACGAGCACATCAACAAAATCATCAACACCAGCAACCGAAGTAACTGAAGCAAAGGGAGGCAAATGCCTCTTTTCGAAAGCCACGGCCAGAGGTCGCAGCGAAGTTGACAAACAAGCGACACCAGCAACGGCAACAGCAACAATGCTTTTAGGAGGGTTGCTGCGGCCGCGTGCTGACAAAATGCAAACTTCCTTTTGCTACGTTTCGAGGCATGAAATTTTCATATACAGTTTGCTTTTTTTTTTAGACCATATCTTTTGTGTTGATGGGGCGGAGGAAGAGCAGAAAAAGAAGCCGCGACTACTCGATTTACATGGGTTGGGCTGGTCTTATGACTTTGACTTGAATTTGTCTAGCTTCAGACTTATCGCCATAATATAGTTATGATCTCTCAGCGAGTGCTACACTGGCCGCCGCATAAATTAGTCACAGCTGAACTCTATCAGTACCACACAGTAACCATATGCTGATAACAACTGTCCATTAACTACACACCAATGTGTGTGTGTGTGTAGATTCAACAGACAGTGGCTTTTGCACTTTTTGTGTTTTCGGTTCTTTTTGCTTTGCTTTTGCTCTACTCGCACTCGCTGTCGCTCTCGAGTTCGTCCATTCAACAGTCGTGTCGTGTCACTCATAAAAAATCATGTTCTTCTTGACTTTTATTATTCATTATTTTCACATTTATTGAGACCCCAACAAATTTGCAACTTCAATAAATAAACATAGCACTGCCATATCGCCATTTTGTGAGCAACATGAACATTGCGAATAAGAGGAAGAGCAAGAGGAAGGGGAAGAGGAAAAAGAAAAAGAACAGAAAGAAGCCTCTGCCTTTAATAAAGCTATCAAAATGGGCAGCCTACTGATGACAGTGTCTTATCAAGTCGCCAGTTGCAATCTGTTGCCATTGCTCCCCGCTTAAAAGTGCATTTCTCAACACACAAATCACAAATCACTGCAAGGCATGCAATCTCTCACACAAATCATTCCATTTTTGCTGGCTGCGCTGCCGACGCCAACGCTAACGTCGGCGTCAAGTGTCATTAGCGTCACACGTCTCTGTCGACGTCGCCGTCGCCGTCGTCATTGCCGTCGTCATCGTTAGCTTCATGTTGGACGTTCGTTCGTCGGACGTTCGCTTTAAGTGTTTATTAGTATGAAGCATTTATCAGCAATTATAATTATATGGCTATATGTGTGTACATTAAATGGTAGCGAACTTTGCGACCCGAGATAGCAAGTGGACACGCTTTTATGGCCGCCACTGTGACAGTGCGAGTGCCAGTGCCACTGAGTCTCTCTTTTCTGGCTTGCCGTCCAACGTTCTAAGAAACTGACTAAATGCTTTTTAAATGTTGCTCGCAAATTAAGCAACAAATTAAATAGGCTGGACAACCACATCTCGAGTGGATACACACACACACGCACACACACATTGACACGCCCATTTGGTATAGGACTGGAGCAGCTCTAGTTCCACTCAAGAGGGTGGCAAATACAGTTTTTTATGCAAACAGGCAACACCTAAGACATTAGCAGCGCTGGCCAAGAGGCAGTCCAAAACCAAACATTCAATGACAAATTATGCGCTTTTACTGGGCGTAACACAACCTGCCAAAAAGCCACCCGACCAAAAACCACCTACATAGTATGGCATGGTGACTGCTGACTACCTGTCCGACTCTACCATTAGCATTACCATGTAGTTATGCCACCTACAAACATTCCAATTCCCTTCTCCATATAAAGTCGAGAGCGTGTCGTGGGCGTTTTGCTCGACTCCACTCCGCTCGGTTCGGTTCAGTTCGGTTCGGGGGCGTGTCGGGTTCGGTTTTTGGGAAATTTTTTGACATTTTGTAATGGGAGCACAGACAAACGAGGCAAATTATCTTGCGTCAACAAGAGGAAAATGTGTGGAAAACATTGTTGCCGTCTCAAGCCTTAATGATATACGACATTAGTGAAACTTATAGTAATAATAGAGTAGTAGTCCAGGGGGTAGGAAACATTCAAGTGCATAATGAGAAACGAAATACCATAAAAAATACCACCAAAAGGGAAATGAAGCTGTCGAACTCAGGTTACTTTGAGTGTGAGCAACTAACGAGCCAGATACAATAAATAGTGAAAGAATTGCTCAAAGTCTTCTGTGAAATAATTCTGTGATTTAAGGAGTTGCACCCGCATACTATATTCTTTTATAGGTGTGATGAGCAAGAGCAATGGCATTTTATACAGGAAAATACATTAACATTTCGCCTCTAGTTGAAGATCGTTGAACTTGTCTTTGTGCCATTGGGCTGTGCTCCTCCTGTGACGCCTCTGCAATTCGAGTATCACATCCAATTGTCCCATGTCCGAAATAAAAGCGAAAAAAAAAGAATACAGAAATGATGACAAGAACGCAGTGAAGAACGCAAATGTCTCGCACTGCTTTATTTCCTTTCCTTCTTTTTCCATTATTGTTTTTTATATCATTTCTTTTTTTTTGTTTTTGTTGTCTTGACTCCCATACGCATCTCCCCACCCACTGCAAGCACATGTGTCGGTTGCTAAATTTAAACAACTTTTGCCTTTTGCAATGCTTTCAATGGAAAAATATCTTTTGTAGCGCCAAATGGCGCCGTGGCAAAAGTTTCATTTTGTATGGTTTTTTTTTGGTTTTTTCATTTTTTTTTTAGGCTGTTGCCCGTTGTTGGTTGGTGTGTCGGCTGCTACTTTTGCTGCCTTTTCAAATATTCATTGAGTTTGAGTAAAAGACCCAAACAGCAAAAGCAACAGCAACAGAAACAGAAACAGGGACTGAGGTTGAGGCACGCAGTCATTTCATTAGCAGAGACTGCGCCTGAGCCCAAGCAAAACCAACATATGGAACTTACCAAGGGCTCCTCTTCACATTTAAATGCGCACATAATTTCTAATTTGTGTCTCTAATTTATGTGCTCCAGCAGCAAGACCTAAACTTAGCACAACAAACTTGCCAATTTAA